>NC_064629.1:262482650-262800150 GCF_023864275.1 Schistocerca cancellata | reverse complement strand
GGTAAACAGAATTCATGAAAAGTGACTGGTGGCTGTGTTTATTGCGGTCGCCGCTTTGAGTCAACATTCGCAACGCGGACAAAGGAGTAGTGGCACTTCTCAGGCCTCACCACACGACGCGTGTTGCCGGTTATTGGAAAGTCTGGGCGCGCAAAGTCCTCGCTTCCCTCGTCCGCCTTCCCCAACCCCCTACCACACTCCTGTCTTTCAGCTGGAGCAGATAATTATGCCGCCAATCGCGTGCCAGCTAGCTTCCCCACCACACCTACGCGCGGACTCGGCACCTCCCACTTCCGTCACCGACTACGCAGAACCACGAGTTTATCTTTGTTTGTGGGAGAACGCTGCGGACGAGCAACTGTCACAGCGTACAAGCCAACGACTCCGAGCGGTTCCCAACAAAATTTGAATTTTCAGGGAACGGAAATATAATCCTCTACCTTACAGACCTTTTTACCGATGAGTAAAACAAGCATACAGGTTGTGCGAGTTTCTTGACAACTAGAAGTATAAATCGACCGCGTGCAATGTTAACACACTGGAATCGCATTCGGGAGGCCAGCGGTTCAAAAGACCGTTCATTTTAAGGTTTCTATATCACTTAAGCCAAAATGATTCATTGGAACATGGCACGCCCAATTTCTTTCCTATCCTTGTGCTCAGTCTCCAATGACTCGTCGTCAGCGAGGCAAACCCTACTATTCCTTTTCAAATATAACTAAAAAATATTCTAAGGACTTGGTGTTGTTCCAGCGATGACGTCGATAGGCCTCGAGCGTCACTTTTCATCACTTCATAGATATGCTGTCCCAGCGTCTTCTTCAGATCATCGAATTATTTCCTGAATTTTTCAGCAAAAATATTTTCATCGATTTATATGTTTATCGGCCCATCACTCTTGTCTTTCTTCAGTATCTTTCCTCGAGGTCTAACCTGTCTTTATTTATGTCTTAGCAACTCCTTAATTTTTCTTTTTCTGGAAGCAGCTCTTTCTTGTCTCTTCCTACTGCATATACACTTTCATCGCTTGTGACTGCTATTTTACCATTTTTACTGAATATCTAACTCTCACTTCCATAGAGCAAGACAGTCCACGCAAAAGATTTACTAAAGATATTTTTTGTCTTGATATAGATTAAACCGCTCGTTAACAGATATCACTCGCTCTACACGTTTAACAAGGAACACCTGAATTTCCTAGAACAGAATTGGAAACTGTAGCTGCCGGAATAACGATTATTCAATGCATGGCGCGACTAGTTCTTGAACTTTTATCCGCTTATTTCGTAACAAGTTCAATATCTGCCCTTCCGGAGAGACAGTCCTCTTCACTTCGTTTTACTCCAAACGATAAATATCGAGAAATCTAAAGTTTCAGAAATAATTTTATCTATTCTCGACTAAATAAGTAGTAGTATGGCATTATTGAGTGGGAGTCCCTCAAGGGGGAATGCAAACCTTTTAGTTAGTGCCATTTCGGCGACTTCCGTCCTCGAGTATTTCTAACAGACTGACACCGTCATATTCATGTTTTCTGTCGTTTCTTAATAGCTCCTATATTATTATTATTTCTCCTTCGTCTTCTTGGAAATTTAGTCAGTTTTTGCAACTGATATGACTAGATTAATGTAAGTAGGTGTTCACTAATCACGTTAGCCACAATAACAATAGCAAATCGAGATGTAGAACGTAACGAAATTAAATAATAAGTGCTCATTCTAACCGCCGCTGACACATCAATTAAGAAAAAATGAAAGAAAAGATAAATTCTGCTCCCTTCATTATTTTTCCGCCTTTGCCCAGAGTATCGTCGACCCCACACAATATCATACGCACATACATAACAAACGAACGAATATCAAAATGCACTGTCACCACAACGCAAATAGAGGACGACCGAAAACCACATAGCGGCAGTTGGGAACACTATAAACAACAAATACACACAACCGACATGTTTATAAACAACATACATTGAAAGTGGAGTGGTTAGGGTAAATGTGTTCACAAAAATCGGATATCCTTGCGTACGCAGGACAACTAGATACAATTCCAGGGCTAAACCCGTGTGACAACAAGATCTCACAAAAATCGTAAGTGGAACTAAGCAGCAATTTAATCTTACGAATCTTGCGCTCGAAAATGATGTTTCTTATATATCAACGTTCGCCTGCTTAGCTGAGTGGTAGCGTGCTCGCCTCCCATACAAACGGGCCCGGGTTCGATTCCCGGCCTGGTTGGAGATTTTCTCCCCTCTGGGACTGGGTGTTGTGTTGTCCTCATCATCATTTCATCATCACCGGCGCACAAGTCGCCCAATGAGGCGTCGACTGAAATGACTTGCACTTGGCGGCCGTACTTCCCCGGATGGGGCCTCCCGGCCAACGATGCCATACGCTCATTTCATTTTTTTTACGTATCAACACGAGAATAACGAAGAAACTGTAATAATGTATCTGCAAACACATTTTTAAATAAGTACGTCAAACATGTATTAAATTCCACTGAAGATGCTTCGCAAGTAAAAAGAAGCGAAATGCACATGGCATAAAAACAAACAGTATTTTATTTAATTGCGTAGCTGGACCACATTTTCAAGAAGGTACTACTAATAATAATACGTGGTATCTACAGCATATTTGGTAACTAATTTCCGCCTATGTATGTTTTATGAAATGTCGTTACCCCTTACTGTGCAGCAAGAGAATTTCATGGGTACAAGCCGACACAAGAATGTGTGATTAGTTAACGCTGACGCTCCAGTAGAATCGTGCCTGGTAAAGCACTGCTTGAGAACAGTCTTACCTAATTATAATTACTGCAAAGACGACAGCAGTGTCGTATGCGCATCTGCACAAAGCTTACAGTGAAGGATGATCTGAAGTCATTATTGGGCACGTGCATTACGTGCTATTTTGAATTAATTTGGAGACACGTTTGAGACAAGAGGTGAAACTAAGATAACACGCTCACTCGTTCAAATGAGTGAAACAACCTTGGATGTGTGTGAATGCATGTGGTTTACATTTTAGAATCAGCTACAGTAAGAGTAGCAAATGGGTATAATAAGAAATAAAAAAAAATACGCCGAAGAATTATTATAATTCCGTTAATCGCAGGCAAACGTTGTCACGTCATACCTGATCACAATGTTTTTATGTGAACCAGTTAAAATAAATGTTGTTGTTCCTCCCTTTCCCATTTATCAAGAGTGATAGTTGTTATTCCATTTGTTATGTATATTTATTGCGATCTCTTAGTGGTATTAAGACATTTTCCGGAAAGGGTGGCTCGTAACGTCTATACCTTCACGTAACCGTTCATATCTTTTATTCCAGTAACAGACCACAAGCTTATACAAAACCTAATTAATTTCGATCAGTGATGGCTATCTTCAAGACCAAAAAACAAGACAGAGGCGTCCTCCCGTTAAACATGGTCAAGTACGAAGTGCACCAAATTACAAACTAAGGAAATCAGAATTCATAATTTATACGTAAACAACACACTCTCATACTTCAGTATAAAGGAGCTTGTAAAAGATCCGGCCAAAATGGTAAAATGAAAAACGAAGAATAAGCCAGAAAGTTATGTGGTTTCGTATAAAAAAAAATCACAAACAACATATTAAAACAGGCAAACAGAATCTATATGTCTCTTAACAGGCGGAGATGCAATGACCACTTACATGTTTAAAGTACGGCGTGCCACAGCACACTCAATTTACGTGAGATACATAATTACCCATTTATTAAATTAAACAAATGCTCAAGTCAGTTTCTTTGGGAGTCAATGATGTGCTCGCCATAAACGCCGACATAATATAATACAAAATTACAAAGAGGTGGAAGACTTTAACAGAAGCGACAATTATTATAAAACTACATTGTTTTGTAAATAAACAACCAAACATACATCACACTAGTTTACAAGTCAGTAGAGCTAACATGCCAACGTAAGGCTCCTAAGAAAAATTATTTATCAGATGGCAGCAGCTTACATAAGTCTGGTTCGTAAGAGAGTGCAGAAACGTTTTCGAAGTAGTTATATCGTGTGCAATGCATACATTTTCAAAATTTGCAATCAGTTGTGTTTTTCGGGTGTATCGTTTCCGAGTACCAGGGCTACCCGAAGCAATTACAGCAGAAGGTTGAGATCTTTGTGTTACTTCTAAATTATAAAAATGGAAAGGTCTGTCGAGATACAAATATTTGAGGAAAGGAGGAGGGAATGACGGACGAAAGGAAGATTAGGATTTAAAGTCTCGTCGACAGCAAAGTCACTGGAGACGGAGGATGGGGAAGGAAATCGGGGGTGTTCTTTTGAAAGTAATCATCTCTACATTTGGTTTAATCTATGGGAAATCTAACGCTGGATGGTCGAACGGTGAATTGTACACCGGTCTTCCCGAATTCAAGTCATAACCGCTACGCCTCATTGCTCGGACACAATAATTTGTTCACACTGGTTCCCCCATGGAGTATTTTTAATATTTTGGAAGACAAATGGCGACTTGTAAGTAAAAGTTACAGTCTCGACCCTGTTATAACCTGCGTAGGAGAAACACCTGGGTACACTAAATTTTTACCTTTCCTTTAGAGCTGAAAGAGAGAAAGAAAAAGAGAGAGAGAGAGAGAGAGAGAGAGAGAGAGAGAGAGAGAGGGGGGGGGGGGGGTGCGGATGCGGACTACCCTTGCCCTCAGGTCTGGTGCTTCTGACGGCGAATGACACGGATCGATTCCCTCTACCCCTTCGCTTTTTACAGGATGAGAGGTTATGGAATGGAGACATGTTGAACCACGTAGGACCAAATTGAACGACTGCTGCATTCAGTCAGCCGCGAAACAGAAATACAAGCAGCTGACGCGGCCAAACGGAAAGGCTACCTCAAGACGGGGAGCCAAACGCCATTTATCATTCATTACAAAAGCATAAATACGCTGTTTCGCCAAATCAAGGAAATAGTTGCTTCAACTGTGTACTCTTAATCATTACAAAGAGAAACTTAATGGGTTTTGGTCTCCAGGCATCACCTATCGACCCACCGTCCCACAAGTGAAGTTCAGATTCAAAGTGTTCTCCGAATGGCGACTTTACATATTTAGAAAATGCACACTGAAAAGATACGCAGAAATCCACACCCGTGCCTGAAGTAAGACTTGAACCTGCGATCATCGCTTAACGAGGAAGCAACGTTCGTCAGATGTCGGCAATTATTTACATTCGCTTGTACACGTGAATTTTTTTTAGATCTTACTAGAATGGCTCGTTAAGGTTACAGTTCTGTTGGGAAGAAACCGACACAGAGTAATCCAAATACGTGCTTTCTCTTTTTGCGTCTGAGCTTATTTCTGCCAATTTTAGTGTGCTCTGCAGAACAGCTCCATAGAAATCGTGGATGATTTTCTAAGAGTGAGAATGTATGACTACCTCTCGCTGTTTTGGGTGTGGAAAGAATTCAGAGACAAATCAACGGCTGCTCCGTTAGCGCGTCAGTGCTGCGTGCAAGCGAGTATTCCTTCCTTCTCGCGCTTCGCATTCTGCCTCCCCTCCATAACTCCTCTCTCCGCCACTCCCCTTCTTCACTCAATCTTATCTATCCTAACCTCTCTCTCTCTCTCTCTCTCTCTCTCTCTCTCTCTCTCTCTCTCTCCCCCTCCCCCTCCCCCTTCCCCTCTCCCTCTCCCCCCCTTTCTCTCTCTCCTGTGCGAGCCCGAGGAATTCCTTCTGGCGTTGCACTACTTTGGTGGCCAGATGGCATGTCCTTGCTAACGCAACGCAGACGCCCAAGAAAAGAAAAGAACGATCCCTGCAGTATCCAGTTATCAGGCTCGTGACAAAGTTCTGGAGCCTGCCACCTCTCAGTATTACCCCTGTAATAGCAATGATAAGATTCGCTGATTACACTGCTATCCTCAGTGAATGTGAGGAAGAATTGCAGGACCTGTTGAACAGAACGAACAGTCTAATGGGTGGACTCAGAGTAAACCAAAGAAAGACCAAAATAATGAGGATTGGTAGAAATTAGGTCAGCGACAAACTTAACATCAAAACTGGTGACCACGATGTAGACGAAGTGACCTTGGAAGCAAAATTACTCATCACGGACGAAGCAAGGAGCGTATAAGAAGCAAACGATCACAGGCAAAACGAAGCTTACTAGTATCAAACATAAGACTTGATTTCAGGAAGAAATTTGTGTGAAAGCAAGGTTGGAACGTTGCATTGTATGGAAGCGAATCGTGGACTCTGCGAAAACCAGAGAAGAAGACAATTTAAGCGTTTGAGATGTGATACTATAGAGAGATGTTGAGAATTACCCTGTAGGTGGACTGATAAGAAATGAAACGGTTCTTCGCAGAATCTGCAAGGAGAGTAATATGTGGAAAGACACTGACAAGGAGGAGGAACTGGATGACAGGACATGTGTTACGACGTCAAGGAATAATTTCCGTTTTGTTTCAGAAATCCATACAGGGTTAAAACTGGGAGGGAGACAGAGGTTTCAGAATATTCAATAAATAACCGTGGGAGTTCGATGTAACAGCTAATCTGCGACGAAGGGACTGGCAGACGAGAGGAATTCGTGGCAGACCGCATCAAACCAGTCAGAAGGCCAATGATAAAAGAAAATAAAGGATGATGCGTAGATGAAGCAATATGAAGTAGATCGAACGCTTGTAATAAGTAGTACAAGTAGTGCGGAAGGTGACTGGAAGACTCAGAATTGGTAGGAATCTGGGAAACACTGTTGTATCCGTAAACGAAACCTTGAATAGGACTCTAGAATGGCCTGTTCTAGAGTACAGCTGCAGTTTTTAGGGTGCTTGTCATGTAGATATGACAGCAGATATCGAAGGAATTCTGGGACACGCTGGTAGCACCGTAGTAGGTTGGTGTAACATATACAAAATAGTAACTGAGATATTCTGGGCAACCAAGGAGGGAAGCAACGCAGTGGTGGCCTCAAGAACACCATCTAGCGTTATGAAATTTGTTCTTATCCTGTCACGTGTAATCTCGATACTAAAATGAGATGAGCTGCTGCTATATACAATGAAGAGCCAAAGAAACTGGTACAATGGATAGGTCACTCGTGAGCACGCAGAAGTGCCACAACACGACGTGGCATGGACTCGACTAATCTCTGAAGTAGTGCTGGAGAAAAGTTATACCATGATTCCTGCAGGACAGTCCATAAATCCGTAAGAGTACGAGAGAGTGGAGATCTCTTCTTAACAGCACGTTGCAAGGCATCCCAGATATGCTCAATGTTCATGTCTGGGTAGTTTGGTGGCCAGAGGAAGTGTTTAAACTTGGAAGAGGGTTCCTGGAGCCATTCTGTAGCAATTATGGACGTGTAGGGTGTCGCATTGTCCTGCTGGAATTGCCCAAGTCCGTCAGAATGCACAATGGACATGAATGGATGCAGGCGATCAGACATGATGCTTACGTACGTCTCACCTGTCGAAATCGTATCTAGACGTATCAGGGGTCCCATATCATTCCAACTGCACACGCCCCACACCATTACAGAGCCTCCACCACCTTGAACAGTCTCCTGCTGACATGCAGGATCCATGGATTCATGAGGTTGTCTCCATACCCGTACACGTCTATCCGCCCGATTCAATTTGAAACGAGACTCGTCCGACCAGACAACATGTTTCCAGTCATAAACAGTTCAATATCGATGTTGACGGGCCCAGGCGAGGCGCAAAGCTTTGTGTCGTGCAGTCATCAAGGATACACGAGTGGGACTTCAGCTCCGAAAGCCCATATCGATTAGGTTTAGTTGAATGGTTCGCACGCTGACACTGGTTGATGGCCCAGCATTGAAATCTGCAGCAATTTGCGGAAGTGTTGCACTTCTGTCACGTTTAATGATTCTCTTCAGTCGTCGTTGGTCACGTTCTTGCAGGATCTTCTTCCGGCCGCAGCGATGTCGGAGATTTGATGTTTCGCCGCATTCCTGATACGATACTCTCGTGAAGTGGTCGTACGGGAACATCCCCACTTCATCGCCACCTCTGAGACGCTGTCCCCCATCGTTCGAGCGCCGACTATAACACCACATTCAAACTCACTTAAATCTTTATAACATGCCATTGTAGCAGCAGTAATCGATCTAACAACTGCGCTAGACTCTTTTTTTTGTCTTAGACGTTGCCGATCGCAGCGCCGTATTCGGCCTGTTTGCATCTCTCTGTATTTGAATACGCATGCCTGTACCAGTTTCTTTGGTACTTCCATGTAAATCTACTTTTTGTGTTACTAACAGCCTTTTACAAACTCTTAATCTTAACTGAGCTCTTACCATCGTTTGTACCTTGTCTAGTGGCCACTTTTTCTCCCCTAGATGGGTCTCCACTTCTGCTACAAAAGTGTGGGATGCTTCCATGTAACGCTCCTACTTTCCGTCTAAGCTTACTTAACCTAAGGTTCAGATCTTAAACAAGAAATCTAAACTATTCCGCTACGAATTTTATGCTACTGAACAAAAAGTACAATTAAAGTTACCGTTTAGTGTGTGGGAGCGCAGTTACTAACCAAATGCCTTTCTGAAATCTGTATTTACGAGTACGCAGTATCTTCCAGTTTCCTTTAATTCTGTAGCAGACGCATTCTGGTCTCTAACGATTGTCTCCTCATAATGGCAACTTTTGCGTTGGTAGGGCACTACGATATTATATTATAGTGAGTTCCACTTTGTAGCTCACATGCAAAACAATGTTTCAATCTTTTCCGATTCCGAACAAGGTAGGTGTGATAGAATCCCTTAAGCCTTCGGCACACTGAACGTGCATTCGAAAATTCAACGTTGAGCGCGCAGAGTTCAACGTTCTGCTGAACGCTTAGAAACGATGCGGCTTTGCACACAGTACGCGCGTCTCAAATTCGTATACACGATCGATACGCGCTTCAGCGGCAGATGTCGGCTGTAACTGGCTCGCAAGTTACACACGTCGTTCACGAGTTGAACGGGCGTAAAACTCTTTCTATTCAGCAGCAGAATCCTTAGACCATAAGAAATAAGACTAAACAAGAAAACACAGATATCTTGATGCAAGAAGTGCAAGCTCTCTTGTAGACAAAGCCAATCGAACACACACACACACACACACACACACACACACACACACCCCTGAGAGAAAGCGCACCTATATTCACATACCATCGAACGTTATAAAAAATAGTTCTATTAAATTAATAATTTGTTTTGTATGTTATTACCTTCTAAAGGCTTTAAGTTCAGGTATGTTATTAACTTACATTTAATTATAATCAAGAAAAATGTGTTTCTGATAGATTTTCAATTTGCCGTTGCCTTGAAACGTCATCGGACCTACTTTCTTAATACGCAAATTGCAACTCGAAAATTATTTAAACCACCAATATGACTTTTCCCGTCATTTTGTCGTAACAAATCGTACCAATAAACGATGGGTCTTCGAGAGATCAGTATGCTGGTGCTTTAAAACTGCATATTTCCATAGGACGTAAGTTATAATATGAAACCCACAAAATACAGGCTTCAACTGAAAGCCAATACGGCGTCTCCAGTCTCTGTACTGAAAAGAGATGGCGTGCATGTGTGGCGTTCTTCCCTCTCATTGGTCTGCGTTCAAACTCACGTTCATGTTTCATGCTTTATATGGCTCTGCACCTTCGGAAAGACTCCCCAGTGTGTTTTTTCCACTCTGTGTCATCAGAAACTAGGCACGCGCAATGTTGACGTGCAAATGCACGGTTCTCGAACCGAAGGACTTTGCATAAGGCCACCTGCTTGTTGCGACCGGCGACGATCAAGTAGAGCGCGGACAAGTTGCCACAGCCACAACGGATTACGCCACCGCATTAACTGAACCACTCGAACACTGGAAGGCAACTGACATTCTGTTGTGACATGACGGCATTACAGGACAGTTCGGGTGTCACACTTTGATTGGAGGAACTCAGTTCCAAGCCGTGGTCTGTCGACTAACAAGTTATTTCAATAAGCTGTAATTCCTTCGTTGGCTGAAAAAAATTGTTTCTAATTTGTCCCTGACTTGGGGAAATTCACTGAACGTTCTTTGCCGACTGTAAAATACTCTCAGCAGCTGCCACTGTTAAATTTCTTGTTACAGAAAATGACTACTGGGTGACCTAACGTCGATCTCGCATTTGCAAGATCATTCTTTTCTGCTTATTAATTTTCAAGTTGGTGCGTATTTTAAACAGACAATGTGATTCATTTTGAAGATTAATGATTCCTTTTACCTCTCACGAGTAAAAAAAACGCGCACGCACACACACACACACACACACACACACACACACACACAGAGAGAGAGAGAGAGAGAGAGAGAGAGAGAGAGAGAGAGAGCAATTATATCATGATATATTCAGTCAATAAAAAGATACATGTATGTTTACATAATGACGCATCATGTGTTGTGAGTACCGTCTTCATTCTTGTGGGATGTTGTCCACGAAGAACTAAACAACACAGGAAATTTGTTGTCACCCAGTGTTGCAGTGGACGGTCGGAAAACTGTTACGTAGGAGTGAGTCAATCAGTTACAGTTGATGAAGTTGAACTCGGAACCGTCCGTGGTTCATGCGGAGAGACACTTGGTGGCCAAAAACTTTCTGTGGTAAGCACCAGATGACCACCACGGTCGTGCAGGGATGCTTGGTAATACAGCTGTACACGCAGATCAATTGCAGGCCTTTGGTCATGTATTGGTATACTTAAGTTTTAAGCGTATAGTACTTGAGGACTAACTGCCAACCCCCTATCTCTACTCCACGATGATTACTGCATAGTACACATGTTTGCCCGCTGCACTGTTTGGCAGGCCGAGACAAACTTAACGTTCGTTGCGGTGTGTGCAGGCTACTTGGCGCATCCACTTTCAACGGCCGCTTAGCAGGACCTGCTTGCACAAAGGACCTGGAAAGTACAGTTCTGCACACGCAAATATTCTCTACAGGGAGCGGATTATACTGGACGAGGTAACCTGCCCACTTCGCAAGATGCCTCTAGATGGCAGATGGAGTGGCAAACTGAGTTATGGAACTCGAGAAGCTGCATGTCGTCTTCCCCTTTATAGGTACGACAGGCGTCACTTATTGTTCGACGAGGTTGTGATCTGCTGCCGCACGAGTTGCGGAAGGCTCTTGTAAAATGGTTCCAATGGCTCTGAGCACTATGGGACTTAACTGCTAAGGTCATCCGTCCCATAGAACTTAGAACTACTTAAACCTAACTAACCTAAGGACATCACACACACCCATGCCCGAGGCGGGATTCGAACCTGCAACCGTTGCGGTCGCGCGGTTCCAGACTGCAGCACCTAGAACCTTTCGGCCACTTCGGCCGGCGCCCTTGTAAAGAACAGCACTTTAATTTCCTCAACAGTTTTACTTTCAATAATTCACCAACTAGTCTTGGCTAACATTTCGCAAAGACGTTCAGTAACCAGTCTATATAAGGTGTAGGTTCTTGTATTTGTGCGTCTTTCAGACAGTGCAATGGAAGCGCGTAACTTGCGCTCATAGTCTGTTAGAGCAATAGCGATTAGTTGGACCATGCTTGCGAATATACACTACGCAACACAGTTAGAGGGTCACATTTTCGAAACCGCGTAATTGTCTCCCACTGCGATGCGGAAGTTCGAAATTTGACTCAAATGTGCCTACAAGCTTCCTCTGTAACTGTGCAAAAGCGTGGCGCCCTGCGACGCTCGGTGAAGCTTCAAACGACACGGTGTCCTCACTAGCGAAGAAAAAGCCAGAGCTCAGAAGTTGATGTCAGGTGTAAGGTGGGTTGATCATCTCCCACAGCGGCGTGCAACGAGCCTGAGCGGCCCACCCACGACCGTAGCTATCACTGCGGGGCGTGCCTCGACTTGGGCTGCCCGGTCGGCTGGTGGAGCCGCACCGAGTCCTGCCGTGCAGTGGGGTGCCCCGCCAAAGTCTGAGTCCGCCGTATGACTCAGCTGCTCGTCACATCGGACGTCCGGCAGGCACCACGCTGTTGCGGATGCAAAACGAAACCTCTGTGGCCCGTTGGCAAGCAGTTTTTTTTTTTCTTAGCACAGTATTTGCCGACACATTAGTTTACCTCTGGTCTTCCACTAAATTAGCTGATGGCTGTAACATGAAGACCGAGGTGATTCCTTAAATCTCCTCTGTTGCTTGTAATTGATAAATCAACGTATTGTTAAGTGCTTATAGTTTGGAAAGTCCGTCATAAAAATGAAAACGTCGATGCCCTTCACGATTTCCTCTAGTAGAAATTCACCCTACTTCGGGCGAAAAGTCGAGAACATAATGAAAGAAGATTGGAAGGGGCTTGGAAGAACTTCCAGAGACTATTTTCCGGCTCTGTCGAGTAATAACAAATGTATTCCCAATCTCCCGCAAGAACAATAATTTTGGAATCCACATAATGTACAAATTAAAACGAGCAGCTTTTCGAAGCTTCCAGTGACTTTAAATTACAGAATCGCTGTAAATATTGTCACCGACAAGTTTCTGGTTAAGCTTAAAGGCGGAGTTCCCAGTGCTACCAAATGCACATGTAAAAATTCACTACCTGTCACGTTCACATATTGTAAGTAGGCTGTTTAGGTTTTTATGTTGGTAACGCCACGTAGCGCTCTGTATGAAAATCACTGACTGTGCTGTGTGCAGTCTGTGGCTGGTTTGCATTGTTGAAATATTTGGTATTGTAGTGTTGCGCAGTTGGATGTGAACAGCGCGTAGCGTTGCGCAGTTGGAGGTGAGCCGCCAGCAGTGGTGGATGTGGGAAGAGAGATGGCAGAGTTTTGAGAGCGGACGATCTGGACGTATGTCCGTCAGAAAAACGAAATATGTAAGACTGGATGTCATGAACTGATATACATATGATGACTTTTGAACACTATTAAAGTAAATACATCGTTTGTTCTCTACCAAAATCTTTCATTTGCTAACTATGCCTATCAGTAGTTAGTGCTTTCAGTAGTTACAATCTTTTACTTAGCTGGCAGTATTGGCGCTCGCTGTATTGCAGTAGTTTGAGTAACGAAAGTTTTTGTGAGGTGATTCATGTAAGGTATAGATTATTGTTAGTCAGGGCCATTCTTTTGTAGGGATTATTGAAAGTCAGACTGCGCTGCGCTAAAAAAAAAAAAAAAAAAAAAAAAAAGAAGTGTGTCACTTTAGTCTTGATCAGAATAAGTAAAGAGAGAAATGTCTGAGTACGTTCAGTTTTGCTCAACTGTTCGAAAATCAAATAACGTAGAAGTTTTCCAGCACTGTCATTTACATAAATTTTTCGAAGGAGATGTTTCAGTATTTATGCGAGAAGGCTTTTCCTTCTTACTCATATATGAAAAATAAACATGATATTGCAGTGCCTGTGTTATTCCGAATAACGATGCAAATTTCCTTCTGACATGCGATAAGCGAGAAATTCGTGTCAGTGTCCCGGTCCCCCATAAATTGTCATTGTAGTAATTCTATTACACAGATGATGGCAGTCAGTATTCGCAATTGTGAATAAATTTCTAAAATAAATACAGAAACAAACCTGTCGCCGAAAGTAATTTGAGACTATATTTAACTTTTGTGGTTCTTACAAGGGAACCTCCCCATCGAACCCCCCTCATATTTAGTTATAAGTTGGCACAGTGGATAGGCCTTGAAAAACTGAACACACATCAATCGAGAAAACAGGAAGAAGTTGTGTGGAACTATGAAAAAATAAGCAAAATATACAAACTGCGTAGTCCATGCGCAACATAGGCAACATCAAGGATAGTCTGAGATTAGGAGCGCCGTGGTCCCGCGGTTAGCGTGAGCAGCTGCGGAACGGTAGGTCCTTAGTTCAAGTCTTCCCTCGAGTGAAAGGTTTAATTTTCTATTTTCAGACAATTACCAAAGTTCAGGCACTCACACATAATCAACTTCGCTCTCCAAAATTCCAGGACATGTTCAGATTTGCTTGGACATATGCAGGATTTGACGGTCTACAGACGGAAAAATTTGAAAATGTCAAAAACATAAGTTTTGACAGAGCACAGGGAAAACTGTGCGACTGTGAAACTGTTGCATTCATTTGTTGCAGTTTATGTGACAAACTCTTATGTTTTCATCAATTTTTTGGGAGTGATTATCACATCCACAAGAAAACCTAAATCGGGCAAGGTAGAAGAATCTTTTTACCCATTCGCCAAGTGTACAAGTTAGGTGGGTCGACAACATATTCCTGTCATGTGACGCACATGCAGCCACCAGTGTCGTATAGAATATATCAGACGTGTTTTCCTGTGGAGGAATCGGTTGACCTATGACCTTGCGATCAAATGTTTTCGGTTCCCATTGGAGAGGCAAATCCTTTTGTCTACTAATCGCACGCTTTTGCGGTGCGGTCGCAAAACACAGACACTAAACTTATTACAGTGAACAGAGACATAAATGAACGAACGGAAAGATCATAACTTTGCGAAAATAAAGAAAGTAAACTTTTCACTCGAGGGAAGACTTGAACCAAGGACCTCTCGCTTCGCAGCTCTCACGCTAACCACGGGACCACGGCGCTCCTGTGCTCGGACTATCATTGATATGCCTATCTTGCGCATGGACTACTCAGTTTGTATATTTTGATTATTTTTTTCATAGTTCCACACAACTTCTTCCTGTTTTCTCGATTGATCTGTGTTCAGTTTTTCAAGGCCTATCTACTGTGCCAACTTATAACTAAATCTGAGGGGGGTGCGATGGGCAGGTTCCCTTGTTAGTTTCAAAGTTGTGTGTCTTGCAAAGCAAGTGGATCCTTCTCACCGAATTCCAGGAAAGGACTGAGCCAGTTAATTCCACAACGAAAACTTGTAGATTAACGGAAAAGTGTAAAATACTTAGATATTGCATACTAGACCTACCCATTGTGAAAAAGCCTTCATCAGACCTGATGAGATACAAGTGGAATGCAAACGATATGAAAGTTTTAGCACTATTAAACCATTTCCTTGGAGCTCAATTACTTGCATGTTACTCTGGAGGCCGTCAGCTGCAGTTCTCGGAACAGCCGATCTGGTCTCATTCGCTGGGCGCACACATGCGGTTTTCTGCAGCAACGGGCCAGGCCACGTGCAGAAAGCCCATGAGTTTTCCTGCGGTTTACACGTGACAGCGAGTTCCAATTGCTTCCAGTATCGCGAAGGAGTGTACGAATCATCACATCGAAAAACTTAAAAAGTTGTGCCGCAACAAACCTCGTTTGTGGAAAATGATACGTTTCTGTACCATATTCCAACGGTGAACCGAAGTGTAACAACATTTAGATTAAAAATTTGAGATATAGTTTAAGAAAAGAGCTCAGAAAGGTGGAAGCTGTAGGAAGAAGCGGAAAAAGGGAAGGATAAATGGTATAAACCAATAAAAAGTAGCTTGTGCTATGTTAATTATTACATCGAAGAGCTAAAGAAACTGGCACACCTGCCTAATGTCATGTAGGGCCCCCGCGAGCACGTAGAACTGCCGCAACAAGATGCGGCATGGAATCGATTAATTTCTGAAGTACTACTGGAGGGAATTGACACCATGAATCCTGCAGGACTGTCCATAAACCCGCAAGAGTATGAGAGTGAGGAGATCTCTTCTGAACAACGCGTTGCAAGGCATCCCAGATATGCTCAATAATGTTCATATCTGGGCAGTTTGGTGACCAGCGGAAATGCTTAAACTTAAAAGTGTGTTCCTGGAGCCACTCTGTCGCCATTCTGGATGTGTGGGGTGTTGCATTGTCCTGCTGGAATTGCCCAAGTCCGTCGTAATGCACAATGGACATGAATGGATGCAGGTGATCTGACACAATGCTTGCCGGCCGGAGTGGCCGAGTGGTTCTAGGCGCTACAGTCTGGAACCGCGTGACCGCTACGGTCGCAGGTTCGAATCCTGTCACGGGCATGGATATGTGTGATGTCCTTAGGTTAGTTAGGTTTAAGTAGTTTTAAGTTCTAGGGGACTCAGCAGTTAAGTCCCATAGTGCTCAGAGCCATTTGGGCCATTTGACACAATGCTTACGTACGTGTCAACTGTCGAAGTCGTATCTAGACGTACCAGGGGTCTCATATAAGGTGTTCCGTGTCACTCCAACTGCACACACCCCACACCATTACAGAGCCTCCACCAGTTTGGACATGCAGGGTCCATTGATTTATGGGGTTGTCACCATACCCGTACACGTCCATCCGCAAGATACAATTTGAGACGAGTCTCGCACGACCAGGCAATATGTTTCCAGCCTTCTGCTCCGGAAGACCAAATCGATGATATTTCGTTGAATGGTTCGCTCGCTGACACTTGTTGATGAACCAGCAATGAAATCGGAAGCAATTGGCGAATGGTTGCACTTCTGCCAGGCTGAACATTTCTCTTCAGTTGTCGTTGGTCCCGTACTTGCAGTATCTTTTTCTCAGCCGCATCGATGTCGGAGTTTTGATGTGTTACCGGAATCCTGAAATTCACGGTACACTCTCAAAATGATCGTAAGGGAAAATCCGTGCTTCATCGCTACCTCGGAGATGCAGTGTCCCGTCGCTCGTGCGCCGACTGTGACAGCACGTTCAAACTCACTGAAATCTTGATAACCTGCCATTGTAGCAGCAGTAACCGATCAAAACTGCACTAGACACTTGTCATACAAAAGCGTTGGCGACCGTAGCGCCGTATTCTGCCCGTTTACATATCTCTGTATTAGAATGTGCACGCCTATGCCAGTTTCTTTGGGGCTACAGTGAATAATGTGCATTAAACTGTTGCATCAATTATTTTACACTATGAGTTATTTTTCTTTACAAAGCATCAAAAACGCCCTTTTCCTAGCATATCAGACCTTAACGATTGTTTCATGTCGGAATCTTTATTTTGTCAAGGGTATGTAACTAAGTGCCAGGGTACGACTTAAACTAATATATACTCTGAATAGTCAAAATAAACTGTAAAGGAGTGCCGACGATTCAGAAAACAATTCCGCTCGTGTGTGGCCAGTCATTCCCGCCTCCCCAGAGTTACCTGTTGTCCTGTTGCACTTGGCCCTGTGGTTCTCAGGTGGCTCAAATGGCTCTGAGCACTATGGGACTTAACTGCTAAGGTCATCAGTCCCCTAGAACTTAGAACTAATTAAACCTAACTAACCTAAGGACATCACACACATCCATGCCCGAGGCAGGATTCGAACCTGTGACCGTAGCGGCCGCTCGGTTCCAGACTGTAGCGCCTAGAACCGCATGGCCACTGCGGCGGGCTGGCTCTCAGGGTCGGCCGGGTACCCCAAAAGAACCGCAGGCATCGACGGCGCATCGTAGACGCTCTCCGGCCTTCGTAGCGGAAGGAGCTCTCAGCCGGTGATGACCTGTGCATCGGTAGCAATTGGGGTTTAGGCCTCGCTGACAGCTCTGATCTACAGAGAGTCTTCTCGTGAAGCGAGCGTAGCATCCGGTGGGTCGGCGGAGGGTAGAGCCTTGCACCCTTTCGTCGAAAAGCCGCATAGTCGCGGAGAATCAGATTGTCGTGGAAAGTCCTAGACTCGCAGCTATCCCGTAACTTCGGTTACCAACGTCCCCAGCGAGGCTATCTCGTTCTCCGTTAAAGTTAATCAGTGCCAGGGGCCCGTTCACGTCAGACCACCCCGCGCACTGTAGGCCACTTTCTTCCTCCGCACCTCCTTTAGGTGCCGCGCCATTGCATTAACGGCGCACGCTAGGCCGTAGGGCACCCCCCCCCCACTCGCCCCCCCCCTCCCCCACACACACAACCACTTCCGTAGGACCAAATAGTTAGCTCTTTTCTTTTCAGAAAAAGCAAATTGTCGTACCCTTCCCTTCCAAATAAAATTCCCTACAATACCAAGATGCAGATTCCGCCGGTATCTCCCCCTCCCTCACCCGCAGCAAGGCTGCAGCGAAAGAGGCGCGTGACTCGGCTGTTCCTGTCGACGTCAGCGTCCCGCTTGCTGTCGTAGAGCAGGTATTGGCTGGCAAAGATCGGCAGATGCTCGAACTGCTCGACCAGCGCCGGATAATCACAGACCTCTGCTGCGCAAGCCACCCCCCACACGAACCAGCGCACTACATATCACTTTACATTCCCCTGCAACTGGTGAGTCTTGGAGTCTTTCACTACCGTCGTGCTGCAGCCGCTGACTCCAGCGGCGCAATCAGCGGCGGCAGATGTGGACCCAAAACACCATTACACTGGACCCTAGCAGGTGGAGGGCTCACGACGCAAACAAAAGAACACAACACAAACAAGCGAGCAACCACACTCGCTAGGCAGCCGAAAGGCGCTGCTGCCTACACCACAAACCGCACCTCCGACTAGGAACACAAACACACCTATCAACACGAACCGACCTGCGGTTAGCAACAACACACAAACAGCAACCGCAACTCCGTCTGCACAACAAAAGACTGGTTTTCCCCCATTCGTAATACAGAACTATAGGGACCTTAGTGTCCTAAACACCACATTCGCAGATAGGCACACACCTTGCACGCTTCACACCAAGTACTCTGGGGATAGGGCCTCATTGTACTTATCTACCAACACAGAATACAAAGATCTCCTTAACTTTCTCAAAGTTTAGGGGATCGAGAATATACGTACAGGACACTAGATGAAAGAACACAGTAGTACATGGACAAGGGAGTGGACCCCAGTACCCCAAACACAACAGTTCAAGCGGCGCTCAACTTCTTGGGATTCGACTGCAAAAGTGCTTCCCAGATGACGGGCTTCCGCTCACACGCCCGACTGCCACACTACTTGGTCGAGATGGCCGATACGGCCACCTCCCGTTGCCTTCTACAGATAAAGAGCCTTCTGCGGATGGACGTCAGAGTAGAAGTATACGAACCACCACACGTCCCCCAACAATGCAACAATTGCCAGCGATTCGGTCATTCGGCCCTTCGCTGCGGCCTGGCACCCCGTTGCCGCGGATACGCTGGCAAGCACACATCCAACACATGTACACTCGCACACCAAAACGGACGCTGTTGCGCCAACTGTGGTCAAGGCCACACGGCCAACTACAGGGGCTGCGATGTACACAAAGAGGCGCAGAGGCGCGAAACACGCAAACTGAGAGCACCTAACGCCATACCACCCCCAAGGCCCGCACCAAGCCCAGTCAGGAACGGTGTCTCGTTTGCCATGGCTACGCGCCCTGGAGGAGCGGGGCGGGCCGCTGAACCTCTGTGCCCATCAGACGCACCCAACACAACCGCTGCGACAACAACAAAACCACCTCAGCCAACACAAAACACTACAACCGCACTGGTATCAACAACAACTCTCCCAAACAACACGACCCCACTCCCTGAGGCCATGGCCTGCGAAACCACGCAGACCTCTGATGACGCAGACCTCAGATGACGTATGCTGCTCCCGTCTGGTGATACGCTGCGCCCACACCCATGCGCCGTCTGCAGCTCATACAGAACAAAGTACTCAGAATCATAAGCAATGCTCCGTGTTACACACGCACCGCGGATCTTCGCCAGGAATATCGGCTAGATACCCTCTTGCAGGTATTCCAAAAACTCTCCACACGTCTGTACAGTAAAACGAGGCACTCGCGTAACCCGTTTACTCTTTCTCTGGGGAACTACGACCACACCATAGATGGAAACATAATAGACCAAAGACACTATCAGCAAGGAACTAAACATCTATGGTCCATAGCACGCTAACACGACAGTACTGGCGAGTCCCTGCAACACAGCTGCTACTGGCAAACCTCAGATGCTCGACCCGCAGAAAAACAGGCAATCGCAGGGAAGCCGTACTGTACACAACACGAAAACCAGCCACATGCACCCCCTACACTGTGAGATGATCTATGGCCTATCGCCCACTAATGTATGACGACCTCGGACTGTTACAGGGACGCAGCCGCTGCGGAAGGCCCAGGAGAATTCACAGGAGCCCAGCTGCAGCGGCCGGACTGACCCATCTACAACGAGCACCCGCAGCGACAGAGGTAACGATGCACGATACCTGCCACAAACGTAACCTCATCTTGCATGCACTATCGCAGCTAGCAAGCTGCTACTGCCGTTACTACCCGTTCTACTGTCGCAGAGGTTATTTCCCTTGGCGCTTGCCTTGGCACTTTTTTCCCCTCTGCTGTTACAAACCGCTACCCTTCGATAGCTTTTGTCCACTTTGTCTCCTGATGGACCATGTCAATGAGTAATCCTACCTAGATGCATGGACATCATCCCAGACCGCATCCTGTGACACCTGATTCGAAAACTAACATGTTATACGGAGGTGACTGTAGAACTTTTGGTTTGGTCACTACGTCGGTGTGGGCGCGTAGGGGTCTCATCCTATACAAAAGACGGAGCATCGTGGCTCGCGCACTCTGTTCCCGGAACAGTTGAACCCGACTACCCGCGGTGCTGGCAGCAGAATGCAGCGGTCGGCCGCAGGCTGGCTCGAGCGGGTAAATGTGGCGAGATGCTAGACTCTGCCGTGGACTTGTCACAAAATAGTAAGGTCGTCACGTCGCAGAACCGTGACGCCCAGCTTTGAAATCACGCGGTTTTCTTATGGGTGGCCGAGGAAGACATTTTAGAAACATCGTGGCTCAGAACCGACGCGAAAAGGCCTCGTGGTGTGGCATAAAGAAAGACAATGAAACCACCTCTTTCCTTGGGGCATCGATTCCTGCACATTTCGTGGTCGGAAACGACAGTTCGCAGTGCGATCAACACCATCATGCTGGTGTTGCACGTAAAATTGTTTTCTTAAAAAATTACTTAGTGTTCTGCCATGCTTAAAATTTTTGTTAATATAAGACGCTTTAGTCGTGCAGCTGATGAGCACAAGCCCTGCAATTCAGATGTTTTTAAATATGTAGTTTCGCTGACATACGGCAGCTCCAGCTTACTCAGTCTTTCTCTCTTTTTTTGTAGTACAGTTATTAATTGCCGGTTGGCCTGTGGCTTAGTGCTAAGTTCAATGAATGATAAACCGAAATGAATTTAAATTTTTATTTTCTCTCTCTCTCTCTCTCTCTCTCTCTCTCTCTCTCTCTCTCTCTCTCTCTCTCTCCCTCTCCCTCCCTCCCTCCCTCCCTCCCTCCCTCCCTCCCTCCCCCCCCCCCTTACGTGACTATCTGCCTTCGTTACACTATTTCAGTCGATATGGTTTTCACAGAAGTAGTGATATATTGATTGGGGTCACGTAATTAAGCTAGTGTTTGTGCTGAAGGCCGTAGTTCAAGATAGTTCACCAGCAAATCACTTTAAATTCGCAGTACTGTCTTTTAGCAACTGCCAGAATTAATTATAAGAAATCGACAATTTTTTGTGTAAACTCCAAACAGCAGAGATGCAAAATCAAATGGAGCTATTTCAGTAAAGAATTCCGTACTTCTTTTTTTTCATTTGAAGACAGTACAGATTTGTTTTTTTTTTATATTTATTAGGCAACATTATAGAAGATGGACTGTTTCATGTTCAGTCCAATACTTCTGCGTCACTGCACAACAATTCTCTCTATCCAGATTATCTGAAAATTTTTGAACACGAGATGTAACCTGACAACCCAGGCACATGTCAAAAACGGATGTGCCTTTATATGCCAGGGAGATTAGATTGTGGAAATGGAAATCCGGCAGCGAGAGCCTCATTTCCGGAATCGGTTTTGAAATGTTCACATGGCCAACCGAAAGCGGTATTCGGAAATCGGTTTACGAAATCAGATTTTGAGATCTCCATGTAGCCGGCCGCTGTGCCCGAGCGATTCTAGGCGCTTCAGTCCGGAACCGCGCTGCTGCTATGGTCGCAGGTTCGAATTCTGCCTCGGGTATGGATGTGTGTGATGTCCTTAGGTTAATTACATTTAAGTAGTTCTAAGTCTAGGGGACTGATGACCTCAGATGTTAAGTACCATGGTGCTTGGAGCCATTTGAACCATTTGATCTCATGTAAACATAGTGAGTGACGGGGGAAATCGAGAGTATACAAATATCAGTGTGAAAGGTCACTGAATATATAGCGCTCGAAAAACTCTGAAAATTCTAAGCATAAACTTCCAGGGTAGTCTCTGAGCATTCTACCATCTACGTACCGTTACGCGTAGCGGTCGTGCAGAAAAATTACTATAGTTACTCGTACATGCGGTTATTTTTCTCACGATACTCTAAATAGA
This sequence comes from Schistocerca cancellata, assembly GCF_023864275.1. Taxonomy (NCBI): domain Eukaryota; kingdom Metazoa; phylum Arthropoda; class Insecta; order Orthoptera; family Acrididae; genus Schistocerca; species Schistocerca cancellata. The sequence continues at coordinate 262,777,950 of NC_064629.1, read as the reverse complement.
ACGAGAAAAGATTTCAATACCTGTTACAATTAAAGTGCCTTCTGCCACACTCTTTACAGACGGCTCGTAGAACGTGGCCTCTCAAGTATATCTTCTGGGGATGACAGCGATCGCCTGTTTCTGACGAAGAGGAAGGTTTAGCACGCTGGCTACGAAACAAGGGAGAGGAAGCGTTTTTTGTCAGTACTGCGTCTCCCCTGTTGCAAGCCACTGAGGGCTGTGGTCATTGTGCACGCTTCGCCTTTCTGGGAAGGCTGGATGCGAAGTGCCACCTCTGCGACTTTCCCCACCGGAGGACTCCGGCTTCTATACTTCGTTCATCGTAGGAACAAACCTTATCTAAACAAACACAAACGCGATGATTGGTCAGCAGCTGTGTTGTTCCGCTCTTAGAAGTAGGTCCAATTAATGTTTTAGAGATCTTACTACAATGTGACTGTAAATGAAACTTTAACATATTCTGATGTATCAACAGCCATCAGAGTTTTCCGTAATCATACTTTAGCTACGTAATTTTTATTTAAAACATCGTGTACAGTCTCTGCCAGCGCTACTTACGCTCTGATTGTTTCGCTGTTCATAAGTACCGTGAAAATGGACTGACACTGCATCCTGCTTCGTTGTGAAACACTCGCGTGGGAAACCGTTAATGGCGAGGAACAAATTGTTGTCAGTGTTTTTCGCAGAGTATAGAGAAGAATCAGCTTTGACATTTTTCGAGAAACATTATGTAACAAAAATAAGGAAGAGAATTATAATCATAAGCGTGACGTAATCGTATGTGTGTGCGTACGGGCGGCGGTTCGCATCTCGTTAGGGTCTGTAATTGTGTGTGTGTGTGTGTGTGTGTGTGTGTGTGTGTGTGTGTGTGTGTACGCAAAATTCTGGATTTCACTGAAAATACACGTTCTTAATTATCGATATTTTATAAAAGACTGTTGAATATTTTTGGAGTTAAGAAAATATTAAACAATTAAATTGTTAGGAGAAAAATTAAAAATCAAATGCTCTTTGAATATGCCCATTACTGCGTAGGACAGATGTGGCCTCACGTGACCCAGAGTGATAAGCGTCGGAGAAAGATGGAAAACAATAATTGTCACGGTATCGAGCACAGTTTTCGCCTTAACACTGCAATCTGAACCCAGCAGAACTGATCTTGGACCAAGTTAAGGTATTTGTCGCGAGAAATAACAAGACCTTAAGCTGACAAACGTACTGGAACTAATGCACGAAGCTTCGTGACACTTCACTCCTGCATGATGGCGAAATGCAGAACAGTACGTCATAAAAAAAGGAGGAAACGTGGCCGGCCGGGGTGGCCGAGAAGTTCTAGGCGCTACAGTCTGGAATCGCGCGACCGCTACGGTCGTACGTTCGAATCCTGCCTCGGGCATGGATGAGTGTGATGTCCTTGGGTTAGTTAGGTTTAAGTAGTTCTAAGTTCTAGGGGACTGATGACCTTAGAAGTTAAGTCCCATAGTGCTTAGAGCCATTTTGAGGAAACGTGTTTTTGGTGACTTTGGATTCTGTTGCTGATCGCCTCGTTATCAACGTAGCAATACTGAAATGTATTCCTTGAGTCCGATATGGTAGGTGTTCAGAGATTACCAGACAACTGACTGTAATACCTTCAGTAACTTCAATATTTACTACATGGTGAAATCCCAGCAGTGCGCTTGTACACGCACACACCTCGTGCAGAAACACCGTTGGTAACATCAGGAATTTTCATCACTCTTGTCTTTAATTACAATACTTCGTTAGCTAAGATCGACAGCATATGTTCTCCGTCCGCAACCTAAAAAGTGTATCGCCTGAGTTTTACCATACATTATTTCTTTCTGTTTAAAAATTAAATGACATTCAAAATTATATTGTTCTCTACTCTCATCTTTTCACGTCTTTACTGCAACTATTCACATCCCTGTGGGTTAGTTGGATCACTTGCCTGGCCAGTGATGTCTAAATTGCCCCGTATTATTGCTGAGTCGAAGTACGCGTAAAACACAGCATAAAGCTTATCCTCAGTATCGTACTTGACTGTACTCGAGACAGCTTGGCTTTCGCCCCATGTGAAACGACACCCAATGAGGTCCAGCAAATGCGGAAGAATACATAGTGTAATGTTTACATAATGTTTATTCTTATGATGGAGTATAGGAATCGAACATTCAGTTACGGTGCCCTATATCCTGCACTCAGTGAAATCTGCACCCTGAAAAGGTTATGTGATATTCTGAATATACATACCTTGAAACGGATTCAGCAAACGTCTGAGGGAGTCTTACAATTTTTCAATCTTTGTTCGATGTTTACGTTTATCGCTAGAAATTATAGCAATAAAATACCGAAAATTGGTATTTCAGAAACCGGTATTTTGAACAGTTTCAACAGTTGGGTGAAACTGGAAATGAAAAAACCGGTGTAAACGCAAAACGTTTGTTTCGGCGGGAACTGGCAACCCTTACCATGGTCTCCGGTGGCTCGTCACAGAGTAATTAAACTTCGTTTGATTTCTTAGCCCTTTTATTGGTATTGCATTGAAAATATCTGCACATCGGTGAAAATGTCGACGGTATGCGCTGTGTCTCTTGTTCGAAAACAAACTTGTTCCGTTCACTCACGGTACTTACTATTGACAACAGTAATGCCTACTTTACTTTGCGCCCTCAAGCTTCCGTCAGTACTGCTCGGTCTAGTCTCACGTTAACCCTTCCGACAGTGTTAGTTGTACGTTAACAGTGATACAAAACGTTGTGGATAGGTTTACTGATAAAGAATCGGCCGCTATGCGACTTTATCGGTTCACTGTTCCCGCAACGACGACAACCACGTAACTGTAATTTTGCATCTGTACATAGGCGCCCTCGGATAACCAGATCCTTTCGTCTTATTACGTTTTGCTAATTCGATATTAGTAGTCTTTTCGCAGAAAGAAACACTGTTCTGGTAACAAAATCAAATAAGTAAAAATTACATAATCACCTTGTAACGAGCCACCGGAGACCACAGCTCATTACACCAAAATACTTAGAAAATGTCCGTGAACAAACTCCGAAATTTAGTCGGTGGAGTTCTGTTTCATCCTAAGTAGGTGACATGAGTTGTATGTTGCTTCCTCTTCACTCCTAGCGCTAAGTGTGCGCGTCCTCTATATGTGACATAAAACTAAAAATAATTTCCTTTATAACAGCAATTTTACATTTATATCCGTACTGTGTAAACCGCTGTGAAGTGCGTGGCAGATGGTATTTTCAGTTGCACCAGTTATTAAGGTTTCATAACGATCTATTCACGTACGGAGCGTGGGAAGAGTGATTGCTTAAACGCCCCAGTGGGAGCTGTAATTAGTCTAAACTTGTCCTCGCGATACAAGTGGCTCTGTAGTATATACCCAGATTCATCATTTAAAGCCACCACTTGAAACTTACTAACTAAACTTTCACGGTACATTTTGCCTCGATCTTGAAGCGTTTACTGGTTCAGTTTCATCAGCATCTCGGAAACTCTCCCATTGGTCAAACAAACCTGTGACCATTAGAGCTGCCTTTCCCTATTTCATTGAATATCATCTGTTAATCGTATTTTGTACGAATCCACACTGGAGCAGTATTCTAGCATGGGTCGCACGAGTCTTTTGTGGTCTAGCGGTTCTAGGCGCGCAGTCCGGAACCGCGCGACTGCTACGGTCGCAGGTTCGAATCCTGCCTCGGGTATGGATGTGTGTGATGTCCTTAGGTTAGTTAGGTTTAAGTAGTTCTAAGTTCTAGGGGACTGATGACCACAGCAGTTGAGTCCCATAGTGCTCAGAGACATTTGAACATTTTTTTTTTTTTGAGTCTTTTGTGTGCAGTCCTTGTGTAGACTGATTGCATTTCTGTAGTATCCTATCAATGAACCGATGTCTGCTACCTGTTTTACCTACGACTGAGCTGATGTGAATGTTCCATTTCATGACACTACAAACTGTTAAACCAAGGTGTTTGAATGAGGTTACCAGTCCCATTTCTGACTCGTTGATATTGTAGTTACAGGATACTACAGCTTTTCGTTTCGTGAAGTGCAGAATTTTCCATTTCTGTACGCTTGAAGTAAATTAACAGTCCTTGCACCACTTTGAAATCTTATCAAGATCTGACTGAATATTTATGCAAATTTTTTTCACGTTGTACCTCATTATAGATAACTACATCATCTGCGAAAAATCTGAGGGTCCTGAAAGTCATTACGATACTTCATAAAAAACAGAGGTCCCCACACTCGAAGTTACTTACACTTCTGTTTATGACCTCACATCCAAGATAACGTCCTGCATCGTCCCTGCGAAAAAATCTTCAATCCATTCCCAAATTTCGCTTGATACCCCCATGCGAACGTATTTTTGATAGTAAGCTTAGATTTGGTATTGAGTCTAATGTTTTTCTCCGAAACAGAAAAATATTGCAGCTAGCTGACTGCCTAGAGCCATGGCTTCCAGTATGTCTTGTGAGAAAAGTGCGAGTTAGGTTCCACACGATCGATGTTTTCGGGGACCGACCGAGGTGGCGCAGTCGTTAGCTCACTGGACTCGCGTTCGGGAGGACGACGGTTCAAATCCTCGTCCGGTCATCTTGATTTAGGTTTTCCGTGATTTCCCTAAATCGCTTCAGGCAGCTGTCGGGATGGTTTCTTTGAAATTGCACGGCCGATTTCCTTCCCCTTCCTTCCCTAATGCGAGGGAACCTATGACCTCGCTGTTTGGTCCCCTCCCCTAAATCAACCAACCAACAACTAACCAATGATGTTTTCGAAATCCATGTTGTTTGGCACGGAGGAGATACCTTATTACTTTTGAGGGGAGAATATGTTCTAAGATTCAACAGCAAATGGATCTCAACTACATTGGATATTAGTTTCGTGATTCACATCTGATACGCTTCTTGTTGATGGGTGCTTTCATCCAAACACTGGGCACCGCTTTTTGTTCGAGGGATCTATGACAGATTGTGGTTGAAAGAGGGGTTAACTCAGACGGAAACATGGTATAGATTCTGATAGGGATTAAATCGGGTACTGAAGTTTCGTTAAATTTCAGCGATTTCAACTGTTTCTCGACACCACTGACACTAATATCAACTACGTAAATTGAAGGTGGAGGCGGGAGGAAGGGAAGGGAAGGGATTTTCGACAACAGCTGTATCGGAACTTGTGAAAATCTTAGGAGGTTGTGTAAACTGACAACGTTAATCACTAATCAGTTGTTGTTACAGTGCCCATTTTGCCACATATTTGATTAGTGATTAACATTGTCAGTTTACATCACCAACTAAGTTCTTCACTTCAAGATTTTTTATTTAACTACATCCAAAAAATACGACGACGATGTGTAATGAGCTTCACAAACTGGAAACACATTAGATCGATCTGAAGATGGCTCGGTAACGAGTCGAAACCGGTAATCAGTAAAGAAAATTGCGACCTAGACGTAGGATTTTTGTCTACATATGTTTTAAATAAATACAGCTTAAGTGGAAAATGGATAATTCATTTAATAAATTATACTGGATTTAATTTTTATTTGTTTTGAAAAAATATGTGTACTGTTATATGTGTAACAATAGGATACATAGTAAAATTAAGTTCGGTCAACTACATATGAGGAAGTTTTAGGGAAGAGGCCTGGCCTGTCTTGATAAAATTCCCTCTCACATTTGTCTGAGCATTATCTATCTATTCACTCACAATTACTTTCGCGTGTAGGTTTTGGTTATTGTAGATTTATAGTGACTCTACGATACTTCACCACATGTCTTTTGGCTGCGTATGCAGGATGGTCACCGATTTTTGCATGTTTTCTATTTTGTGTCCTGTTTGGTGAAAATGGGTTGCTACAGCTGACTTACTGCAATTCTTCAGTCGGAAGGATGGCACCCTACAATTTTCTAAAAGATATCTCGGCAAGGTTTCACTATGGAATTTACAGTGGCTTCACGCAAAGCTCCTCAATGTAGTGATTTTACAGTGAACTAATAATCTAAAGGTGGGTCTTAGCCGTCTTTCAATAACTTACTTGCTACTTACGTATCATGAGCGTGACTTACGACGTATTTGAACTTTGATCATAGCTCTTTTACTTTCGTAAGAATTAAATGTTCTCAGTTCAATTTGTACTTGTAATGTCACTGACATCCTATCAGCTGTCCTGGGAACAAATATTCATCGTCACTATAACACCAGCATGTTTTCTATGAAAACATTGTCGATAAGATCGTGTTTGTTTGTATCAAGGTGGTTTAAAACTTCCCTCACTATAGCAACAAACGCTCATTTTAATTTAGTTGAAGGTGTACGTCGAGACAATCTATTTTTCTAACGTAAAAGCATGAGAACGACCAACAGCGGACAATGAAATTGTCTACAGGAAGACAGAAAACGTAGCGAAATGCAGGCGGACCTGCAAAGAATCGAACGTAAATAAACGAAAGGTATCGCGCATAAAGAGGCAAAGTGACCTACTGTTCTACTACAAAAGCGGCAATAAATTCCTGGAAACAGTGGCAATGGCAAATCACCTGAGAGTAACCGCCCGGAGTGACATAAAGTGCAATGAGTACTCAAAACCAGTTCTAGCAAAAGCAGATGCCAGACTGAGATTCACTGCCTAAATTTTAAGGAAATATAACTAATGTACGAAAGAACTGGCTTAATAAACATTGATTCGACCGATTCTTGAGTGCTGTTCATTAGTTTGGAGCCCTTACCACGTAGAATTAAAAAAGAGACGAAAAAGATCCAAGGAAGAGTGGCAGGTTTCTTCGTGGTTCGTTTAATAAGCACGAGGGTGGTACGGGGGTTATCGCGAAACCCTAATGGCAGACGCTACAAAAAGCGGTGTGAATCACGGAGAAGAATTGCTATTGAATTTCCGAGAGCGTACGTCCAAGAAGAGGGAGTGAATATATTAGTTCCTCAGACATACGGCTAGTGCAATGATCAAGACAAGAAAATAAGCGAAACTAGATATTATACGGAGGCTTTCCGACCGTCGTTCCCACTTTACATAAATTCCGAATGAAACAGAGAACTGGAGAAACGACACTGGTCCTGTTAAGTAACCGCCGTCACACAAAGTAAGGTTCAAAAACGGCTCTGAGCACTATGGGACTTAAGTTCTGAGGTCATCAGTCCCCTAGAACTTGGAACTACTTAAACCTAACCAACCTAAGGACATAACAAACATCCATGCCCGAGGCAGGATTCGAACCTGCGACCGTAGCGGTCGCGCGGCTCCAGACTGTAGCGCCTAGAACCGCTCTGCCACCCCGGCCGGCACAGTAAGGTGGCTTGCGGAGTATAGATGTACACTCCTGGAAATGGAAAAAAGAACACATTGACACCGGTGTGTCAGACCCACCATACTTGCTCCGGACACTGCGAGAGGGCTGTACAAGCAATGATCACACGCACGGCACAGCGGACACACCAGGAACCGCGGTGTTGGCCGTCGAATGGCGCTAGCTGCGCAGCATTTGTGCACCGCCGCCGTCAGTGTCAGCCAGTTTGCCGTGGCATACGGAGCTCCATCGCAGTCTTTAACACTGGTAGCATGCCGCGACAGCGTGGACGTGAACCGTATGTGCAGTTGACGGACTTTGAGCGAGGGCGTATAGTGGGCATGCGGGAGGCCGGGTGGACGTACCGCCGAATTGCTCAACACGTGGGGCGTGAGGTCTCCACAGTACATCGATGTTGTCGCCAGGGGTCGGCGGAAGGTGCACGTGCCCGTCGACCTGGGACCGGACCGCAGCGACGCACGGATGCACGCCAAGACCGTAGGATCCTACGCAGTGCCGTAGGGGACCGCACCGCCACTTCCCAGCAAATTAGGGACACTGTTGCTCCTGGTGTATCGGCGAGGACCATTCGCAACCGTCTCCATGAAGCTGGGCTACGGTCCCGCACACCGTTAGGCCGTCTTCCGCTCACGCCCCAACATCGTGCAGCCCGCCTCCAGTGGTGTCGCGACAGGCGTGAATGGAGGGACGAATGGAGACGTGTCGTCTTCAGCGATGAGAGTCGCTTCTGCCTTGGTGCCAATGATGGTCGTATGCGTGTTTGGCGCCGTGCAGGTGAGCGCCACAATCAGGACTGCATACGACCGAGGCACACAGGGCCAACACCCGGCATCATGGTGTGGGGAGCGATCTCCTACACTGGCCGTACACCACTGGTGATCGTCGAGGGGACACTGAATAGTGCACGGTACATCCAAACCGTCATCGAACCCATCGTTCTACCATTCCTAGACCGGCAAGGGAACTTGCTGTTCCAACAGGACAATGCACGTCCGCATGTATCCCGTGCCACCCAACGTGCTCTAGAAGGTGTAAGTCAACTACCCTGGCCAGCAAGATCTCCGGATCTGTCCCCCATTGAGCATGTTTGGGACTGGATGAAGCGTCGTCTCACGCGGTCTGCACGTCCAGCACGAACGCTGGTCCAACTGAGGCGCCAGGTGGAAATGGCATGGCAAGCCGTTCCACAGGACTACATCCAGCATCTCTACGATCGTTTCCATGGGAGAATAGCAGCCTGCATTGCTGCGAAAGGTGGATATACACTGTACTAGTGCCGACATTGTGCATGCTCTGTTGCCTGTGTCTATGTGCCTGTGGTTCTGTCAGTGTGATCATGTGATGTATCTGACCCCAGGAATGTGTCAATAAAGTTTCCCCTTCCTGGGACAATGAATTCACGGTGTTCTTATTTCAATTTCCAGGAGTGTATATGTACACGGATGTCCATAAAAACGGCAACGCCTGGAAGCACAATTTTACTTGCTGTGAGTGACAGGTAAGGGTACGTAATTCTGTGCTGCTTAAACTCCATGCCGTGGTTTATATGAGTGTTAGCGTAGCAGCTCTCGACAACCCGTGAACTCTAAGATGTGGCTCAGTCACCGGCCTAAACACATCATAAATGTAGCGGCTGCTGTTCAAATCAACGGCTATGTGAACCAGAGGTGATCGGGTTGTGTATCCAATGGCATCTCATACCATCGCACCAGGTATTGGGCCATTATGTAAATGTCGAATTCCATCTGGCAACGTCCATTTTCATCCGAGCCTCAGCACACGGATACACCCATCGTGAAACTTGACGCAGAACAGGAACTCTGTCTGAAGATTCGAAATGGTGCAATTCCTGTATATGGTGTTGTCTTTGGATGCACCTCCGTCGGCGCGCCTCTCTTCTGCCGCGTCAAGGGAAACAGCACCAATGATCGCTGTGCTCACAGTCCGTGGTCCTGTAGAGGTCGTTGCACTGTACGTGCGGGTACTTGTCTTGCATATTCGCGTGATGGTTGTGGGATCCCGATCAATGCGAACAGCAATATCGACAAACGATAAACCGCATTCTCGATTGATCACGATCCTGCCGATATCGAATTTAGACACGTGTTTGTAGACGTTTCTACGTCGAAATATGCGTGCATACTCCGCAAGCCATCGCGGAGGGTACCTTATACTATAATTAATCATTTCCTTTCCTGTTCCACTCTCAAATAGAGCGGTGGAAAAACGACTGCCTGTTTGCCTCCACACGAGCCTAATTTTCTCTTATTTTATTTCTTGGTCCTTGCGCGAAATGAACGTTGGCGGCAGTAGAACCGCTTTTGCAGTTAGCTTCAAATTCAGTTTCTCTAAATCTTATTAATAGTAGTTCACGAAAATGTCATCTTCTCTCTATGTATTGCCATCTGAGGTCACGAAGCATCTCCATAACACTCGCGTGTTGATCGAACCTAGCGGTAACAAATCTAGCTGTTCGCCGCTGAACTGCTTCAATGACTCCCTTGAATCCGACTTGCTAGGAATCTCAAACACTAAAGTAGTACTCAAGAACAGATCGCAATAGCGATCTGTACGCGGTCTCCTTTACAGATGAGCTGCACTTTCCCAGAATTCTCTCAATAAGACGAAGTCGACCATTCGCCTTCCCTACCACCACCCTTACGGGCTCCTTTCATTTCAAAACGCTTTGAAAAGTTTGGCTAGATATGTAATCGACGCGACTGTGCCAAGCAGCACACTGATAAAGCTGCATTCGAATATTACGGAATTGTTTTCCCTACTCGTCTGAATTATCTTACATTTTTCTACATTTAGAGCAATCTTTCATTCATCACACCAACTGGAAATTTTGTCTAAGTCATCTTGCATCCTCCTGCAGTCACTCCACGTCGACACTTTTCCGTACATCAGCAAAAAGCCGTAAACTGCTGGTCCAGATCATTTATGAATATAGAGAACAAATTCTACTACTTAAGAAGTCTTCGAGTTACTCACATAGCCGGCCGCGGTGGTCTAGCGGTTCTAGGCGCTCAGTCCGGAACCGCGCGACTGCTACGGTCGCAGGTTCGAATCCTGCCTCGGGCATGGATGTGTGTGATGTCCTTAGGTTAGTTAGGTTTAAGTAGTTCTAAGTTCTAGGGGACTGATGACCACAGATGTTAAGTCCCATAGTGCTCAGAGCCATTTGAACCATTTTTGAACCAGTTACATATCTGGGAACCTAATCCATAGCCTTGGACCTTCGTTAAGTCTGCAGTGGGGCATGATGTCAAACGCTTTGCGGAAATCTAGGAATATGTGATCTGCCTGTTGCCCCTCATCCATGGTTCGCAGGATATCATGTGAGAAATGGGCAAGATGAAATTGACAGGAGCGATGCCTTCTAAATCTGTGCTGATTTGCGAATCAGAGGCTTCGTCGTCTAAACTCAAAATATGTCTAAGAATTCGCAGGAAACCTACGCTACAGGTATTGGTCTGTAATTTTGCGGATCCGTTCTTTTAACCTTCTTACATGCGGCAGTCACCTGCGCCTTCTTCCAATTTCTTGGGACATTGTGCTGGGCTAAAAATTCACGATAATTGCAAGCTAAGTAAGGGGCCAATGCCGTAAAGTAGTTCTTGTAGAACCAACTTAGGATTCCATCCAGACCTGCTGACTTACTTTTTTTCAATTGCTTTTCTACGCCATGGATGCCTCTCTACGTCCTCCATAAGGGAGTCTGTGCGACGGTCAAAGGACGGTATGTTCGTACGATTCTCCTGCACGAATGATTTCTTAAACGCAAAATTTGAAACTTCAGTTTTCATTTTGCTCTCTTCTATAGCCACACCAGACAGTTCAACGAGTGATTGGATAGAACGACACGCTTAGCGAATTTACGTAGGACCAATATCCCCCCACCTTACACGAGGTATAACCCGATTTTTCACCACTAGCCAACATAAAAATTTGATTTCTTAATGAGAAAGTCGTTGTGTTGTCAGAAACAGTGTGAAAAGCTTACAGGATAGGTTGTGATGAGGAATAATTAAGAAAAAAATTCTATACGTTGGGCCGTTTCAGAGTTAATTTCCACAGGACGTTGTACGCGCAAATTTAAGCGGCCCGCCGGAGACGGGCTGCCTAACGTGCGCCTTTGGTTTCCTAAAACCGAACAAGAGAGCAGTATAAAAATTCGACATGGGACGACAGTAAGGACTGAACCCGAATTAAAAACTGAGCAGTTGCGTGCCCTATCGTTCACGCTATGAGAACAACTGACAGTAATTGTATCTGGCGGGCCGCTTGAATTTCCGCACGAAACGGCTTAATTGGCTAACCTCAGAGTTAATTAATTCGGAAAGGGCGGATTTTTTTCTTAACAGTTATTTCTCAGCACAATTTACCAGCAACACCCTTACAAGCTTTTTAAGCAGTTTCTGACTACGTGTGTAAGCGTGTAGCACACTCCATGCCAGTTAGATGTCTTCTGCACGCCGCCTGCATGCTGTTGTAATTGTTGTGCCCAGAAATGTAGCTAGCGGCTCAGTGCACGTCTTTAAACACAAACAAATGCAACTGAGTACCGTGTTAAACCGGGTTTCGACATGCACCTAAAGTGACGCCACAGCAAATCACATGACGTCTGACAGAGGCGCCGTTTGCAGCTGTTTCGACACATTTCTGTCAAAATTCTCGTGGCACAGTTTCCAATATGGCATAGTCTGCGATTATTCGGAGAGATACATGTATTTTCATTCAGAATCGATTCAAGAATCCAATAAGAAGAAAAGAAAGCAAAAATGTTGGATCAGTAAGTGTATTTAGCCCAGAATTACAGCCCCCCTTTTTTTTCCGGCAGTTGTTCCATTCCTTGCCTCTCCCTGGAATGTCCGCTGCCCTTTGCCTTTAGCCCCTCATATATTTTACGTATCTGATATTCCTAAGTTACTGTTTGATTACATACACAAAAGGTTATGTGCCGTTATGGGCCCTAAAATTTGGTTCAGTGTAAGATAAAATCTTGCGTTTTAATGTCTGTCCTTACATATGGAGTGTAATTTAAAAGGGTTTTTATAGTTACATGTATCCTGTTCGGTTTGTTTCTGGTTAAGTGTTTTACGAGTATGATGTATTTCGAAACATGATGATTTTTTCAATGTCATGCTGTTTTGGTTACTTTCCACACTATTTTATGGTTCACAATGAATGATGTTACGTGTCTCTACAGTACATGACTTTTGTTTGTGCACGCCGTATGTGGCTGTTGTCTGTTGTTCAAGTGGCTCTAAGCACTATGAGACTTAACATCTGAGGTCATCAGTCCCCTAGACTTAAAACAACATAAACCTGACTAACCTAAGGACATCGCACACATCCATGCCCGAGGCAGGATTCGAATCTGCGACCGTTGCAGCAGCGCGGTTCCGGACTGAAGCGCCTAAAACCGTTTGGCCACAGCGGCCGGCTTGTCTGTTGTTCGTCAGTTTCAAAACATCCTGCTGTTTTTGGAAAAAATTTAAAGAGCTTAGGTGTGATAGTTTACTTGTACTTTAATTGTATTAATTGTTTTATCCTTTATGATTGAAAGTTGTAATAATGACGTTCCATACATCCTAATAGGGCGCCCCCTACCTAAGGTTTCCTTGTCGCAGCAGAGGAAGTTGACTGTTAGTTATATGTTTATTCCGTTACTGTTGATGGTTAAACTTGACTTTGTTATATGTATAATCTTAACATGTATATCCTGTTTCGGAAAATCCTGTTTTGTCTGCCTGATACTTGTATTCTGGTACGATACATTTTGTACCTTCTTATATGTACTCAGTAATTTCGCCACAATTTATTGGATAAATTTTAATTTTAACTCTCCATCTCGCAGGACGATTTGAAATGGGCTCAGGTAACACGAAACTAGAGATCGGTTAAATTAAAAGTGAATCTTGCAACTTCAGCTATTTCTGTATTGAATTTATAAAGGAAGTCGCACTCGTAAACCAAGATCCATTTGTAAACCACTTTTGAATAACAAAAGCAAATTTCCAGTGCTTTTTCAGTTGCATATCGAACGCTATAAAAAAAATCCGGTACTCACATTAGGATCGCATTACAGGGTTCGGTGAAACTACACGTGACACTTCAATATTTCACGCTTGGCAGTTAACTCTAATCTGTCCAGTATGTACTCGAAAAAGTACATTTCGAAGTTCGTGAGTGAAGTGTTGGATGCTATTTACGATGGCAAAAAGACTCAATTGGAAGCTAATATTCGAGTGAGGTCACCGAAGTTGAGGGGAAACCCAGCTTTAAATGCAGTAGATGTACGTAATAGCTTGAGGCTAACAGCAGTGAGCGCGGTGTTATTGCAGTTGGGTCCCTGGAAGTGAGCCGGTCGACCCCTTCTGGGCGTGGCTGGACCATTCGTTCCGGGCCTCTGCAGTCTGCCTGCCTGCAACGGTTGCGCGCTGTAACCAGCTGTCTCAGAGTCCGCCGCCGCCGCCGCCGCCGCCGCCGCCTCGGGTGCTGAAAGATCAGCGTTGGCGTAGTGTTTTTTCGTAAAAAAATTCGTAAAAATTATTAAAATGTATGTATGTTTGTAGTAGGCATATATATATAATGTTCCATATCTCCTCCTACACCACTGGACTGATGTCAACCAAACTTGATACACACATCAATTTGTTGTTGTTGTTGTGGTCTTCAGTCCTGAGACTGGTTTGATGCAGCTCTCCATGCTACTCTATCCTGTGCAAGCTTCTTCATCTCCTAGTACCTACTGCAACCTACATCCTTCTGAATCTGCTTAGTGTATTAATCTCTTGGTCTCCCCCTACGATTTTTACCCTCCATGCTGCCCTCCAATACTAAATTGGTGATCCCTTGATACCTCAGAACATGTCCTACCAACCGATCCCTTCTTCTGGTCAAGTTGTGCCACAAACTTCTCTTCTCCCCAATCCTGTTCAATACCTCCTCATTAGTTATGTGATCTACCCATCTAATCTTCAGCATTCTTCTGTAGCACCACATTTCGAAAGCTTCTATTCTCTTCTTGTCTAAACTATTTACCGTCCATGTTTCACTTCCATACATGGCTACACTCCATACAAATACTTTCAGAAATAACTTCCTGACACTTAAATCTATACTCGATGTTAACAAATTTCTCTTCTTCAGAAACGCTTTCCTTGCCATTGCCAGTCTACATTTTATATCCTCTCTACTTCGACCATCATCAGTTATTTTGCTCCCCAAATAGCAAAACTCCTTTACTACTTTAAGTGTCTCATTTCCTAATCTAATACTCTCAACATCACCCGACTTAATTTGACTACATTCCATTATTCTCGTTTTGTTTTTGTTGATGTTCATCTTATATCCTCCCTTCAAGACACCATCCATTCCGTTCAACTGCTCTTCCAAGTCCTTTGCTGTCTCTGACAGAATTATAATGTCATCGGCGAACCTCAAAGTTTTTATTTCTTCTCCATGGATTTTAATACCTACCCCGAATTTTTCTTCTGTTTCCTTTACTGCTTGCTCAATATACAGATTGAATAACATCGGGGAGAGGCTACAACCCTGTCTTACTCCCTTCCCAACCACTGCTTCCCTTTCATGTCCCTCGACTCTTATAACTGCCATCTGGTTTCTGTACAAATTGTAAATAGCCTTTCACTCCCTGTATTTTACCCCTGCCACCTTTAGAATTTGAAAGAGAGTATTCCAGTCAACATTGTCAAAAGCTTTCTCTAAGTCTACAAATGCTAGAAACGTAGGTTTGCCTTTCCTTAATCTTTCTTCTAAGATAAGTCGTAAGGTCACTTACTATCCGGAAAAAGCCACTGTGAGTTAAGAACCAGCCACCTGTCAAAGGAGGCAGGGGTGGGGATGGGGATGGGGTGAGAGACAAGAATACCCGTATTTGAGAATGAGAGCACTCAATCGTGCAACAAACTTCGCACATAATTTCAAACCTATACGGCACTTTTACTCGCTGACGACCCCATCAAATGATGAAAGGCAAAAAGTTTATCGCTTACTACATTTTCGCTGTTCGTGTGGTAAAACTGCCGTTTGAATTTATTATTTTTTACTACTATCTGTACTTGTGACACATTTCACAGACTGTCTGCCGGCCGGTGTGGCCGAGCGGTTCTAGGCTCTTCAGTCTGGAACCGCGCGACCGCTACGGTTGCAGGTTCGAATCCTGCCTCGGGCATGGATGTGTGTGATGTCCTTAGGTTAGTTAGGTTTACTTAGTTCTAAGTTCTAGGCGACTGATGACCTCAGACGTTAAGTCGCATAGTGCTCAGAGCCACAGACTGTTTTCGCATAGACCACTGAATGAACTAGAAAAATTCCATCATATTTCATGAGATATGACTTCATAAACACAGAATGCGTGAAAAACTACCGATCATGCAACACGTTTAAATTTATTACTTCGTTGCTACTCACTCTATCCCCAATATTTCTCGCAGACAGTATCCACATCTGCCGCTGAATGTGCCTACAAAAATATGTCATTGTATGACACATAGTTCAGGAGATACAACGTCAAATACCGAGATGAGAGAGAGAACTGCCGCATCATACAAGACATTTCAATTTACACGGAAGCGCCAAAGAAACTGGTATAGGCATGCGTATTCAAATACAGAGATATGTAAACAGGCGCAGCGGTCGGCAACACCGATATCAGACAAGTGTCTGGCGCAGTTGTTATATCGGTTACTGCTGCTGCAATGGCAGGTTATCAAGATTTAAGTAAGTTTGAACATGGTGTTATAGTCGTTGCACGAACGATGGGACATAGTATCTTCGAGGTGACGATGAGGTTGGGATTTTCCCTTACGACCATTTCACGAGTGTACCGTTAATATCAGGAATCCGGTAAAACATCAATTTTCTGACATCGCTGCGGCCGGAAAAAGATCCTGCAAGAACAGGACCGATGACGACTGAAGAGAATCGTTCAAGGTGACAGAAGTGCAACCATTCCGCAAATTGCTGCAGATTTTAATGCAGGGCCATCAAAAAGTGTCAGTGTGTGAACCATTCAACGGAACATCATCGATATGGGCTTTCGGAGCCGAAGGCCCACTCGTGTACCCGTGATGACTGCATGACACAAAGTTTTACGCCTCGCCTGGGCCCGTCAGCACCGACTTTGGACTGTTGATGACTGAAAACATGTTGCCTGCTCGGACGAGTGTTGTATCAAATTGGATCGAGCTGATGGACGTGTACGAGTATGGTGACAACCTCATCAATCCATGGACCCTGCATGTCAGCAGGGGACTGTTCCAGCTAGTGGAGGCTCTGTAACGGTGTGGGACGTGTGCAGTTGGAGTGACATGGGATCCCTGATGTGTCTAGATACGACTCTGACAGATGACACGTACGTCAACATCCTGTCTGATAACCTGCATCCATCCATGTCCATTGGGCATTCCGACGGACTTCGGCAGTTCCAGCAGGATAATGTGACACCCCAAACGTCCAGAATTGCTACAGAGTAGCTCCAGGAACACTCTTCTGTATTTCAACACTTCCTCTGGCCACCAAACTCTACAGACAAGAACATTATTGAGCATATCACGGATGCCGTGCAACGTGCTGTTCAGAGATCATCTCCATCCTCTCATACTCTTACGGATTTATGGACAGCCCAGCAGGATTCATGGTGTCAGTTCTCTCCTGCACTACTTCAGACATTATTCAAATCCATACCATTCACTCGTGCTCGTGGGAGGGGGTGGGCGGCTTACATGATATTAGGCATAGGCACGTGTACCAGTTTCTTTGGCCCTTCAGTGTAGTACTCCTGTGGTTCTAACTCTATTCGCAACACATTTCGCAGACAGTAGGTGCATATAACACAGGATGTACCTGCACCGTTATATCATTGTACAGCACACAGTTATGGAGATATGACGTCATAAACATTGAGCTGCATGAAAATGAAACTCCAGGGTGAAATCCGCTAGACATACAAGTGAAATGTGTGTAAAAATACGAGTGAAATTGTTAAATATGTGCGAAATATATTTAAAATGTGCGTAAGCGAGGAAAGTCACGGGTAAAAGGCTCGCCCTAAACTCTGGAACGACTTAGAATTGGTACAAATATTATTTAAAAACTAGAAAGAAATACTGTAGGGGTAAGAACCACAAGCCTCCTATTAGGATGAGTATGATAACGTGGAGAGAGAAGGGAGGACGAGGAGATGGACAAACAGCGAGGGGAGAAGGGGAGACACGCACAGATAGGAGGATGTGGAGATAGAGATAGGAGGAGGAAGAGACAGGCAGAAAGATGGGGGAGGAATAAATGAACAGAGAGTGGGGAGGAAGATATGGACAGAGAAGGGGATGAGGAGGATATGGACGCAGAAAGGAAAGGTAAGGAGAGAAACGGGGAGAGGTGGAGGAAGAGATGGACAGAGAAAGGGGAGGAGGAGATTGACAAAAAGAGGGGAAGGAGGAGATGAACGGAGAGGGGGCAGGAGGAAATTGATACAGTGTGGGGGAGGGGGGTAGAGTAAGTGCACATAGAGGGCAGTGGTGGAGACTGACAGAGAGAGGTGGAAGGAGGAGATTAGAATAAGTACATACCAGGGCAACGAAGGTACTCAGCTAGTACTGAAAAAATAAAAACATTCTCAATCTCCTCCAATGCTGCAGTCCACCTCTGGGACAAGCTACCCTGAAATCTGCGCACAAACAAGTAACCTGTTGGATTTTAGAGAAAGCTGAGGCACTCCGTTTTCCCTCAAACTTAATAAATAGGGTGTATGGCCATTTTCTTCTCTCAAACAGCCAAACAAATGCTTGCTTTGGCTGTGGGGTCAGTGCGGTTCATTGTTAACTGAAGGGGACCGGGTTCGATTCCCGGCCGAATCGGAGATTTTTCCGTTCTGTGCCTGGTTGTTGTGTTGTCCTTCCCTTCGTATCGTCATACCGGACACGAAAATCTCCTGCACGACATCACATGGCAAGTCTATGTAACTTCGTACCAGGATAAGGCTTGACCCTAATGAATTTTCTGAATTGTAACGCACTGTGAGAGGTGGCATGAGCCCCCTCTCATATTTCTATCTTACGATTTTCCTCTCTAATTGCATGCGGTGAAAAGTCGCTATTCCTTCACACTCGGACTTCCCACGCAGCGTCTCTATAACCTGGGTGGTCCGGTGACAGGCGGGCTCTGCTGATCTTGAAAGGGTAAGCCGATGGGTGTGAGGGAGTCGAGTGAATGCTTTCCAGACGCCGACATTGTAGAATAGCGGCGGAGACACGCTCGCAGCGGCCTGAAGTAGCGGCTGGGCTAGAGGTTCCGTTACTTCGCAGAAACTTAGCGAAAACACTTTCTCGCGGGCTACCAGCGAGGCGTGGGAATGACTTGTGTACCCAGGCAGTTGTGGCGGGCAAATTCCCGCGCTTTCTGCAAAATCGTAACTGTGATTGGCTTGCTCAGGGCATAGCTCCGTGAGGTAGCAAAATCAGCGCAGAAATTGGCGCCAAGAATCTCCATTGGTGGAATGGTAGTGCTCCGGCAATAGAGTGGAATTTTCCGCCGGTTTTCGAGTTGCTGATTGGAACAGTTAACCACAGCCACTGTCGTGGGGGCGGGAATGTTCTGTGTTCGGTTTGTACGGGTGCTCTTGTGGGGTAGTCGGCTCTCGGCTTTGGGTCGGGGTAGGTTACAAGACTGAGCTCTCGCTGCTCTGGACAGCCTGCCTTCCGTTGCTGTCTAATATACTTTTATTTGATTGTAACTGTTTAACGAAGTTGCTGAAGTTTCGACTTCAACGTAACTTTCCGAGTACAGTTGGCAATTGAGCGTTCTGCATACAAGCGGCCTATGTTGTCTGTCTTGAGCAGTTTTGGCTAAAGTTGACTGTATCGGAGTTACTGTGTGACTTCGCTTGTTAAAATCAATCACTGTACCGTCAGTGATTGTGTGGCGAGCCTTCTTCGTCTCCCTCAGAGGCGCATTTGTATTGCTAGGAAGTCTTTAGTCTGGAACAACCAGACAAGGATAATTTGTTTCGGACTATACTCGCGACATTATCATCACCACGACGGGACGTCGAAGCATCCAGCCATCGCCTCCAGTACGCCAGATCGTGTCCGTGCAGTTAAGAAGACAGCTTGGTAATGTACGTCTGCAGCACCGGCAAAGCAGGCAATTTTGCTAGTTGATAATCAGAGCTCAGCAGGGCGCGCCTGTTTGTCTTTTCTAACTTTGTTCTGTCTTGGGTGTTCATTGTCTGAGTTCTCACTAATGTAGCAGCCATTAATGTTGGGTTAGCTGTGTGTCTCTCTTAAGATTTGAGTTGCAAGGAATTGGCTCCACATACCACTTCGTCATAAACGTCACAATCTAGTTTAGGGACAACTTCACCTTCACAGCATTTATTTGAGTATCCAATTTGAGCCAATTTGATGTACTGTAAATGTTTCATGTGTTTTTGTTTATTATTTTGTGTTAAGTCTTAATAAATCATATTGTTATTTTGGACAGAACTTTCATTCTGTTAATCGGCAGAGCAATCCTATCATTTCTCACTACGTTAATGAAACCTTCCTTTATTTAACTTATTTATCAAATTAAATTATCGCAGGTGCCAAACTCTTTTTCTACTCCACTTGCAGGGTTTGTTACAGTCAGTTCGCGTATCTTTTTAATCCATGTGCAACAGCAAAAGTCGGAGTTAGAATGGGGGGGGGGGGGCTTAGAGCATCATTTACATATGTAGATTCTAGAAGAATTTAGTGTTAAATACACTGCTAGCCCCGGCACCTCGCAACTGTCGTATAGTCTTTCCACTTTTGAGAAGGCTATATGGGCACGTTCCGAAAGCGAGTATTATTTTTAAAATGTGCTCGCTTCTTTTTCATGTTACCCTTATTTCTCTTTTCACGAGTCGCATCACTTTTTCCCCTTTCTTCATTATAAACCCCCTGACTGTTGTTGACAAGTTTACTCGTCATGCTCCCTGTCGCTCCTTGGGTACTAATGACGTTCAGTCGCGGCTGTTTTTCCCCTGAACGCTGTTGACGAGCTAAGTCGCACCCGTTTGCCGCTGATTACGAGTGTAGATGCACTGCTACCTGAGTGCTAATGACGAGATAACTCGCACAGCGGACTTTCCGCCCCATGTCTCAGTAGCTTTTCGCAGTTCTGGCCGTTAGCTTTTCTTCTGATTCTTTGTCTATTGTGAGCCTTGGCTTCGCACTACACTTCACTGCTTATCGGAATTTATATCAGTATTCTTCGCGTCCTGTATTTTACGAAGAAAATGTCAAGACGAAGTGGGTGCACTGAGGAAGAAATCATGGAGATTCTTACCAGGAGCGACAGTGAGAATGAACGACTAGATTTTGACAAAAGTAATAGATCTTCCACAGAAAAAAAGTTGTAGTCATAAACCGTCTTCTTCAGCAGGGGTGTCAATGTAGTCCCATGTTTCAACAAGAGGTGTTAGTTGGTCTGAATCTGAAGAATCAGAAAGTGATAGGGAAATGTCTACGAAGAAATCGCGTGTTAGCGATAAATTTGACTGGAAAGAAAATGATTTTCAGCTAGTTAATCACGCATTTGATATACGCTATCGGGACATGTGTGTCAAATAGAAAATGAGCCAAGTATTCTGTCAATTTACATGTTATTCTTCACAGAAGAACTGATAAGATATATAGCTGACGAAACGAATCGGTTTTATTTATTCGCCAAAGAGAATACTCCAGAATCAGTGTATTCTCGAATATCGAAGTGGAAAGATACTGGATATGAAGAAATGTGTTGTTTCATAGCTGTCTGTCTTCCGATGCATCGCTTGAAAAAACTGAAAATTAGCGAATACTGGACCAGAGATGTTCTTCTAAGTGACTAAATTCTCCCATTTTTAGTGAACTTATGTCAAGACACCGCTTTTTGTTACTTATGAGACTGTTACATTTGAGTGATAACTCTGCCAATTCTGGAGGAGACAGATTATTCAAAATTAGAAACATTGTCGATAAAGATCGTGCATTTAATCCACATTAGAAGCTCTGCATTGATGAAAGTTCGTTATTATTCAAAGGACGCTTATCTTTCAGGCAATTCATTCCATCGAAACGGAGTAGATTCGGAATAAAAACATTTGTGTTACGTGATTGTAAGACTGGCTATGTCCTAGATTTCATTGTTTATACAGGGACGTCAACAGAAAGAGAGTTCTAAAATTTCGGGAAAAATGGGAACGTAATGGCTACACTATAAAGTCCTGGTTATAACGTGGACTAAATATTTGTTAGTTTATCTACTTCGATAACTGGTACTCAAGCCCAGACTTATTTTCCTAGATTCACAGTCAAGGGATGAACGCATGTGCGTCTGTCCGTAAGAACAGAAGGAACATACCAAAACTTCAGAAGAAACTGAAACGAGGAGATATTCAATTTATATGTACTAATACAATGCTTGCTATAATGTAGTGTGACAAAAGGAAAATGTGGATGTTGACCACATAGAACACAATGGTTGACACGGGGAGACTGAGAGGAATACTGGAGAGGAAATTACGAAACCACAAAGCATTGCAGATTAGAACTTGAATATGGGAGCAGTTGACAGTTCTGATATGCTGCTTAGCTCTGCATACAGAAAACAACGAAGTGGTGTGAGAAGTTCTTTTTTCACGTTCTAGACCTGTGTGTTTTTAATGCTCATGTCCTACACAGATCACTGACAAGTCATAAAATGTCGATAGCAGAGTTTCATCTCTCGCTGGTAAGTGAACTCCCGGAAACGTATGCATCATGATAATCCTCTAAGGTTTGTGGGAAGGAATTTTCCAAACATCATAACAAGTGAGCCGGCTGGGGTGGCCGAGCGGTTCTAGGCACTACAGTCTGGAACCGCGCGACCGGTACGTCGCAGGTTCGAATCCTGCCTCGGGCATGGATGTGTGTGATGTCCTTAGGTTACTTAGGTTTAAGTAGTTCTAAGTTCTAGGGGACTGATGACCTTAGAAGTTAAGTGCCATAGTGTTCACAGCCATTTGAACCATAACAAGTGAGAATTCCAAGAAAAGTGCGCTAACGTGTAGATCCATTGTTTGCTGGAAACAAAGTCCGTCGAGAAAGCAGGTACGAATGTAAAACTTGGAAGGTACCACTGTGCGCCGTATCCTGTTTCGAAAATTACCACACAAAACCGAATTACTAATCGCAGCACAGAACGAATACTACAATGTTACCAGAAAAAGGCTTCAAAAACGAAAAAATCACAAAAAAGCAAAAACAAACTAAAAATATATTTTTAACTTCGCCAGTGCCGGTCCAAAGCCCGAATCAGAGGACGGAAAATATATTCACAAAGTCTAAGAGGAACTCCTATATATACAGTTCATGATTTTGAATCTTCTCTGTAAGTGAATTTAATGTGCCCACAAAAAGACAGTCTTCACAGCTTTCAAATGTTGGAAAACCTGTTGACTATTTATGTCCAACAATCAAAAGTATAGCTCAAGAAAAAAGATCTGTGGCAGACAATCAATCATTTCCGACGGTTCCAAATTATAACAGCACTGATTACCATCTTCACAGACGGCTGCATCTGTGTGTGGATAAAACACTTCACACAGTGTACCTATTACAGGTAAAGAATCTGACTGCGGATGACTAAGCACTCAGTTTGTTGTATTCTCAGAAACAAATAGTAGGCCATATGAAATTTCCAAACACGTCACAAAACGAATTTAACGAAGTGAAGTAAAATTGTTCTTACCGTTGCTCACAGTAAATTCCGATGCTTTAGTGCAATATGAAAGATGATCTGTAAGTCGCTTTCTCCTATAATCGACATAATACGACTGTTAGGAACCCATAGAGAAATTAAAATGTTATAAACGGGAATGCAAGAAAGAACAGTAAACTATTGAGGTAAATCTAAAGAATCATGTCGCTTTCGGCATAAGCTACAAAAATCGTGTAAAAAAAAAGAAAAAAAAATTTCTTAGTGACGGAAAATAGTTTTAACTATTCAGTTTGATTCTGCAGTAATTCATCTGCCGCAAGAGGGCAGTGAGTTTCACCTGGAGTCGTCACTCCATTAATATGCTGCGCGGGGCAGCGCGGCGGCTGGAGGAACAGGAACAGGCACCTTGCGCAGGCAGCCGTATTACGCCCCAGGCCGCAGCGCCTAACCGAGCCAAGCAGATGGTGCACTTCCAGCAGTCAAAGGGTTAATGTTCTACTATGCTTCTCCTTCTCTCTGTTTCTCGCCTCTCCTCTCGTGTAAGAAAGGATGGCGGTTCAAACCATTTAAGTTATCCATGATTCCCCAAATTCCTTGAGGCAAGTGCCGGGATGGTTTCTTTGAAAAGAACGTGGCCGATTTCCTTCCCTATCCTTACCCTAATCGGAATCTGTAATGAACTCCTTGTCGACTGGACGTTAAATGCTAATTTTAAACATCTACATATATATCTACAGCTATATCTACACTTCGCAAGCCACCTTACCTGTTTATTTTTTATTAATCTATTTAGATCACCTGGCAAGATTGGGGGACTGAGGCCCCCTCTTCTAATCAAACATCCTTAGTGCGTCAACATTACCCTGTGGTGTGTGGCGGAAGGTACTTCGAGAGTAATACACACTGCCTGGCTCCTCCATTTCCTCAAAGGGACGATTAAAAAGTTTCCGCCAGCTTCTGTGGCCGAGCGGTTCTAGGCGCTTCAGTCCGGAACCGCGCTGTTGCTACGGTCGCAGGTTCGAATCCTGCCTCGGGCATGGATATGTGTGTTGTCCATGGTTAGTCACGTTTAAGTAGTTCTAAGTCTAGGGGATTGATGATCTCAGATGTTAAGTCCCATAGTGCTTAGAGCCATTTGAAAAAGTTTCCGTTTGAGGGTGTTGCTGCAGCGTATACGCAGCGTAGCGCGACTCCGAATGGGCTATATAAGCACCAACATATAGCCAAGGAATTAGTGTCGTATTCGTGTCTTTCCGACGTGTGCGCTGTAAATGTGGAAACACCAACCATTGCAACGAACAAGACCAACGTGCTGTTATTCTTTTCTGGCTGCCGAAGGACTAATACCGATAGTCGTCCATTGGAGAATGAATAATATGCATGGGGGCAACATGTCTGTCGAAAGCCACGGTTGTGGAAAGCTGCTTCATTATAACGCACACCCCACATCGCAAAAGGCGTAACCCAGAAATTACTCCAACTCAAGGGGGAGACACTCGAGCATCTGCCCTATAGGCCTGATCTCTCCCCATGCAGTTATCATGCCCTTCGGACCCCTAAAAAAAGCCTTGAAGGGCTGAGGATTCCTGTCGGACGAAGATGTGCAGCAGGCAGTTGTGGACTTCTTCACGCAGCAGGACATAGCATTTTACCAAACGGATATCTGCAACCTGGTGCGTCGGTGGGATGATTGACTCAACGCTTACGGTGATTTTGCCTGATTGGCATAACAATTGTGGAATGTACGGCCTTCGAACGGTCACTTACTGATCGCCCATTATATTTCAGTCGCTAATGATGGTTCAAATGGCTGTAAGCGTTATGGGACTTAACATCTGAGGTTATCAGTCCCCTAGACTTAGAACTATTTAAACCTAACTAACCCAAGGACATCACACAAATCCATACCCGATGCAGGATTCGAACCTTCGACCGTAGCAGCAGCGCGGTTCTGGACTGAAGCGCCTAGAACCGCTCGGCCACAACGGCCGGCCGCTAATGATGCGCGAGAAGAAAGATAGTTGTTAAGCGTCCATATGAGCTCGAATACCGTAATGGTCTTTTCGCGAGATACACGTAGATGGGAGGAATGTAGATACATAGTACTTGACACTTCAAGGAACGTGCGTCTACGGAATATTAAAACTAAGCTTGATGCATAACGCCTCTACTGTAGCATCTGGCACTGGAATTGATGGAATCTCTGTGGCGTGTCGAAACGCGCTTCTCTTCTTTGGATCTTCTCTATTTCATTTATGAAGGCTATCTGATAAGGGTCCCAGACTGACGAGCAGTACTCAAGCGTAGGTAGAGCGAGTGTTTTTTCAAGCGACCTACTCATAGGGTGGATTATGAAGACTCTTTCAATGAATCTCAGTCTGGTATCTGCCTTTCCTGAGACAAATTTTATGTAGTCGTTCCACTTTGAATCCCTCCGAACGTATGCAAGAAGATAATGGATGTGACTACTTCCAGTGATTGGTGTCTACATCTACACCCATACTCCGTAAACCACTGTAAAGTGCATGATAGAGCGTGTTTCCCATTGCACTAGTTATTAGGTTTTTTTCCCCATTCCATTCCGATATGGAGCGCGGGAAGAATCATTGCTTAAACACCTGTGAGGGCATTGTAATTATTCTAATTTTGCCTTCGTGGTCCCTATGGCAGCGATAGGTAGGAGTTTGCAGTATATTCCTAGATTCATCACTTAAGGCTGGCTCTCGAAAAATCCTAAGCAGACTTTCACGGTACATTTTGCGTCTATTTTCAAGCGTCTGCTGGTTCAGTTCTTTCAGCATCTACGAGACACACTCCCATAGGTCAAACAACGCGTGACCATATGCAGTGCTCTTTTCTTTGTGTATGTTAGTCCTATTTGGCATGGCTCCCACACATTGGAACAGTATTCTAGAATGGTTGTCACTAGTGTTTCTGCGAATAATTTCCTTTCTAGACTGACTGTACTTTCCCAGTATACTACGAATGAATATGAGTCTGCTACCTGCTTTACCTACGAATGACCCCATGTGATGATTAATTTCATATCCCCACAAACCAGCTAGGTATATTTCCGAGTTGACCGATTCCTACTTTGAGTCATTGATATTTTAGTCATACGAGATACTACGTTTTTCTTTTTTTTGTTTTGTGAAGTGCAAAATTTTATGTTTCTGAGCAGTTGAAGCAAGTTGCCACTCTTTGCACCATTCTGGAATCTTAACATCTGACTCGACATCTGTACAGCTTTCTTCAGATATTACTTTGTTACAGACAAAGATATCATCTGCGAAAAGTCTGAGGTTATTATTAACATTTTCTGCTAGGTCATTTATATTTATCATGATCAACTCTCTTCACTGGGAGACATCCGAATTTCCTTCTACATCTGACGATGACTCCCATGGCCTCCCAATCAAGAAATCCTCAAGCCGGTCACAAATCTCACTTAGTACCTCATATGATGATGTTTTCGATAATAAGAGAATGTGTGGTTCTAAGCAAAATGCCTTTCGCGGAATCCATGCTGATTGGCAAGGAGGATGTCATTTTGTTAGAGACACATCATTACATTGGAGCTCAGAGTATGTTCTAAGATTCTGCAACAAAAGGATGTCGAGGATACTGGACGATAGTTCTGTCCATCACTTCTATGCTCATCTTGTAAATGAGTATGGCCTGTGCTTTATTCCAACCTCTGGATACAGGCTTTTAAGGGTGATAATGGTTTTCATAGACACAGAAAAGGCATATGACTCAGTTAACAGGGAAAGACTCTGGGAAGAAATGAAGAAAATAGATATAGAAGATGGATACATTAATGTAATAAAGACAATGTACAAAGGACACAATTGTAGAATTAGAACATCAATTGGGAACTCTGAATACTTCAAAATAAGACAAGGACTTAAACAATGAAGTATTCTATCTCATGCACTTTTTAATGTTGTGATGGAGGGAATGAATAGGGCAGTTAAAGATATAATAAAAGAAAAAGACAAAAAGATGATTTTTGCAGATGATATGGTAATATGGGGTGATAAAGAGGTAGATGTAAAGTTACAACTTGATGCGTGGAAGGAAATAATGAAAAGGTATGGATTAAAAATAAATAAAAGTAAGAGTGAAGTAATGGTATTTGGAAGAGACAAAGGGGGGAAAATCACTTTGAATGGAGAACCCCTCAAAGTGGTGGTCAGTTTCACTTATTTAGGGAGTGAAATATCTAGTGATGGAAGAATAACCAACGAAATTAATAGGAGGCTACAGAAGGGAGGCAATTTCTACCAAACAATAAAACACCTGATTTGGAATAGGGAAGTTTCAGAAAAAGCAAAACTCCTTATTTATAAAGAGTTATTACTTCCCTATTGTCACCTATGGAGGAGAAACATGGACAATGACAGAAAGGGACTGGAAGAGACTGCAAGCAGGTAAAATGAAATTTCTCAGAGCAGTTAAGAGAAAAACAAAAATGGACAGAGTAAGGAACGTAGTTATCAGAAAGGACCTTAAACAAGAAAGTATGATAGAAGAAATTGAAAAAAAGAGACTAAGATGGTACGGGCATGTTAAGAAGATGTGTGGGCAGAGACTCCCCAAAATTATGGAAGAACTAAAGATGGATGGAAAAAGACCTAGAGGGCGTCCAAGAACACGGTGGAAAAGGGGAGTGAGAATATCTGTGGAAAGGAGAGGTGTGACCTGGCGGCAAGTGGAGGGAGAAAAGTGGTGGGAGGACCGAACCAAATGGAGAGAACTCGTCAGCACCCAGACCCCACAGTAGCTGGAGCGGGATCCGGATATAAACAGGAAAAAAAAAACTGCTAACTCAGTCGAAAATTCGGCGTAGAATCTGATAGCGATTCAATCACACCCTACAGCTTTGTTCAGTTTCAACAATTTCAGCTGTTTATTAACGGCACTGACACTTATATCATTCATGTTTGCTGTAATACAAGAATTAGATTCGTGCAATGCTCCAGAGTTTTCCTCTGTACAGGAACTTTTGAAAATGTCGTTAAGCATTTCTGCTTTTGCTTTGCTGTCCTCAATTTCAGATCATGAGTCGTCCATGATTGTCTGGACGCTAACTTTGGTGCCACTAACGCCATTTAATTTCAACCAGAATATTTTCGTAATTTGCGAGAGATCTTTCGATAATGTTGTTACACAGCAGAAATATATTATGGGCAAATGTAAAGTTTTCGCGAAGTCCTCTCCAGCCAGCGTAAAACCAAGGTAAGCCTGGCCAAAGCCAAAACGCTGACGTTGCGGAAAGCAGAACAAACTCGAAAGACATTGTCTCACCTCGTACGACCGAGAGGCTTGAATCGTAAACTTAGCAACATGACCTCAACGTGGAGAAGACATCACGTCATTCTAACAGTACAGCTTGTTTTCGTAAGAGAAAGTAAAAGTTTCACAAGAACACCCATAAGCCTGCCGATATGGCGGAAAGGCAAGAGGCTTTAGCCCTGAAAGCCATTCTTGCGAAATAGAGGGGTGATGAAGACCACTGATGAGCCTGGAAAAGTAGGCCACATTCTGTCGTCGCTGGCCAGATGCAGTGTCTTTTAGTTACATACTATTCATATGTACACTCAATTCTTAGCTATGGAATTCTGTTTTGGGGAACAAATCCACAAAATATGAACACAATTTCAAACTCCAGTAAAGAACGATAAGAATAATAACCAAAAATAGTAGTCGAGCTCATTGTAAAGATATGTTCAAAACACTGGGGATTTTAACTGCTCCGTGTGAATACATTTACCAGTCAGTTGTACACATTAAAAATAACATTGGTAATTACTGCACAAACAGCTCTGTCCATGACCATAGAACAAGAGCTAGACTCAACTTTCATTTACCAAGAAAAAATAAACACAAAACTCAAAACAGCTTTTTCTACCAAGGGATAAAACTGTGCAATAAATTACCAAAAGAGGTTAAAGAAATTGCAAAAAAAAACACTTATTTAAAAAGGCAGCTAAAAAGTACCTGTTATGCAATACATTTTATACATTGAAGGATTACTTAGACAAAACAGAGTAGGGGTTTGGTTAAGAAAGTTGTACAAATAAATAATAATAATGATTATAAAACATCCAACACTCCACATAACACCTTCACACTATGTTTCTTTCCTTCTTTTTTTTTCCTTTTCTAGAAAAACTTACCCTCTCCCCCCCCCCCCCCCCAAGCTATGCATAGCGCAACAGTAACACCTCTTCCTCTTTCTGAGCTCAACATCTCATTCATTATAGAGGGATTCTGACTCAGTTTTTCTGGATAGCAAATGGGAAGTTGCGGTACAAATAACTTATTACACACACACACACACACATTATATATATATATATATATATATGTGTGTGTGTGTAATAAGTTATTTGTAAAAAAAAAAAAGTAAAAAATATTGTATACCAGGAGTAAATCTAATGATTGTCTCCAGCTAAAAGTCTGTATGTGTATACAAATTAGTTTATTTTAAATTGGTCTAAACTTGTAAATACTTCAACATGTCCTATATCCTTGTAAAAAGAGATCTACGGATGAATAAAGGTACTACTACTACTACTACTACTACTACTACGACCACGTCACTAACTCAGACAAGCAGTAGTAGATACTCAGATTTCCGAGCTTCGCTCTCCATCTTTACATTTCAGTCCACCAGACACGAGGTTGAACCTGTGATGTGGTGCTACTGTTCGCCAAGGTGACTACTACCGTCGAGAATGCTACCTGTCTGGTCTGCCGTATTCGGTCGCTGTGAGCTGCCAACCTTGCAGCCACTGATAAGAAGACTTGGAGACTTCTGTGTTCATCTTTCTGCCCCTAACTGGTGGCATTTGGCGCACTGTGCACCAGTCGCAGTATTCGGGAGGTGCGTTAATTGCTGCTGCCCAAAGAAGTACCTGTAAGCAGTCATCGACATAACTGGCCTTCCTCGTGGAAGGACTATCTGTCGCTCATTCTCACATAGTGCAGAGCTGCTGAGAGATTACCCTGTTTGATGTCTACGAGAGTGCTATGGTAAAAACGTTGTCTTTGTCCCGGGTAGCAAGACCTGTTGTGCGGGCTACGCCGATCGCTAACGTCGACTGCTACGCACCCGACACTGTGCTTACATGTGCCGAACACCACAGGGCGACGTTCGCGTCCGTCAGAGATAGCTGTGATAGCGTCAGTAAGTCCTGAGGGAGTGTGCTGCACTGCCGCTGGACTGGGCGGCGACACAGAGAAGACTATACGATTGTAAACATTAATGTAATAAATTCTTGTTCCGCTAATGTTGTATGATTAGCACCCAGCGCGCCGACCGGTCTTCTCCAGCGTACTCCACGCTCCGTCATGCCGACACACTAGGGATCTCAACCAGGGCCCCTAAAAAATTGGAATCACAAGTGTCTACGTCGGCTGCCGCCGCCGTAGCAGGACCGGGCCTGCAGCAGCATCAGCGTAATCATCATCATCATCATCATCATCATCATCATCATCATGTGGACTTGCATCCCGACGCAATACAGTGAGGTGAGTGAGTATTCTTCAATTGACCATTCTGATTATGTTCATGTTTGTGGCCATGTCAAAACGCAGGGACTTTAATTTCACATTCAGAGTTCCGTTTGTTTAGTCACAGGAACCTGCAGACTTATTGTTTAGAGTAACTACCAGGGTGATGTATTTAACGCCAGTGGGTGTAATGTTGTAACTTTAATTTGGTATGCTGATGTGTAAAGTTGTAACTCTAATTTTGTATGCTGAAATCGGTGCTAATTGACAATGAAAGTGGGTTAAAAGCCGTGATCTGTCTGGGGACGTTAACCGTGGATTACTGGGCAACTGTTTCATCAGATATTTAGTCTAGGTTTACCAAGCAGACTAACATTAATGATAATCTTTTAATAGTCATACAAAACCGGTAATATATATATATAAAAAGGAGAATGTAAATAAAAAGAAAGAAA
Source organism: Schistocerca cancellata (assembly GCF_023864275.1). NCBI lineage: Eukaryota > Metazoa > Arthropoda > Insecta > Orthoptera > Acrididae > Schistocerca > Schistocerca cancellata. The sequence continues at coordinate 262,746,902 of NC_064629.1, read as the reverse complement.
TCAGTTTATATTTGGAAATTTATTTTAAGATTGTTCATTGAAATTTCAACATATTATACGTGAGTTATAACTGAGCTGGTGCCTTATTTACGATTGAAAAATTGTGAGATTGTAATCTTACGGAATACACAAAATATGGAGCCAAGATTGGGACACTGCATACAACACTGCATTCATAAAATAACAGACGAAGAACATTGAAACATAAGCAAGAAGAAATTAACCACAACCAACAGATTCAGTTTTTACCCAAAGAAATTACGTTCATACCACAATCCTGTCCGTCATGTAATTACCACACACTGGTATACTAAATTCATATTAACTCTTTGTGAAATCTTCGCAAAAAGAATAGCTGAGGGCTACTTTGATGATTACACCACATGCTTCACGTGGTCAACTTGGTTTACACAAAGCGTACAACTCCACAATAATTTTGATAATTAAAATAAATTAGATCGAAAAGCAATTGACAAAAGAAAAACCTTGAACTGGTTACTAACGTCTTACTATTAACCTGATGGGTCAAACAGTTATGTAAGCACGTGGTACTGGTCTCGCAAAGTACACTCCACGTGGGTTGAACATAAAGAAAAGTTGCTATATTGCAAAATATTGTCAAGACGAGACGTTATAATCACACAAACATTCGGATTTAAGATTGATGAACTTAGTTAGAGTTACTGATCAACACGTGGTTCCACTTTACTCACAAAGTAGTAACAAAGCAACTACCGCAAAATAATCTGAATTTAACATGAGAATTACACTCCGCTGCACTTTAAGATAGCATTAGATATTTTAGAGCTTAACCTGAAATCAAGGTGATTAAATTTTCAATTAGGCTGAACTTAAGAAATCCATTGTCCTACGGACTTAACAGACACGCGCTTAGCCGGAGATCTTACCACTTCAGACGCTCGCCACGACCACCCTGCAACTGCCGTACTGCCGAGCGTGCTTCCTGAGGGTGGCTCACAAAGACCAACGGAAGTGGCCAGAGGGGCAGCTTCCTATACCAACATGACAACGGATGGACAGGACCATACTAAGGATAGAAACCTCTTTGCTTTTAGGAAGCGTAGCTACCTGTTCCGATGTTGGTCCTACTGTTCTCTAGCAGACAGCCTTGTCTGCTACCCTCAAGCATGCAACTAGAAATACATATGCTCATTCATCCTCTCACACAAAAGGGAAGGGGGATGACAGTATCTTATAATATACAGTATATAAAAGAAAGCGGATGTAGGTTCCGTATGAGACTGTGTGACATGAATTACATATAAGAATTACATATAAACTGTGCTTTAAAGCGTAGTAGTGTGACAGATCGTTCTTGTTTATGTGTAAAAGTAACACGTTCCACTGCTCAGTCTCCTCCCAGATAGTCAGAAACGCCACAGTACATTTAGAAGAGGAATTTATTCCATAAATGGCAACAGATTTAAGAAATTAAACATGAAAGGAATCCAACAGAGACCTTTCATAACCCCAACGCTCCGGGAAAAGACTGTGCAGGGAATTTTCTGGCCATGCTAGGACATTCCCAAGCAGGCTTCTCACACCCTACTTAAACCAAAAGTGTAAAAGAAAAGGCAAAAGGACACCAGCTACTTGCTAAAACACAATAATTTCAACACATCTTTAGAATCTACCAATTTCAAACAGAAAAAAAGAACACAATCTGTGACACCTATTTAAAAGGTAGTGTAGACCTAATTCGGTCAGCAAGTAAAAACAATGGCTCCTGTGTCATTAATATGAAAACAATTTCTGGTTGTTACCCTTATGGAGTTCACCAGTATTTGCTCATTGCAAGAGCCAACTGATCACAGGAAAATTTATGACTGTTTATTAACAAGCAAAATTTATGAAAATAGCAAAGGTGCCACAGCAATTAGAAAAAGAACATCAAATAACATCGGTATTAAAAAGCAGAACATAACAATGCACAATCTGCAAAAGCAGCAAAATGATTAGAGAAAAAACATGTTTTACAAAGTGGTTATCGCAAAAAAATTCTATATCGTATAAAACTAATAATTTGTGGAATTAAAATAACTATGTGGCACTCATTTAATCACTCTACTATATTTCAATTAGCTAGCAAACAATGAGCACTGTCATTATACTGAAACTGAAATAATTATGTGATTGTTACCCTTAAGGGGTTCCTCACAGTAAATATGCCACAGCAATGAATTTACGAAACAAATCTAATACATCACACAAAAACAAACATTGATAAATAAAACAGTACAATAGTCAACATCTAAAACAAAAAAAACACCTATAAATAAAACACCTGCAAAATACAAGAGTCTGTCTAATAAACACCAATAAATCGAACTCCTGCAAAACACACGAGTCAGAGTTTCTCTGACAGAAACACACGTATATGCACTGGACTAAGAACCGTATAATCACTGTTCACTGACACACTCAGTACTTCCACTGTTCCGAGGCACAATATAGGGGAAAGAGGGGGGTTCGTCGCCACAGCTGTCAGTAGGGATTTTTTTGTCCATCGGTTGCGTGCGATCCCGCCGTCTCTGCCCTCTCATGAAGTTTCTCCCGTGTCATGTCATCTCGATTTGGTTCCATGTTTGTGTTGTCAAATTCGTGCGGTATCCTCGTTTGACACGCCAGGTTGATATTCCTAGGCAAGGATGACACTTAATGGCTCTTCTTTTGTGCCACCCTTAGCGACCAGAGAACATCGAACCATGATTTACTGTCGCTTGACAGTGGGCATCCGTCAGGAGATGTTGATAGGCGTCATTGAAGTCTGCCAGTTACTCTGGACAGTATGTGTCAAAAGGCTCCACGCCCTTTGTGTTGTTACATTCTTGGGTTATCCTCAATTGGCTCGCCGGTTTGATATTCCTGGGCAAGGATGACACTTAATGGCTCTTCTTTTGTGCCACCCTTAGCGACCAGAGAACATCGAACCATGATTTACTGTCGCTTGACAGTAGGCATCCATCAGGAAATGTCGATAGGCGTCGTTGACGTCTGCAAGTTTCTCTGGGCAGTACCTGTCAAAAGGCTCCACGCCCCTTGTGTTGTTTCACCGCGGCCGTCTCGTCACGGTCGCGTGCGTGTGGTGCGTTGCCAGCAGATGGATTTCCGCGCGGTGGACCGATCGCCCATCTCAGGTCATCGCCTCGAGGAAGTGTCGCCCGGGGCGGCCGCCCATTAGCTCCAGGTACAAGTGAAAGTGTTTGCCGCGTACCCTTCTTTTGTTGTCGGCCGCGCTCCCAAAGTGGCCTGGCTGACAGCGTGACCTGCTGGGAAACCCGCCAGTTTACAACTAGTCCGGCTGCTCCCGCTGTCTCTTAAGAGTTTTGCCGGTTCGCTTTCACGTTCTCAACTGCATTCACAGAAATTTATCATCCTTATGTGATTACACAATGTCATACATAATACCACTTAGTATTGTCTTTCACAATTTTTAAAAACAAAGTGAGACTTAATATTTTTTTAAATAAAAAAATTAGATGAATCGACAACATAAAATAAAATTTAAATGACTTGACAATGTAAAAAAAATAAAAGTGAAATGACTTGACAGTATAAAAATAAAAATTTAAATGAACTGACAATATAATATTTAAATCCACATCACTAATGTGGTTCACTTACGTTTTAATAAATCAAATGCTATTTATTAATTCACTAAAATGAATAGGATTATGCCTTGTGCAAGTATAGGTCAGGACAGCATAGGGTTCACATGTTATTTACACACACATACATGCACACCTGTTGTCTATTCTACAAACTAACTACCCATAAACATGCATTATTCAATATTCTACTTCTATCCACTACTAGTTAAGCCAATAAGCTACTTCAATGCTATTTCAACACCGTGTATATACCACTACAACATTGTTCTAATTCGTCCTCTTCTTGACGCTCGCGGCATACGTCTTGTCACATGATAAATATGGAGAACTTTCCTTAAACATACACATTAAAAAGAACAATGGTTATTTACACGCCGAAACATTTATACCAGTTCGCACACCTGAAAAGAGACTCGCAATTATACATTTATCATACTCCTATATTCACACATAAAACAGTAAGAAAATTTCACCTAAAATTACGTTATCACAACAATTAATCACGCAGATGACTCTGAGAAGGTTAAAAATATTTGCATTATACAGGTTATATTACATTTTCTTACCCATTTTGCTGCGATTTCGTTCCTTCTTTACGTTACCTTTCGCTTCCAAATCAGTTATTTCGCCTGTGGTGGTTATTCTGGATTCATTTCTCATGAATGGCAAAATTGTGGTCACCTCTATTCTGTAAAACAGTATCATCTTAACATATTGAACTTACAACAGACACAAAAGATCCGAATCCTCCTGTAGTTTAAATGACAAATGTTTTGCTTTATCCTTATTACCTTAAACCAAGCTTTCCTTCGTTCCCATAATCAAAATTATTTAATCATCCTCTACCTTCAAGAGGGAAATTTCCTCAGTACAAATCATATAGGCTGCAGTGCATCCCGCACCAGCGAAAACAGTAAGCTGTAATGCTCACAGCATCAGCAAAACACATAAACGTCGCTTTTCTAGGACAAGTATTAACGCAGAATAATTTTTTAGGCTTTGGCTCAACATCAATCGAGACTACAAAAAGGATCCATATTTCCGTTCCATTCTCCATTTGCTGAAAAGCTGCTCGTATTTGACTACCACAATAATATTGCAGAGCCACGTAAATTACACAAACCACAATTCTTCTTTCACCTTGAAGGGAATCAATATACTTACGAAATCCACAGACAGCACTTTACGTACTCAGCTATAAAGAACAAAAAAGACATATATCATCAATATTAACATATCATCGCATATTGGAAGCCAATGGTTCAACAATCGTATTATCGCATCCTGTTTTCAAGATTCCAAACTTACTCATTCCTTTCTCAGAGTTCTCCTATCTTAAAATATTCATACAGCACGCATACTATAGTAAGAGATCCTCATTTATACTGACAGATATAGAATAGTAATAGATAGATAGTAGCACTGAAAGCAGAAAATCGGAAACACGGCTACTAACAGCTGGGGACCTGGGTTTGCCAGTCCCATAATACCCACAGATCGGATATTCCCCTGAGTTTATGCACTAATTCAGCAACGATCTTGCTTTCTTCAGGAGCGACTCTTTTCAATTTACACACAAAAAAACATAAACAGCATTTTACTCGTTCACAAAGAAACCTTTTATCTTCACGTTTGAATCAAACTAAATCCTAATTGCACAAGGAGAGAAAAATAACTAAAAACGTCACTTCAATCAATCACGTAGAAACAGCTTTATCATTATTTTTCCTAACATATTATTCAAAATGCATACGTCACAAATTTAAACTAATCAATTCTTTCTCCTCACCGTCCTCTCTACTTCTCACTGTCCTTTCTACTCATTTGCCATGTCGCTCATTTGTTCCGATTGGGCGCCTTCTGCGCTGATCGTTTGTCATTGCCGGTTTCGTTCATTTCCATTTGCTGGATTATGTCTAGGGTTAGCCGGCCGAATTTCCACATCATGAGGTGCTCCGCCTACAGTCCTATTCCCACCGTATTCATCATAGTGTCGATTCTGGTTGCCGTACCTGTAGCGTTCACGATCCTGTCTACGTCCTCGATCATTTCTGTTGTTCCACCTGTGTTCGCGACTGTCACCCCAGTTTCTATACGGCCGGTCCCGATTATTGTTCCGTTCGCGTCGTGACGACCAGTCACGCCGTTCATTAGTAATACGGCCACGACTGCGGTCGCGCTGCTGTGCCCCGTAATAACTTTGTGCCTGATTAGGCGGGCATTCTCCTGTATTGTATTCCAACTCTTGGAGAAGCGTCTTAAACGTTTCCACGTCCTCTTTGCATCGTCCCGCAAGAATGACGTGCCGCAAGTGCATCGGCAATTTGGTGATGCATATCCTAATTAGTTCCGCAGGCCCGTATGGGTCGTATAAAAATTGATTTGCCTGCAGCATGTGATCGAATAGGCGTGCAGGGCTGCCGAAACCAGACTGGTTCAAATTTGGCAGCATAATTATGCCATGTTTGACCCTATCTTGTGCCGCTTCCGACCAATAGGCGGACAGAAAGGCTTGTCGAAACTCCCGAGTGGAGTTGCAGTGACGCGCTGCCGACCTCATGCGAATCGCCGGTTCGCCTTCCAAATAGCCACACATATATTCTATCTTATGTGAACTTGCCCAGTCGGGGGGAAGACAAAACTCAAATTGCTCGAGCCATGCACGTGGATGTATTCCTTTTTGCGAATTTCGGAATATCTCAAACTTTCTTACCGTAAGGAAATGTTTGAAATCAAATCCCCGCATTTCCTCCTGGCGAGGCCCTTGAATGTTTCTGTTTCTCTCATGTCTGCCCCTTAAATTACATTCTTCCCTGTCGTCAAAATCTCCCTCGTGGCCGGAGTCCCTCTCTGCACTGTTCGTACGGCTATTTTTAGTGCTATTGGCGAGTTCGGAATCACACGCCATGCGGTTTTCCAGATGCGCCACGCGTTCTTGTAATTCGCCTGTTACAGCTTTGTGTTGTCTGTTCACTTCAAACTGTCCCTTCTGAAATCTAAGAAGCGAACGCACTTCTTCGGTCTCTGCGGCCGCTACCGGTGTAGTATTGTTCTCGCTTTCCGTCAGCTTCATCGTGCCTACAGTGTCCGCTAATGCCGCAATCTTATCATCAATTTGTCTCTTGTCCTCCGCCCCAGTCTGCTTCAATTGTTCTATTTGCTGTTCCAACGCGTGGATCGCTAAACTGTTGTCCGCTATTGTGTTGCTAACGGATGTGGGACAATGCGTTTCCGCCTCTTGGACCCTAGAGAGTAACTGCTGGTGTTCCCTTTGGCATTCTTCCCTCAGCTCTTGGAAATTCCTAAGTAGCCGTTCTTCGCTTTCTTTAGATTCGGTATCGCCCCTCCGCTTGCTCTGTTCTAAAGCTTGCAGACGATCATCGATTTGTTCAAATGTACGGCCTAATTCTTTCATAATATCACTTTTTATCTCACTTGCCAGATTGTTTATTCTTTGTGAGATATCATCGGACACTCTCTGCATCGACTTGTCGACTTTATTTGTCTGCTGGATTAGTTTTTCGTCTATTTGTTCGCCTAGCTCTCGGATCGATTTTTCAGATTTATGCGACACTTGTTCGCCTAGCTCGCGGATCGATTTTTCGGATGATTCTTTTTGTTCTCGGAACGATTTTTCTGATGATTCTTTTTGTTCTCGGAACGATTTTTCAAATGATTCTTTATTTTGTTGCAATAAGGCTTTCATGAGTTCTGCCAAATCAATTTGGTTAGTTGAAGGCAAATTAATTTGTGGCTCTGATGTGAGCCCATTCGTCCTGTTTTGCATTTCGTCTGAAGTATTCCCCATTGCATTTTCGGAACCGCCCGACGCGTTAACATTCGAAATTAAATTATCCCCTTGGTCCATGTTGCTTAGGTTGTCGGACCGCTTACTTTTAGTTTGGTTACGTGTCTGCATTAGTGCAATTTATAACCGGTATGCGACACACTAATCAAAATAAATGTGTCCCACAAAAATTACGACAGTCACACGAAAGATACCCAACCTAGTACGCACTTTTTCACACGCAAAACAAATTTTTATCTTAGATCGAAACAGTGGAATTTACAAGCGAGAATAAAAAACACACAGACATATAAAACACACAAGTATAAAAAACAAAACAAGACAAACAACGCAACGCCGATCAACAACGCCGTGAATCTTTTGAAAGTCTGCTCGGAAACAACACAGAAGTTGTTTGAGCGCTGTAGGAAAAAAAATTAAGATTATAACACGCTCGCAATCTAACGTTTCAGAGATTCCAGGGTCTAGCGGAATCACAGAACAGGGTCGCCATGTGTAATGTTGTAACTTTAATTTGGTATGCTGATGTGTAAAGTTGTAACTCTAATTTTGTATGCTGAAATCGGTGCTAATTGACAATGAAAGTGGGTTAAAAGCCGTGATCTGTCTGGGGACGTTAACCGTGGATTACTGGGCAACTGTTTCATCAGATATTTAGTCTAGGTTTACCAAGCAGACTAACATTAATGATAATCTTTTAATAGTCATACAAAACCGGTAATATATATATATAAAAAGGAGAATGTAAATAAAAAGAAAGAAATCAGTTTATATTTGGAAATTTATTTTAAGATTGTTCATTGAAATTTCAACATATTATACGTGAGTTATAACTGAGCTGGTGCCTTATTTACGATTGAAAAATTGTGAGATTGTAATCTTACGGAACACACAAAATATGGAGCCAAGATTGGGACACTGCATACAACACTGCATTCATAAAATAACAGACGAAGAACATTGAAACATAAGCAAGAAGAAATTAACCACAACCAACAGATTCAGTTTTTACCCAAAGAAATTACGTTCATACCACAATCCTGTCCGTCATGTAATTACCACACACTGGTATACTAAATTCATATTAACTCTTTGTGAAATCTTCGCAAAAAGAATAGCTGAGGGCTACTTTGATGATTACACCACATGCTTCACGTGGTCAACTTGGTTTACACAAAGCGTACAACTCCACAATAATTTTGATAATTAAAATAAATTAGATCGAAAAGCAATTGACAAAAGAAAAACCTTGAACTGGTTACTAACGTCTTACTATTAACCTGATGGGTCAAACAGTTATGTAAGCACGTGGTACTGGTCTCGCAAAGTACACTCCACGTGGGTTGAACATAAAGAAAAGTTGCTATATTGCAAAATATTGTCAAGACGAGACGTTATAATCACACAAACATTCGGATTTAAGATTGATGAACTTAGTTAGAGTTACTGATCAACACGTGGTTCCACTTTACTCACAAAGTAGTAACAAAGCAACTACCGCAAAATAATCTGAATTTAACACGAGAATTACACTCCGCTGCACTTTAAGATAGCATTAGATATTTTAGAGCTTAACCTGAAATCAAGGTGATTAAATTTTCAATTAGGCTGAACTTAAGAAATCCATTGTCCTACGGACTTAACAGACACGCGCTTAGCCGGAGATCTTACCACTTCAGACGCTCGCCACGGCCACCCTGCAACTGCCGTACTGCCGAGCGTGCTGCTTCCTGAGGGTGGCTCACAAAGACCAACGGAAGTGGCCAGAGGGGCAGCTTCCTATACCAACATGACAACGGACGGACAGGACCATACTAAGGATAGAAACCTCTTTGCTTTTAGGAAGCGTAGCTACCTGTTCCGATGTTGGTCCTACTGTTCTCTAGCAGACAGCCTTGTCTGCTACCCTCAAGCATGCAACTAGAAATACATATGCTCATTCATCCTCTCACACAAAAGGGAAGGGGGATGACAGTATCTTATCATATACAGTATATAAAAGAAAGCGGATGTAGGTTCCGTATGAGACTGTGTGACATGAATTACATATAAGAATTACATATAAACTGTGCTTTAAAGTGTAGTAGTGTGACAGATCGTTCTTGTTTATGTGTAAAAGTAACACGTTCCACTGCTCAGTCTCCTCCCAGATAGTCAGAAACGCCACAGTACATTTAGAAGAGGAATTTATTCCATAAATGGCAACAGATTTAAGAAATTAAACATGAAAGGAGGGAATCCAACAGAGACCTTTCATGGGGTACAAGTTTTGTAATTTATCAGGCCATGAATTTCCATGCACTAAAACCGGTACCAGTTATGTGTGACATTTGTAGAAGGTTTGAGCACTTGGGGCAGGCCTGTTCAGGGTCACCTTGAGTTATAATCCGGCGTAGGCATTAATTTTTTGTAGTGTTGTGTGTAGTATAATTGGAGTTTTCTTATATCTTTCTTTTGTAACAGCAGTAGTAGAATACGTAAAATGGGAAAAACACGTGCTGCTTCTATGGGTGAAACTGGCACTGCTTTAACAGAGAAAGTCGTGTGACTAGGGCCTCCCGTCGGATAGACCGTGAGCCAGGTGCAAGTCTTTCGATATGACGCCACTTCGGCGACTTGCGCGTCGATGGGGATGAAGTGATGATGATTAGGATAACACAACACCCAGTCCCTAAACGGAGAAAATCTCCGACCCAGACGGAAATCAAACCCGGGCCCTTAGGATTGACAGTCTGTCGCGCTGACCACTCAGCTACCGGGGACGGACACAGAGAGAGTAAAAACGTGTGAGCAGGAAAATGAAGACCTGCATAAGCCAGTAGAAATCATACAAGCTACAGTCCAGCAGTTCCAGTCAGGGTGTGGAGGAGCTAGCGTCGTGTTACGTGCTCCCTTCCCTCCTCGCGATCCATCAGCAGCAAATTTAATAACGCCTTTTTCTGAAAAAGCAACGGAGGATTTAACGGTGTACCTTAGAGATGTACAGTGGTGCAATTGGACGAGTGAAACATGTTTGTTTATGGCTAACTTACGGTTAATGGGCGAAGCTAAAGCATATGTAATGTTTCATGAGGTACTTCGCAAGCTAGGAACGTTCCAGGAGTTGGCTGATCGTTTGCGCCAGTGCTACCGGAAGCAACACAGCGCGAGATTTTCTTAGAGAGAAACAGTAGTTTAGTGTATAGGACGAATGAGTCAGTGCAGTCTTTTTAGGATAAAATCCGGAATATTAATGCACACACACACGAGCTCACATAAACAGCAAAATTTGATGCAGTTACTTTGTGACAAGCTGAAAACAGGGCTCTCCAAGTTTTTTATTATTATTATCATTATTTTTTTTAATGGGATATCTCCGCCGACATGTCATGCAGAGTCAGGATGGAGAATCCATCTGACCTGGTTGAAGCTATTAGGGTCACCACACCGGTGGAGGAAATAGATGTTGCTACATAAGGCCATAATGACCGTCGAGTCTTCCCTTTTGAAGTCGAATGTTACAGATATGGATTTAAGGGTCACCTGCAGAAGCCATGTCGCCTGTAAGTGTGTTACGAGTATGGTCAGGTAGGTCAAAAGGTGTGTGAGTGCAGGAATAAGAAACAAGGAAAACATCGCGAGAAATAGCGTCCGTTGAACGCAGACAAAAACGCATTGCCCATCAGAAGGCATTCCCAGTACAAGAGAACAACGCACATACGTATGGAGACGGGATGCTGCTTCTCAGGCATAGTACAGGGTAGGGAAGTGCACGTGCGAGTCGTTAGACAGGAAGAGACAGATCTCCTCGATACAGATTGTGACAATAACGGGAAGTCATTGAGGACAATACTGCTTGACTTTAGCATTGGAGTTAAGAGTTTTCGAGAATACGTGGAAGTGTTGCTAAATGTGTGGAGGTTATTCTGCGATTCTCAAACTAGACTGGCTAAACATCATGCCTCCAGCTTTCTGAGCCGAACTGGTGGTGGTCGGCGCACTCTCCACATGTCTCAATCTTTGAGACACACGCTAGCCGGTACTGCGCCCAACTAGTACCTGTAAGTAGTCATGGACATCTCTGGCCTTCGTTTATGGAAGGGCTATGATGTTGTTAATCTCCACACTGTGCAGAGCTACTGAGAGATGACCCAATGTCTACTAGAGAGCTGTAGTAAAAACACCTACTCTGTCCTGGGCAGCAAGACCCCTTTCACGGGATACGCCGATCGCGAACGCAGTCTGCTGCCCGCCAACACCATGTACGTGAGCCGGATGCCACAGGGCGCCGTCTGCCAGATATTCCTATGGCAGCGTCAACAAATCCTAAGACCGTGTGCTGCACTGCTGCTTGACTGGGCGTCGACACAGAGAAGACTATAGGATTGTAAACATTAATGTAATAAATTCCTGTTCCGCTAATGTATCATTAGTGTCCAGCACGCCGACCGACCTGCTCCACCATAATCCCAACACAGTAGGGCTCTCAACCCAGGCCCCTACAGTATTCTGCCACAGTACTCGTTGAAGGCTTCACTCATTGCCCTCGAGAAGCTAGATGAGTTTCATTCAACATCTCCCTAACTCTAGTCCTGTGCTTTGTTTTTACGTCTGTTAAGCAGAAGTATCTGCTTCTTTAGAAGTTTCTGTACAGTGACTGTATACCATGGATGGTCCCTCCAATCCTGAACTGTTCTAGAAAATACACTCCTGGAAATGGAAAAAAGAACACATTGACACCGGTGTGTCAGACCCACCATACTTGCTCCGGACACTGCGAGAGGGCTGTACAAGCAATGCTCACACGCACGGCACAGCGGACACACCAGGAACCGCGATGTTGGCCGTCGAATGGCGCTAGCTGCGCAGCATTTGTGCACCGCCGCCGTCAGTGTCAGCCAGTTTGCCGTGGCATACGGAGCTCCATCGCAGTCTTTAACACTGGTAGCATGCCGCGACAGCGTGGACGTGAACCGTATGTGCAGTTGACGGACTTTGAGCGAGGGCGTATAGTGGGCATGCGGGAGGCCGGGTGGACGTACCGCCGAATTGCTCAACACGTGGGGCGTGAGGTCTCCACAGTACATCGATGTTGTCGCCAGTGGTCGGCGGAAGGTGCACGTGCCCGTCGACCTGGGACCGGACCGCAGCGACGCACGGATGCACGCCAAGACCGTAGGATCCTACGCAGTGCCGTAGGGGACCGCACCGCCACTTCCCAGCAAATTAGGGACACTGTTACTCCTGGGGTATCGGCGAGGACCATTCGCAACCGTCTCCATGAAGCTGGGCTACGGTCCCGCACACCGTTAGGCCGTCTTCCGCTCACGCCCCAACATCGTGCAGCCCGCCTCCAGTGGTGTCGCGACAGGCGTGAAAGGAGGGACGAATGGAGACGTGTCGTCTTCAGCGATGAGAGTCGCTTCTGCCTTGGTGCCAATGATGGTCGTATGCGTGTTTGGCGCCGTGCAGGTGAGCGCCACAATCAGGACTGCATACGACCGAGGCACACAGGGCCAACACCCGGCATCATGGTGTGGGGAGCGATATCCTACACTGGCCGTACACCACTGGTGATCTTCGAGGGGACACTGAATAGTGCACGGTACATCCAAACCGTCATCGAACCCATCGTTCTACCATTCCTAGACCGGCAAGGGAACTTGCTGTTCCAACCGGACAATGCACGTCCGCATGTATCCCGTGCCACCCAACGTGCTCTAGAAGGTGTAAGTCAACTACCCTGGCCAGCAAGATCTCCGGATCTGTCCCCCATTGACCATGTTTGGGACTGGATGAAGCGTCGTCTCACGCGGTCTGCACGTCCAGCACGAACGCTGGTCCAACTGAGGCGCCAGGTGGAAATGGCATGGCAAGCTGTTCCACAGGACTACATCCAGCATCTCTACGATCGTCTCCATGGGAGAATAGCAGCCTGCATTGCTGCGAAAGGTGGATATACACTGTACTAGTGCCGACATTGTGCATGCTCTGTTGCTGTGTTTATGTGCCTGTGGTTCTGTCAGTGTGATCATGTGATGTATCTGACCCCAGGAATGTGTCAATAAAGTTTCCCCTTCCTGGGACAATGAATTCACGGTGTTCTTATTTCAATTTCCAGGAGTGTATAATTCTTTCTACTTGTTTCAGATGCCCTTTGCACTTCGGTAATCTTATTACTGCAACTTTTTCATCTTTACTGATATCAGTCTCAAAGGGTACATTCTAAAAAATCTGTTCTATTTGTTAGCATTAGAGTATATACATATATATAATATATGCAACAAACTATCTGTTCTAGGTAGTTTTCAGAGTAGACCTATAGTAATGTTTCTCACTGGGTATTGGCACCCACACTTCTACGAGAAGTATGACTGGGGAACTTACGTTCTAGTAAACTAAGATTTTTTCTGAAGTTTTCGGTTACATCGGAGGGTTAATCCAGTGGTCGAAAGGAACCGATTATAAGCTTATGCCCACCCCTGACACTGAGTCTTGGCCAAACAATCTCGCATGCAGCTGCAATTTCTGTCTCAGTGGATTTGCGTTTCTTGTCTGTTGCGACAAATACACCACTCCCATTTTCCAAATGCCTATCCTTGCGACGTATGCTTAAATTTTCCCTAGAAATCTCAGTGCTGTCGGTTTCAAGATTTATCATCTTTTTGTACCTACTATTATGTGAGCTTCATTGCGGTTTAGTAGAGCTTCGAGCTGTCACTTTGTTGAAAATGCTTCAGCAGTTAACCACTAGGATTTTAAAACTCGCGCTTGTGTGTGTGGGCTGGGGGAAGAATATTTCTTTGGATATTACACTGATACATCTGGGTCTGCTACAGCTGTCGTTATCTGGACTGGATGGAGAGTTGCCCACTGTCAGCTACCCTGGGCAGCAGCCTCTGATGTGTAGTGCACACCTACCATTTAGGGAGATCTCTCGTTCAAACCTTCCACTCTACTCGGAATCAGGAGGACCACGATCAGTTCGGGGGACAACGCTGCATGTGTCAGTTTCATTAAAACTCAATGAGCATAACTGGTATTCTCAGCATTCTCTGGTATAATTAAAGTATGACTTTTGAATCCAGACGACAGGCATTGTTTGACCCAGTGTGCACCACAATCTGCAGTTGGAAATTCCTAAGATTAACAGACCCCACACTTTGCCGTTTATCTGCTCTTGACATGAGACACAGGACGTTTCTCAACAGATGAAGTGAGAACACTGGCTCAATTTCGATAGAAGCCAGTCTACCATGAAGTAAGGTTCCCTGTAAGTTAGTTAGGTGTCATGCGTGACTGTTGGCTAGCGCGGAGTCAAGAAGACTAGCTCTGATACTGAAGCTTTCACATGATGTAAAGTTTAGCGTAGTAGATAGTAGGTTAACTAGACTGCGTCAACGTCAGCGGGTGCGAGCTGGCTCTCAGCAGTATTTCTCAAACGATTTCAAAGGAACTATTCGATAAGAAAATTTGACTTTTCATATATCTCAAACTTATTCGTCAGATTCGAGATGAACTGCCTATCATTTCGTTAACGGCCGTAGTTATAGTGATATTTGGAAATCAAGTAACCCACTGCACGAAATTCGAATACTTTGCAATGAAAAATATGAGTTGCTATGAGTTTACCTGTGGTGCATGTTAGGTCATTTATTGCTGCATACATAATGTAGCTAACCATTGGACTTGCTTAAAACTTAGGAGAGGACCTGTATCTCCTGCCTCGAGAAAATGGATTTTATGTGGGGCACTCACAAGGGAAGTCTCTCGCTTCGATAAGGAATTCGGTGTTCCAATTGTATTTACGAGCTTTGCGTACCACTGCGATGAGGACGGTGAAAGTATTCGAATGTGTTATTCTTAATTTGCCTATTATCGGACTTGAAAAATGTACGTGAGATTCCTCAACAAAATGCATGAAACAATATGTAGAATCTCATTAGGCACATTTGGCGAAAGCATTATCTGGACACTCCTCAGAATCACATTCTGGAGCTGCAAAATCAAATCCCACTTGATTCATATTCTTGAATTCAGCAACATGTGCGAGAGTATTGTATCCAGCCGATTGTCAGGAATATTGAAGCATAGGCTTGATACACTGCAGCAGAAAAATGGTTATCAATAATAGAATACATTTTCATTATGAAAATCCTACTTCCTAATTTAGTGTCGAAGTCACTGCAGAGAGACCTTATGTTGTCTGTTGCCCTCCTTGCATAAATTTTATGTTCCCGAATGAAATAAAAATCCATCGGCTGTCCGTATTTTGTTGTTTTTGGCGGAAGTGGTCATGCATTCAGTGTCTTTACCTGCAAATGAATCATTTACTGTTGTTGTGTCCTTGTGAGCACTCAAAGAATCACAAAGTAGTATACGCCTCTGGTCATTTGCGACACAACATTCACGAAAAAGGATTTTACATGGTCTTTTGACATTTTCCCACTTCTGATCGTCTTCAAATGTATATTAGGTAGAAACTGTTTTAAATAGCGTTTTTAACTTTCAGACCGAAAGTTTTTTCCTGAAGACAAATGTACAGTTTTCCTGTGTTAGGTGTCCACTCACCGAAAGTCCAACATCCATTGTACAACTATGAGCTGTATTTAGTGCACACTGGACCAAGTAAATTGTTGTTTCCCCCTTTTTAGATAGTGTCGCACCAGAGGTTAGTTCATAATTAAACAAATGCAGTGTGGCTGTATCTGGAAACTTGCAGTTTTCTGGTTTACTTCTTCGACAAAACGAGCCCCGACTGGCGAATATCTTGGTGTTGGTGCACATCTGTCAGTCATGAAAGCAGTGATGAGACTACGGCAATTCTGTATTCTTTCTTGACACGTACAAGGCAAACTGCAGAACATTTAAGCATTGTGTTCAAAATCTCTCTTGCTTTTTGCGTTGCCCAAAATTTCAGGTGCCGGTAATGGACAAGTTTTCCTTCATTCTTTGTCAAATTCGGATAGAATGTATTGTTTTTATCTCCAGTTCTTTATTGCCTTTTTTCTTTGAAATTGATTTTCGTTACGTCTTTTTTCTTCACATAATTAAATATTACTTTGATATTCGATGTACTTTCTACACATTGATGTATCTTCAATAACGAGCTATAGGTCGCAGCTTTACGTGGAGGTGTATGATAATCATATAAATTTTCTTTTCCGGTGAAGATTCACAGTCACCAGAATTGTTAGCTTCTCTTTGACGAATACTGTTTCCGCCATTACCATTAACACTAGCACTACAATCTCGTATACTATTAATGGTGTTATTGTCCGTAAAGTCGTTTTCTTCACTCTCTATCCTATCCAAGGTAACTTTAGCTGAGCAGTCAAAAATATTCATTTTCCTGAATAATTAGATCCACCAAAAGCATTGAGAAAGTGTCGTCATCCTGTCATACACCGTATTCCGTTGCGTAACGCCTTCTTAACTTTAATGCCACAATATTTAAAACGTTCCAAACATTAACGATTTCGTTCTTGATGCATATGTATGCCAATACTGACACAAGTATATAAAACACGTCAACTACTTGCTGAAATAATTGATATACTGGGGTGTTAATCTCCTCCTCACTCTTGCCGGCCGCGGTGGTCTAGCGGTTATAGGCGCTCAGTCCGGAACCGCGCGACTGCTACGGTCGCAGGTTCGAATCCTGCCTCGGGCATGGATGTGTGTGATGTCCTTAGGTTAGTTAGGTTTAAGTAGTTCTAGGTTCTAGGGGACTGATGACCACAGATGTTAAGTCCCATAGTGCTCAGAGCCATTTGAACCATCCTCCCCCCTCCTCAAAGACCGCAATCGCTTTTGTGTACAAACTAAGAGCAATACACACAGGCCGTCGCAGGCGTGGTTAGTGGTATGAAATGCATCTGTATACAAATGTTAAAATAAAAATTCCTGTTCGAGCCGTGAGACGTCCCTTGTCAGTTCTGCTCGCAAGATGACAGTCAGAATGAAATATTCATAACATCCCTCATATTTCAAAAATTGTTTCAGATATCTAAAAAAGTTTTTGGCAAATGATAGATTACAAAGAGGAGAGTATTTTGCCGCATGGTTCATATGCGAAACTTTCCTATCAATCGTAATATGCAGGTAGCTATAGAATTTTACCCATGGAATAATGTATTTCTTAAGGTATCTGGTGAAATGAGAATTGCTTTGGGTTTTTCAGCAATTTCAGTGAAGAAATTGCACGCTTATTTTTATGCAGAGAATTGGGTTTTTCATAAGCTATTGACCTGTCTTGCCCACAGTTTGCTAGTTTAATACTACACTTTCCGAGAATTTTGTCTTAATTTCAGTTGCATTTGAATGTTAGTGAGGCGTATCTTTGCAAACACTGTTGTACCGGGTGATCAAAAAGTCAGTATAAATTTGAAAACTTAATAAACCATGGAATAATGTAGATAGAGAGGTGAAAATTGACACACATGCTTGGAATAACACGGGGTTTTATTAGAATTAAAAAAAATATTGCTAGACGCGTGAACGATCGCTTGCGCGCGTCGTTTGGTGGTGATTGTGTGCTCAGCTGCCACTTTCGTCATGCTTGGCCTCCCAGGTCTCCAGACCCTCAGTCCGTGCGATTATTGGCTTTGGGGTTAGCTGAAGTCTCAAGTGTATCGTGATCGACCGACATCTCTAGGGATGCTGAAAGACAACATCCGACACCAATGCCTCACCATAACACCGGACTTGCTTTACAGTGCTGTTCACAACATTATTCCTCGACTACAGCTATTTTTGAGGAATGATGGTGGACATATTGAGTATTTCCTGTAAAGAACATCATCTTTGCTTTTTCTTACTTTGTTATGCTAATTATTGCTATTCTGATCAGATGAAGCGCCATCTGCCGGACATTTTTTGAACATTTGTATTTTTTTTGTTCTAATAAAACCCCATGTCATTTCAAGCATGTGTGTCAATTTGTACCTCTCTATCTACATTATTCCGTGATTTATTCAGTTTCCAAATTTATACTGACTACATGATCACCCGGTATTTTGGGACAAGAAGCGAATTTTAACATGACAACAAGAGATCATAGGTATTTCTCAAAATTCGTCTCATATGACGTTAATCTGAAGAAAAAAAGAGAAATGAGAAGCCTTGGGAAAATAAATGGCTACATCTGTTGAAAGTACCCCAGTGAAGTCTTAATAATGACGGCCTGGGACTGAAACTTGCTAAAGCATTTTGTTTCTGTATCTCAATGCTCTGAGAAGTATGAAAATAATTTACAGCACGTACTATACCATCTATTAGTTTCTATTGTTATACAGAGTGAAGGACTGTACTTCTTCGCTTCAAATATCTTCCAGTTCGTCAGAGATATTGTTAATCTGTTCACACTTCGATGGGTTGTTGTTAGGATTCGAAAAATTACATGATATTAATATCTCTTTATTATAGAACTGGAACTATGGAATGAGTCTTGAAATTTTATTCTAGCCTCAGGTCTAAACGTTGTTGTTGTTATCAGTCCAGAGACTGGTTTGATGAAACTTTTCACGCTAATCCATACCTCTACACAACTATTGCAACCTACGTCATATGTATCTGCTTCCTGTATTCGAGCCTTATGTCCCTCTACAATTTCCCCCTCCCCATATTTCCTTCTATTGCCAAACTGCCAATTCTTAAATGCCTCAGGATTTGTCTTATTAAACGATCACTTGTTTTAGTCTGGTTGTACCATAAATTTCTTTCTTCCCCAAATCGATTCAGTCTCTCTTCATCAGTTATTCGATCTACCCATCTGATCAGAGGAGTGTTCTTCTATAACACCAAGTTTCAAAAGCTACTATAATCCTCTTGACTGCGCTCTATATCGTCCACGTTTCACTTCCATTCAAGGCTTGACGACACCATTACGATTTCATGAAAGACTTCCTAACATTATCCGATGTTAACAATTTCAGCCATCGTCACTTACTCCGCTGCCCAAATAGCAACACTCATCTACTACCTTTAGTGTCTGATTTCCTGATTTAATTCTTCAGCATCGCCTGGTTTAACTCGACTATATGCTAATTCTGATGGATTGTAGTCTATTCCAGGTCGGTTTTTCAGTGTTCTCTCAAGGCCAGCCGAGGTGGTTCAAAAATGACTCTCAGCACTATGGGACTTAACAGCTATGGTCATCAGTCCCCTAGAACTTAGAACTACTTAAACCTAACTAACCTAAGGACATCACACAACACCCACTCATCACGAGGCAGAGAAAATCCCTGACCCCGCCGGGAATCGAACCCGGGAATCCCAGCGCGGGAAGCGAGAACGCTACCGCACGACCACGAGCTGCGGACAGCCGAGGTGGCCGAGCGGTTCTAGCCGCTACAGTCTGGATCCCGCGCGAACGCTACGGTCGCAGGTTCGAATCCTGCCTCGGGCATGGATGTGTGTCATGTCATTAGGTTAGTTAGGTTTAAGTAGTTCTAGGGGACTGATGACCTCTCAGAAGTTAAGTCCCATAGTGCTCAGAGCCATTTGAACCTTTTTTTCTTTTTTTCAAGTTCTTCTTGCAGTATCATTTCTCCCATCTTATCTTCGCCTACTTCCTCTAATCTTTCTGTGATATGTTTCTCAAGGTTGTTTCCCTTATACAGGGTGAATCACCTAAAACTTGCACCTGTAATATTGTGGAAGTGGAACGTGCTATTGACGTGTTGTTTTACAGAATGGATTGGTAGTCAGCGGCTCGTACTTTTAGCCAGTAAACAGAGCGTATTAATACTTAGAAAATGTATTTTTTGTGTACACACGCACTTCTTTAAACGTAAAAATGTCTATTGACATTAACAAAATAAAGGTAGGGTAAATTAGAATGTCAGTAGTTTCCAGAACGAAATTTTCACTCAGCAGCAGATTAAAACTGTGTGCAGGACCGAGACTCGAACTCTACATTTATACTCCGCAAGCCACCCAACGGTGTGTGGCGGAGGGCACTTTACATGCCACAGTCATTACCTCCCTTTCCTATTCCAGTCGCGTATGGTTCGCGGGGAGAACGACTGCCGGAAAGCCTCCGTGCGCGCTCGAATCTCTCTAATTTTACATTCGTGATCTCCTCGGGAGGTATAAGTAGGGGGAAGCAATATATTCGATACCTCATCCAGAAACGCACCCTCTCGAAACCTGGACAGCAAGCTACACCGCGATGCAGAGCACGTCTCTTGCAGAGTCTGCCACTTGAGTTTGCTAAACATCTCCGTAACGCTATCATGCTTACCAAATAACCCTGTGACGAAACGCGCCGCTCTTCTTTGGATCTTCTCTATCCCTCTGTCAACCCGACCTGGTACGGATCCCACACTGATGAGCAATACTCTAGTATAGGTCGACCGAGTGTTTTGTAAGCCACCTCCTTTGTTGATGGACTACATTTTCTAAGGACTCTCCCAATGAATCTCAACCTGGCACCCGCCTTACCAACAATTAACTTCATATGATCATTCCACTTCAAATAGTTCCGTACGCATACTCCCAGATATTTTACAGAAGTAACTGCTACCCGTGTTTGTTCCGCTATCATATAATCATACAATAAAGGATCCTTCGTTCTATGTATTCGCAATACATTACATTTGTCTATGTTAAGGGTCAGTTGCCACTCCCTGCACCAAGTGCCTATCCGCTGCAGATCTTCCTGCATTTCGCTAAAATTTTCCAATGCTGCAACTTCTCTGTATACTACAGCATCATCCGCGAAAAGCAGCATGGAACTTCCGACACTATCTACTAGGTCATTTATATATATTGTGGAAAGAAATGGTCCCATAACACTCCCTTGTGGCACGCCAGAGGTTACTTTAAAGTCTGTAGACGTCTCTCCATTGAGAACAACATGCTGTGTTCTGTTTGCTAAACACTCTTCAATCCAGCCCCACAGCTGGTCTGATATTCCGTAGTTTCTTACTTTATCAGGCGACAGTGCGGAACTGTATCGAACGCCTTCCGGAAGTCAAGGAAAATGGCATCTACCTGGGAGCCTGTATCTAATATTTTCTGGGTCTCATGAACAAATAAAGCGAGTTGGGTCTCTCACGATTGCTGTTTCCGGAATCCATGTCGATTCCTACAGAGTAGATTCCAGAAATGAACTGGACTCGCATTCGGGAGGACGACGGTTCAATCCCGCGTCCGGCCATCCTGATTTAGGTTTTCCGTGATTTCCCTAAATCACTACAGGCAAATGCCGGGATGGTTCCTCTGAAAGGGGACGGCCGACTTCCTTCCCCATCCTTCCCTAATCCGGTGAGACCGATGACCACGCTGTCTGGTCTCCTTCCCCAAACAACCAACCAACCAACCACAAATGACATGATACGCAAGCAAAAAACATGTTCTAAAATTCTGCAACAGATCGATGTCAGAGATAAAGGCCTATAGTTTTGCGCATCTGCTCGACGACCCTTCTTGAAGACTGGGACTACCTGTGCTCTTTTCCAATCATTTGGAACCTTCCGTTCGTCTAGAGACTTGCGGTACACGGCTGTTAGAAGGGGGGCAAGTTCTTTCGCGTACTCTGTGTAGAATCGAATTGGTATCCCGTCAGGTCCAGTGGACTTTCCTCTGTTGAGTGATTTCAGTTGCTCTTCTATTCCTTGGACATTTATTTCGATGTCAGCCATTTTTTCGTTCGTGAGAAGATTTAGAGAAGGAACTGCAGTGCGGTCTTCCTCTTTGCCTTTCGCGGGCAAGTGTTTGTTGCAGGATTTGAGTTAGAGTCGTTTACGGGATATCTTAGTTTGAAAAGTTTCCACACTGACACTTGTTTCCTCCATTTAACCTGCGCAGTTGCTAGGTATTATGCTGTTATGTAACTTACAGTTTGCTTGTATGTTCCTTAAGTGCATTGTTACTGTGTGATAGTCCAGGCAGTAGGTCGTGTGTGGGCGACGGGCGTTTACCAAGGTCGAAATAAGCCGGCATGACAACAGAAGAAAAAAAGTGACTACGGAAGAGGGGGGAAACCAATATTCTTGGTTCTGTTGAAGTTGGGCCCGCATCTCGTGGTCGTGCGGTAGCGTTCTCGCTTCCCACGCCCGGGTTCCCGGGTTCGATTCCCGGCGGGGTCTGGGATTTTCACTGCCTCGTGATGGCTGGGTGTTGTGTGATGTCCTTAGGTTAGTTAGGTTTAAGTAGTTCTAAGTTCTAGGGGACTTATGACCACAGCAGTTGAGTCCCATAGTGCTCAGGGCCATTTTTCTTGTTGCAGTTGATCCGCACGTTAGCTCCCGCGCAGTAGCACGAGGAAGTGGCATGAGTCTGGCAAGTGTCCCACGTGCTCTCCATAGAGTTCCTTCACTATCACATCTGCCTCCACCAAAAGTTGCTTGGAAACACTTATGAGAATCGTGTTAACTTCTGTACATGGGCATTTCGATAGGATGCTCCAGAAATACGTAAGTCGAAACAAGGCCACAGGAATAGACAACATTCCATTAGAACTACCGACAGCCTTGGAAGAACCTGCCGAGACAAAATTCTTCCATCTGGTGAGCAAGATGTATGAGACAGGCGATATACCCCCAGACTTCAAGAAGAATATAACAATTCTAGTCCCGAAGAAAGCAGGTGTAGAGAGGCGTGAAAATTACCAAACTATCAGTTTAATAAGTCATGGTTGCAAAGTACTAATACGAATTCTTTACAGACGAATGGAAAAACTGGTAGAAGCCGACCTCTGGGAAAATCTGTTTGGATTCCGTAGAAATGTTGCAACACGCGAGGAAATACTGACCCTACGGATTATCTTAGAAGATAGGTTAAGGAAAGGCAAAACTACGTTTCTAGCATTTGTAGACTTAGAGAAAACTTTGAAAATGTTGATTGGAATACTCTGTCAAATTTTGAAGGTGGCAGGGAACAAATACAGGGGCGGAAGGCTATTTACAAATTGTACAGAAACCAGATGGCAGTTAAAAGAGTCGAGGGGCATGAAAGGGAAGCAGTGGGTGGGAAGGGATTGAGACAGGGTTGTAGCCTATCCCCGATGTTATTCAATCTGTATATTGAGCAAACAGTAAAGGAAACAAAAGAAAAATTTGAAGAAGGAATTAAAATCCACGGAGAAGAAATAAAAACTGTGCGGTTTGCCAACGACATTGTAATTCTGTCAGGGACAGCAATGGACCTGGAATAGCAGCTGAACGGAATGGGCAGTGTCATGAGAGGAGGATATAAGATGAACATCAACAAAAGCAGAATGAGGATAAGGGAACGTAGTCGAATTAAATCGGGTGATGCTGAGGGAATTAGGTTAGGAAATGAGAAACTTATAGTAGAGTTTTGCTACTTGGGAAGCAAAATAAATGATGATGGTCGAAGCATAGAGCATATAAAATGCAGACTGACTATGGCAAGGAAAGCGTTCCTGAAGAAGAGAATTTGTAACATCGAGTATAGATTTAAGTGCCAGGAAGTCGTTTCTGAAAGTATTATTATGAAGTGTAGCCATGTATGGAAGTGAAACATGGATGATGAATAGTTTAGACAAGAAGGGAATAGAAGCTTTTGAAATGTGGTGCTACAGAAGAATGCTGAAGATTAGATAGGTAGATCACATAACTAATGAAGAGGTACTGAATAGAATTGGGGATAAGAGGAATCTGTGGCATAACTTGACAAGAAGAAGGGATCGGTTGGTAGGAAATGTTCTGAGGCATCAAGGAATCACCAGTTTAGTACTGGAGGGCAGCATGGAGGGTAAAAGTCGTAGAGACCAAGAGAGGAATACACTAAGCAGATTCAGAAGGATGTAGGTTGCAGTAGTTACTAGGAGATGAAGAGACTTGCATAGGGTAGAGTAGCATGGAGAGCTGCGTCAAACCAGTCTCAGGACTGAAGACCACAACAACAACAACAACTACTACTACTACTACTACTCCAGATGTATCATATACCTTGTTTAGTAATGGAGCCACATTTACTAATCATGGACATGTAAACCGCCGAAACATGCATTGTTCGTCTGATGACAATCCATATCGGTTCCAAGTGGAACGTCAACGTCCATGGAGTGTAAACGTGTGATGCAGGATAGTGAACCATCAGCTCAAAGGCCCGTGTTCATAGATGGAACACTGAACGTGCACAAGTATCGCAGCCTACTAACAGACCATCTTCTGCAGATGCTAGAAGACGCTCCTTTGCAGGCTAGGAGAAACCTGTGGTACCAACATGATGGCTGTCCAGCTACTGCGTGTCTTAAAGAATTGTTTCCAAATAGTTAGAATGGATGCAGAGGACTTGTAATTTGACCGGCCCGTTCACTAGATTTGATGCCTGTAGTTTCTTTTTCTGTGGGGAAAGCTGAAGATGCTGTCTACAAGCACATACCAACTACACCCGATGATGTGCAACGACGCATTGTTGCAGCCTGCTTGGTTATCTCCGCTGAAATGTTAGCACTCTAGCAGCAGTCGTTCCATACAAGAAAGGAAGTATTTACCGCCGGTGGTAATTCTGAACACAACCACCGAGCGAGGTGGCGCAGTTGTTAGACACTGGACTCGCATTCGGGAGGACGACGGTTCAATCCCGCGTCCGGCCATCCTGATTTAGGTTTTCCGAGATTTCGCTAAATCTCTCCAGGCAAATGCCGGGATGGGTCCTTTGAAAGGGCACGGCCGACTTCCTTCCCCGTCCTTCCCTAATCCGATGAGACCGATGACCTCGCTGTCTGGTCTCCTTCCCCAAACAACCCAACCCTCTGAACACAACCTGTGATGATCAGTTGTCTCGCTACTGGTCAGGATCCACATAACTGGTGTATGCACTTGTATTATACTGTATGCTACCACAGGTATTGTACAAGTGTCGCTGTGGAAACATTTCAGAATACGGTATCTCGTAAACGACTCTCACTAGAATCCTGCAACAAACACAACTGACATTCTAATTTACCCTACTTTTAGTTTGTTAATGTCAATAGGCTTTGTTACATTGTGTGTTTATACAAAAAATAAACTTTGTAATTATTATTACAATGTATTGATTGGCTAACAATACGAATCCCTGCCTAAGAGTTTGTTTTATGGAAACCGCACATCAATAGCACTTTCGATTTCCACAATATTTGCGGTGCAAGTTTTAGGTGAGTCACCCTGTGTAGACGCTCTATATATTCCTTCCACCATTCAGTTTTCCCTTCTTTGCTTAGTACTGACTTGCCATCTGAATTCTTGATATTCATACAGCTGCTTTTCTTTTTCCCAAAGGTCTCTCCAATTTTTCCTAAACGAGGAATCAATATTTCCCCTAGTAATGTATGCTTCTATAGGTTTGTGTTTGTCCTCTAGGCGAGCTTGCTTAGTCATTTTACGTTTTCTGTCAGCCTTGTTTTTAGATGCCTGTATTTCCTTTCTGCTGTTGCTTTTTGTATTTTCTCCTTTCACCAATTAAACTTTCTATCCCATGTCTTACTCAAGGATTTCTACTGCACCTTGTCTTTTTAGCTGTTTGGTTCTCTGCTGCCGATACTATTTCATCTCTCGGAGTTAACCATTCGTCCTCTATTCTAGTATTCTGTTACAGTCTATCGTTGCTTAATGCTGTTTTTGAATTCTCATTAAGATCTGGTTCTTTGAATTTATCCAGGTCCAACCTCCTTAACTTCCTACCTGGCTACAGTTTTTTCAGTTTTTATCTGCAGTTCATTACCAATAAATTATGATCAGTGTTCCTGGAAATTTCTTGCATTTTAAAATCTGGTTTCGAAAGCTCTGTCTTGTCATTATGTAATCTATCTGAAACTTCCCGAAGTCTCCAGGTCTCTTACACGTATATAACCTTCTTTCGTGATTCTTAAACGAAGTGTTAGCAGTGATTAAATTATGCTCTGTGAAAAATTCTGCCAGGTGGCTTGTCCTTTGGCTATTCTCTTCCAGTCCATGTTCTAGTATTTTTCCTTCTCGTCCGTTTGTCAAATATCGAATTCCAGTGTCTCATCGCAATTGAATTTTCATCTGCCTCAACTGTCTCATTTAATTTGTTATATCATACATTGTTTCAATCTCTTAATTATCTGTGGAGCTAGCAGACTTAACTGCTGTGGTGAATGTTCCCTTCGTGTTGCACTTTGTCAACGATAATCTGTTCGCTATTCTGTTCATTGTTACTTGCCTGCATCCTTGTTTTCTTACTTATTAATAGATGTACTCATAAATTACCCTAATTTGATTTTGTATTTGTAACCTTCTACTTACATAATCAGATCTTGTTCTTGTTACCACATTTTGTTGATTCCCACTATATCTAATTACAACCAAACCATTTCCCATTTTATTTTCTCGAACCAACCAAAGAGAATATTCCAAATTCCACAATGTACACTGCTACTTTTCTTTGTCCTAATGACAACATCCCTATTCAGAGATGTGAATGGCGGACTGTTTCATTTCCGTTGTACTATGGTGTGAAGAACTTAAGGATGAAAGTAACTTTGACATGATGTGCCACTGCCAAGTAACATAGCTCGATGAAACTTGAATAATCCATAGAAAGAACTCCTATGGTGTAGTATAGAAGGTAACTGAAAGAAATATCCAAAGAGATGAACAGAAATAACGCTTTTAATCGAAGACAATAATTACACTGAAGTCTATGATTTCTGTTGGATGGTCACCTGAACATTACAGTAGGTAGGACACGATTCATGATACAGTGTGTGATTACCACGGACAGCAACGTATGATCCTTAACGTGCTCCCTAGCTGGCCACAAATTTGGTAAGGAGTTCTTGCAGTAGGGCAGTTCATTCCTCTTACAGCGCAGTTGACAACTGTTGAATGGTCGTTGGTACATGTGGTCGTACTGCAGTACCTATCCCTGTCGCATTCGACATGTGCCTGATGGAATTCAGGTCAGGATAACGGGCAGGCCCGTCCGTTCACCGAATATCCTTACCTTCCAAGACCTTCGCCAACCATGCAGTCTCATGTGGTGGCACATTGTCATCCATAAAGATGAAGTCAGAGCTTAGTGCTCGGGGAAATTTGTTGGGACTTTTAACGCTCAAGTTATATATTTATGTTGAATGCACCCCAGAAAAGACGCACATGTATTCGGCCTTCCTTCATTTTTATGGATGAAAATGCGCGACCGTATCGAACACTGCTGGTGAAGGAGCTCTTGGAAAGAGAGAATATTCAGCGAATGGACTGGCCAGCCCATTCCACCAACTTAAATCCCACCGAATACGTGTGGTGTTACAGGACAGTTTTCTGGAATAGTCAGGCAGTACATGTAAATTCATATTAGAGACGCCACCCTCAAACTCAACAATTAATTACAGTCACAGAATGAGTGACTGTTAGTTTCCACATTAATCTAAAACACATATGCAAACTGGCTGAAAATAAGGGAATGTTCCGGAAGCACAGTGAGTGACAAGGGCGCAGAGCCGAACGACAGAACAGTTAAGGACCCTGATGAGTCCTCCTTCAAAGGCCAGCGAGAGGAGGCGGTCATTGCCATTTCTAGACCCGGCATGCACCTTTGTGACACTCCACAGTTCCGCGCCATGCAGATGGACAAGTTAGGATATCCTGTAGCGCCTCCGCACACAAATGTTGTTACGAGATGGAGCAATGAGAATTTTTTTAGCGAAAGGCGACTTTTGGGATGGATACTGAAGACCACTATCTTGTAGGTGAAAAGAGAGCCCCAAGCTAGACCTTTGAAAACAGTGAGCATCTTTTTTCAAGTACTTCGAACCAATACTTTTTAAAATGAGCTTGTCTTTTGTACTTGTGTCCTGTGACGTTGTGGTTGCAGTTTATTCTTACGATGGGCACTTTCCTTGTCACGTAGTAATTTTGTACGAAGTCTAATGATTTGCACGTTTTTACATTTCACACGATTTTCCAACACGCGAATAATTTCACGAAATCTAAGCATTTCATCTTCAAAAGATGTCTGTGTTGCAGATTCCGTTGTTAGTGATTTTATATATGTCCCTCGGGTATTAACACTTGTTAGCTGTTTCTTCAGTGTCAGGAGAGAGTTTTATTGTTTTATTGTTTTTGCAGTAACATTTTCACGTTTGTATGGCAATTTTCTCTTCATCGTCACTAGTTGTGGCTTATTCGGCACGTCAAATAACGTAGGAACTGCATTCCATGCCAATGTCTTCTTTTTCGCGCTCATGAACTGGTTTGATTCGAAATGTAACACACAAAACTTCACGTTATTGTGCAAATAAAGGACATCTTTTTGCAGCAGGTCCTGTCTTCTACTATTTATTAACCATTTATTGCTCCTAAAAAAGGAAAACAAATTCAGTAATTCAATACAATTTAGAAAAAAATCGTAAATAAAGAGCGCTCTAATGTGATGTTTCATACCTCTCAGGGTCCTTAGGAAACCTGAAGAATGACAAATGTGATGTCTTCTTCCTATTATTACTGCAATTGATTGCGCTTCATACGCTGCCTTTCGTAAAAACCATGTTAAAAATGAATATAAACGATACTGTTTACATTTACTGAATACCGTATACAGCAGCGTAGCTTCTCCACCGCTTGGGGCGCTGTTGTCGCGGGATATAACAAAAATCAGCGAGAGTGTCGCGACTGTATATATTAGACTGTGGTTAACACTGAGTGAAGAAGATCAGCTGGCAGCCTATCTATTGATTAAGTCACCGACTTCCGGAGAGAGGCGCGCCAGGCCGATGGACTGCGAACTGTCTACCATCCGGTTGGGGGAGGTGCACCCTCGCAGTCTCCTAGCCACCTAGATGTCATCGGCCACCGTCCTGGTCTACCCGTGGGGGCTGACCTGGGCACTGCTTCTCGGCAGTAGGGCATCTAATGTCTGCTACCGCACCCAAGAGCGCGACGTGGGAATAACAAGTACGTGCGGGCGTGCGCAGCCGATGAAGCTCACGAGGTCCTGGGCTGGCTGCGCTCTGTAATTGCCCGCTAG
This sequence comes from Schistocerca cancellata, assembly GCF_023864275.1. Taxonomy (NCBI): domain Eukaryota; kingdom Metazoa; phylum Arthropoda; class Insecta; order Orthoptera; family Acrididae; genus Schistocerca; species Schistocerca cancellata. The sequence goes on along the minus strand of NC_064629.1, from coordinate 262,717,535 downwards.
CGACCCATACAACATCGCGGCAGCAATCACCAGCGGCCCAGGAAAACCGACATCATCGGCGTGACAGGGGCGTCAGTGCATTCCACAATCGGCAGCGATTGAACACACACAGTACGGCCATGACAACATTTGGCATAATGTGTAAGGCCGTTTGAATAAACGCATATCGATACTGCCACTATTTAACTGCTCGCGCCGGCATGAATCTGCTCTCTCCCTCACAATTTCTCTCGCCAATTCTGATGCGCAGCGGCCAGAATAGGCCGGATCATTGCAGTTGGTGTCAGTAATTGGTCATTACGTTTCTCGACATGACATGTTGTGTCGAGAAGGGTCGTCCAATGCCCAAATGCTACAGTTTGGTGAGAGAAGTGATTGTTGGTTAATTCTCGACACTCAAACGCTGTGGCTTGGTGTTGAGTAATAGGATTGGGTATTTTGGTAATTACGTACGAGCAGTGGTACCTGCCATATCTCCAGTTCAGCAGTATCAGCTTAGGACAATGGGATGCAGTGAGTCTCTCTTTCTTTGTGTTTGATTCAGTATCTGTTCTCAGTTATAGTTTTGTGTGTGTTGGATAGATTATATTTGAGGTTGTGTTTGCGAAGCCATGTAACCCGTAGACTTATTGTTCAAGAGTAATGCTAGACCAATTCCCAGTAAAGTCAATTTTGCAGTCTTACATGGCACCAATTGCCGTGCACTAATGCTGTGGCAGCCACATGTTTTACTTGTAGATGTGCTGGTTATTTGGCTCAGGATTGTTCAGAGTGTATACTGGCGATGAGACGCCAGAAAAAACTACTTTATAAGTTTTTGTGAATACAGAATACATTAGTTATTTGTGGTTCTGGTATTAATTTCGGCGAGAGGTAAAGTACACAAAATGGTAGAAGCACGTGCAGTTACTGCTAGAGAGTCTGTTGCTGCTATGGCAGTAAGTTGGGGTGTTAACAAATGAAGAAGCAGGAGCATGAGAAACTCCTTTGTAGATTTGAGGCTTTGGAAGCCGTTCAGGTTCATTCGCAGTCCGAACGTGGAGGGGGGCGCTGGATGAGGGGGGGGGGGATAAGCAGAGTTGGGGATGGGTTGTTGTTCTTTTGATTCAGCTGTAACCGCACTTATCAGTCCATCTTCGCCAACTAAACTGCAACGAGTTTGTTAAAGATTGATCAACAGAATAGAATACTGGTAGGTACGAGGAAATTAGTGTGGGTTTCAGTGAGAACAAATTTGCCATGTGGGACTTTGTGCGTCACTGACACTCTCTCAAACAATGAGGAGTTGAATGGTTCACACTGTTTTGTGCGCAGAAGTATAGCAAGCACAAATAATGTTAATGGATAATATATGTTTCCAATTGGCAGTGGCAAAGGTGAAGTTAGTCTGTCGAAAGGTGTAGTTATAGCCACTTTAGAAGTATTAAAGGAAGAAGACTTAGACAGCTCAAGTGTGGATATGAGCCGCAAGCCAACCGTCGACGCAGCAGTATTACACTAGAAGGTATGTCAGTTGGAGGGCAGTGATCACATAGCTGTGGAAGAAATAGTGTTGAAGTTCAAATGGTTCAAATGGCTCTAAGCACTATGCGACTTAACATCTGAGGTCATCAGTCCCCTAGAACTTAGAACTACTTAAACCTAACTAACCTTAGGACATCACACACATCCATGCCCGAGGCAGGATTCGAACCTGCAACAGTAGCAGCAGCGCGGTTCCAGCCTGAAGCGCCTAGAACTGCTCGGGGACAGCGGCCGGCCCACATGTCGTGGTCCAGGCACTTTTCCTAAAGGAGATGTTTCAACAGGAACATGACATCTGTTGGCAGGTCATGGTGGCTGACGAGCAACAGATTGGTGTGCTGTGTAACGGTTTTGGTGGAGAAACAGGAAGCACGACGTGGAGCAGAATGTCTGGGATTGTGTACCATGCACACAAAGAGCAAGTATTTCACGTCAAAAATCCCTTTGCAAACGTTACCAGAGACGTCGAAGCTGTTTCAAATGCTTGGGTTCGATATTTGCAGACCATTCAACAAAACAATAGGTATGTACCCACGATCATCGACCATTTTGCACGGTATCTAGTAATGGTAGCAACTCTAGGCCAACGGGCCAATACTGTGGCACAGGCATTAGTTAACCGTTGCATATTGAAGTTGAGTGCCTGATACCTTAGCCACAGATCAGTGTACAAACTTCTTTTCAAAACTTATGAAGCAGCTATGCCACGTGTTATGTGGAAGATAAGAACAAGTCCATTCCACCCTCAAACAAACGGTAGGCCGGAGCACGTCTATAAGACCATTTAGAAGATGCTAAGCTTCTAAGTGAATGCTGGACATGATGACTGCAATACCTATCTTCCGTATGTGGTTATGTCGTTAGGGGACTTGGAGAAGTGCACTCAAGGGAGTACTGTTCTCTGTCCAGACAGAACGATACAGATTGATATTCAGACACATGAGGCGAGTATGTTATTGGGGAAAACGAATGAGCCAAGTTACGAGAAGGAAATCTTGCCCACATAGCCTTACTTCTAAAAGATAGGTATGCATTGGCTGTACCCAGTCTTCTCGTCAGCAGCTGTGTTGACAAATTGCTATGAAAAAGGGAGACCTGAGAGGATGAAGAAATTAGAGTTTCAGGAAAGTAGTGTAATCATTAACAGTACGATTTGTGACATAATCGGGAGAGATTTCCGTGTTCCGGCTTCTCTCACTGGTACAAATGTCATGGCATTGATGCAGAATAACTTGTTCTGGCCAGAAGGTTCACTGGTAGTATTTCCCACCAAACATTTAACTCATTTTAATGCCACTGTCAACCTGGAACTTATTTAGACGAATTTATCGAGTCACCGCAGGAGAAAATTTCAGTGGAGCAAATGCTACATGTTCAAAATTTTCAAGAAAATCTTCAGCATAAGATTGTATCGATAAGCATTTCAGTTACCATTTGTGGCTTGTTTCAAGTAGGAATTCGCATATTCTATTTCTGTAACAAACATACAACTGCACAGTCTACAGATCCACCGGTTGTCAGTTGAGTGGTTAGCCAGCATGGGCCGAGGGAACATTTGACAGAAGTAAGTCCATTGTGTTTAAGTAGTGTACACATTGCATCAAGGATTGTGTGGCAATAAGGTTACGGAAACACCACTTTAAGAATAAGCTCATGTAGAAGTGGATATAGGAGAAATCTACATGGAAGAGATCATGGTTAAAGCTGGGCGTTGCCATCAGCACGGTACAGAGTTCTGTTGGTTATGAGTCAATTTAAGGAAAGACTAATCGGAGGAATCTTTCGAAAGAGGGGAGGCATGCTGTACTTCGAAAAAGTACAGTTGCACGAACTGTGAATTTTTAAAAAGTTTTTTCCAGCCTCAGTGAGGTAGTAGAGGTCAGTGTGGCTGATGTGCTATTCAAGTGAGCCACTCAGCGTGTTGAAAGGCCCTGGCGTCGTGTCCTGGAGCTGTCTGTCTACTCCATCATCTTCCATCGCCCCTTTCACATCAGAGCGCTACAGCCCATGCATAGCTCAGTAGGAAACCGCTATCTCTTTTGACATCATCATGGACCCATATTTCCATTGTATCTTTGATGCTCGAGTTCCAGAATCCATTTGTCCGGCACAACACCTCTATGACCTTCGATAAGGCTGTGCTCTGAAACTACAGATTTGTCCCTTTGGCTGAGGTCAATACTTCTCACATGTTCTGAGTGGCGCTGCGAAATACACCATTGCATCTGGCCGATATATTGCTTGCCAGGTTCGCAACTGAAGTTAGACTCCAGATGTCCATAGTCCTAGTTTGTCTTTCAGCGATTTCTGAGACTTGATCATCAAAGAGGCAGTGGAGATATGGGTCCATGATGATCTTGTACACCGGAATAGTGGTTTCAAAGTGAGCTCTGTATGGGATGTAGTGATAGCAAGAATACGCCAAGAATGCCCTGATGTGGAAGTGGCGAAAGCAGCGGTTGGAGTAGACAGGCGGCACCAGGACGCGAAGCCAGGATCTTTGAACACGCCGGCGTTCTCCCCACCACCGTTCGTGATTCTCCCCCACCACCGTCAACGACATCCTTTCTGGAACCGTGCGACTGGCTCAGCCACTGCAGACGAGGCAGACGAGTCTGCAGTCCAGTATCTACATCTGAAGATTTCAAGTAGGAAACTTGTCGAAACGTTGCTGCAGAATGATGCCTTGACTCGGCTAATAACCTGAGAAGGCTTCATCAAATTGTGTATATTAATAATGTTTGTGAGTGTAATTATGGTAATAATTTGTATTAGTCCTATGTAAATTGTGTAACTCATTATTGTGTGTAACTTATTTCAAGATTTCACAAACTACACGAGAACCAGAAATATGAGGGCGTTTTTAGACAAGATGTGACGGAATTCACTGGATGGCCTGAAGGATGCACAGGCCTCAAAACTTCATCAAACTTGGTCAGCTGGTGCGTGGCTGCTGTCATGGACTACCATTTGGAACTGCTGACCAAGGAAATGAAAGGGAACACGGACTAAACTGGGCAGGAGGGAACAAGCTGCCAGTCACAAACATTGATGGAACCCCGTGACCACTTGTCAACGACATGGAGAAAGTAGCCAACATAAGGAAGAGTTGCAAGGGCAATGTCGCTCGCTGCAATACTGTCTGCTTTGACAAGACACACACTATCTACACTGCTGACAGTATTCCCCATACTAACAGCAGATGTGGGACCACGCGTCACGTTGGGAGAACATTTTGACACTGCATTTCACGACAATGTACGTCAGAACTTACAGCTGTGTGTTATGCCAACGTCCAAACCCGTTTTACATAAACACTAGTTGCTGTCACCAATACAAAATACTGAAGATTAACCTTGATCAACTGAAGACAATCCATGATGTGATCACCACTTGCAAATACGAACTTTCATACACCCAGCCGTGGACTGATTCGAGACATGAGCTTCCAGAATACAATGTATGTCACTTACATTTCAAGAATTTGAACTTTGAACAATAAATGACTTTGCAATGAACTATGGGCAACTGGTACATTATGAACAATAGGTAAGCTTGTTTCAATTTGAACCCCAACCATGATGGCAAAATGAATAGATTGTGAATGAACAGTGATTGCTGATCTAGTGAAACATTAGTTTATTCGAACAGTGACTGTGATATCTCATGTGGTGAACTAATTGTGCCTTGAAACCAGTAGGTTCTTGTTTGTGGTTTATGTGATGACCATTACAAGCAATAATGTTTATAATGTGTTAGAGTACTATAATAACAATAATGATTTTATTCAAAGAAAGGACAAAATATTGTGGATGAACACCACAGGGCAGTAAATGAATATGTCCACAGCAGTTAAAATTTATATTTACAGGCATGTACTTTAATCATGAAAAGTAACAAAAGTGTTGCCGTAGAGAAATGATTACTACACATATACATTGAAGTGCCAAAGAAACTGGTATAGGCATGCGTTCTCAAATACAGAGGTGTGTAAACTGGCAGACTACGGCGCTGCCGTCCTCAACACTTATACATAAGACAACAAGTGTCTGGCGCAGTTGTTAGATCGGTTACTGCTGCTACAATGGCAGGTTATCAAGATTTAAGGGAGTGGTGTTATAGTCGGCGCACGAGTGATGGGACACAGCATCTTCGAGGTAACAATGATATTGGGATTTTCCCATACGGCCATTTCACGAGTGTTCCGTGAATATTACGAATCCCATAAAACATCAAATCTCCGACATCGCTGCGGCCGGAAAAAGATCCAGCAAGAATGGGACCGAAGACGACTGAAGAGAATCGTTCATCGTGACAGACGTGCAGCCCTACGGCAAATTACTGCAGATTTCAGTGCTGGACCATCAACAAGTGTCAGCGAGCGAACCATTCAATGAAAAGTCATCAATATGTGGTTTCGAAGCCGAAGGCCCACTCGTGAACCGTTGATGACTACGTGACAAAGCTCTACGCCTCGCCCATGACTGGAGAACATGTTGCCTGGTCGACGAGTCTCGTTTCAAATTGTATTGAGCGGATGGACGTGTACGGGTATGGAGACAACATCATGAATCAATGGATCCTGCATGTCATCAGGGGACTGTTCAAGCTGGTGGAGGCTCTGTAATGGTGTGGTGCTTTTGCAGTTGGGGTGATATGGGGCCCGTGATACATCTATACGACTCTGACAGGTGACATGTACGTAATCATCCTGTCTGATCACCTTCATACATTCATGTCCGTTGTGCATTCCGACGGACTTGGGAAATTACAGCAGGACAGTTCGACACCACACGTCGATAATGGCTACAGAGTGGCTCCAGGAACACACTTCTGAGTTTAAACAATTCCGCTGCCCACCAAGCTCCCCCGCCATGTACAAGACTGTGCATATCTGGGATGCCTTGCAACGTACTGTTCAGAAGAGATCTCCATCCCTTCGCACTCTTGTGGCTTTATGGACAGACCTGCAGGATTCATGGTGTCAATTGCCTCCAGCACTACTTCAGACATTAGTCGCGTCCATGCCATGTCGTGTTGCAGTGCTTCTGTGTGCTCGCGGGGGCCCTACACGATATTAGGCAAGTGTATCTGTTTCCTTGGCTCTTCAGTGTAAATATTTCATGAAGTGAAAGAAAACTGTTTAATCTCATGATTTGGTTGCTGTGACTGATGTTTTTTAATTATGTATTTTGCATTAGTTATTTTGTGTTATACATATACGAGGTCTGTTCAAAAAATTCCGGAACCTTGTCCATAAAATTTTTCTACGCTTACCTTTTACTTATTGTACATGGTCTTCTTCGAAATAATCTCCTCCACAATTGATGCACCGCTCCCAACAAGGTTTCCGCTTCCAGAAACAGTCTTGGTATGCCTCTTGCTGCGAATTTTCTATTACCTCGTCTATCGTTGCAAATCTTCGTCCTTTCAATGGGATTTTCAAATGTGGACATAAAAAAAAAGTTGCATATGCCAGCTCTAAAACAGGTTTGCATGCCAACTGGGAATAAGGGAATGTTTTGGTGGCACACTGGGTACCACGGGCACATAGCCAAGCACCAGAACAGCCAAGGCTCCTAATGAGTCCTCCTTCAAAGGCCAGTGAGAGGAGCTGGTCATTGCCATGGCCGGATCCAGCACGCACCTATGTGACACTACAAGGCGCCACTGTGCACATGGACAGCAGTTACGGCATTCTTTAGCAACTGCACACACAAATGTTTTTACGATGTGGAGTGAGGGGAAATTTTTGGGGAAATGCGCTGTTGTCAGTCAAATGTATAAAGTTAACTTTTGGGATGGACACTGGAGATCACTATCTTGCGGGTCGAAAGAGAGCCCCAAGGTAGGCCTTTGAAAATCATGAGCCACCACCGAACAAGTAGCTCTTACAAAATACTTTGTTTAATGATGCAGGACCTACAGACACTGTTTCATCTAAACTTTTTACGGAGTGACAGAAGCACGGTAGTGCTGGAGGGAAGCTGCCTCATTGGCCAAGGAGAGAGGCAGGATCAGCGAGGAATGACTTTTTTCAGAAGGGGAATGGCCAAAAATAAATCATTGGTTAACCAAGTAGAACATAGCCCAGAGAAGGGAAACCGCACTATATGAGCAGCATTTTGATTGGCTAGAGCTTGCAAGATTCAGAGCCCAGCCAGTCAAATTAAGCATGTACCGAAAAAAATGGCAAAGCAAAGTTTCAATGTTGGATATCAGCATAAAAAAATCAGTTCACTTCACTACTTCGTCCTCGTCCTCGTCTTCGTCTTCGTCCTCATCTTCGTCTTCCTTGTTAGTCAACTTAAGATCTTGGCATTTTGCCTTGGAGCACTGCTGCCACTTCACCACCTTTGTCAACTTCACCCACCACCTACTATGATATGTTTGGGGCATTTAGAAAATTTTTGGCCCTCCAACACTTATCCACAGGAGACGGCCACTGGCACTGCCATTGCTTGAGGTTACAGCACTTCAGTCACAGACAGTTTCACTATGGCGAGTCCAAGTTGCTACCACATGAGGTGTAGGGAATTTCAAGTCAAGTTATAATTTTACAATTTTAGCAACTCAGTCCAAAGATTTGCCTTGTGAAATCATGAACAGTTTGCTCCAAAAATCCACAACAGGTGTGACACATTACCTTCAATAATTCTATATATTACCATCAATAGTTCCACACATAACTGTCAGTAGTTCTGTTCTATGCTAACCAGTTTCCCAACAATCACTCGGTACTTGCACAATTTGCCGTTAGATCCCCCCCCCCCCCCCCTACCCGGCGAGCCCTATGTTAGATTCATCAGATTTACATTCACACAGATTCCCGTTATTAAATGTTTATTACAAAATTGGCACAGGTTCCCATTATTGTGTATGAAGAATTAATTATCAGTTAGAGTTTTCAAATATCATTTTGCCCTAATTGGTAACTATCTAACTTTTGAAATGAGAACAAATACAAGTAGTTAGAACATGTGTATCAAATAACAATTTATCAAACCTCTCCAACAGAGGGATCAGTTAGGGTGACTTATTGGAGTGCATCCACATGCACCAATGACCATTCAGCAATTTTTAGTCCTGTTGGTGGAGGAGAAATGAAATACCCTACAAAATGTACTCCTTACCAAACTTCTGGCCAGCATGGGAGTGTGTAGCAGAGTTTGCATTCCTGTCCACGATCATTACAGACCATATTAAGAACCATGTCCCATATTTTGTATTGTCCAGGGGACCATCTTAATTTGTGATGACATCAGTGTAATTATTGCCTTTGAATGAAAGTGTCATTTCTGTTCATTTCATTGCTAATTTCTTTCAGTTACCTTCTGTAGTATACTGTAGCTGTTCTATGTATGGTCCATGTTTCATCGAACTACATTACTTGGCAGCAACCCATCATGCAAAAGTTACTTTCATCTTTAAGTTCTGCACACCAGTGTATTTTACCCAAAAGGATTTTATCATTAAGCAGCATAGTAGAGCTGCATGCTCTCTGGAAAAATAATGCCTGTGATTTCCCCTTGCTTTCAGTTGTTCGCAGTACTGACATTGCTAGACTGTTGTTGGCTACTGTTGCAAGGCCAGATTATTCAGTCATCCAAACTGTTTCTCTTGCTTTTATTTGAAATGCTGGTGTCACTCTTTAAGAAGCACATGTTTGCTTGATGTCTCCAAAGCAAACCCTCCACCATGGTTGCACCTACTGTATGGCTAACTGTATCATTGAGGCATGCTAACCACCCCACCTTGCCAAGGTCCATGGTTCATGGGTGAATTTAAACGTTATAAGTTTATAAGACTCACTCACTTTACTTTTTAATGTGAGCTATAATATTTTATAACCAGTTTCAAGACAACTTCCCACCATTGCAGAGGGCTATTTCAAAAATCTGGAACAGTTGCTATCTTCCTCTTCCCAATTATGTTAGTGAAAACAAGAGTAAGAGTACTTGCTAACTTGCTCGTTTTGACTGTATACATGCCCTAAGTAGCTAGAGGTCAAAAAGTACTATTTCAGTTTTATTATGGAGAGAATTATTATCCATGAACAGTGATTTTTCGTTGCTAAATGAATAGAACCCATAGGTCAACTGTGGCAGATAGCTGGTGTCTTGAGCAACATTGATATTGTTGCTTAGACAATGGTGCAAAAATCAAGGAGCTTTGCATCTGTTAGTGCTTCAGCTAGTGAAATAAACTGTTGTTAGACATTAGCTTGACATATTACATGGAAGTAATATAATATGTTCAAAAAATGGGGACATATTGCTGACTAGGAACCCTGCGTGAACTTCAGCCGCCCCTGCCCTCAGTATGCAGGAGTCAAGATCGTGCAGTTATAACCAGTGGCTCCCCCAAATGAAACAAACAACACACTTGATGTTTGATCTCTGTGCCACCATTCAACTGAGAAGGCTGCCAGATTGCAGTTGCCATGATGGCATCCACAGCACATCTCTGGTACTGTCACAAGATGCTCCAATTTTGAAGTACTCTGCACATCCAACTCCTCTTTCAGTCAATGAGATTTAGTTGCCTTCTGGTTGCCTTGCCATGAACACTGCTGATGGTGATAACTGCTTTCATCCAGGCTGTTATGTAGCCATATTTAAGTGAAAATGCAGTTTTATTTACTGTTGTTTACAGCAACACTTTTTAAGGCTTGGCAGTAAAGAACTATCTGTCCCTTCTCTGTTGCCATGATATCTCTATCTCTACCTCTGCCTCACTTTCTCACCACCTCCTGACATTATGTGCCTTAACACTTACACTGTAGGACAGACTGAAGCATGATATGACTGGAAACATTACATTCAGAGACATTTGTGGTTTCTGCACTGCGGAAGCAATTGTGGTGATGGGTGCCACCTGTAAGATGTGGTAGAAATTATGACTTTGAAAACAGATATGCTTGATATCACTTAGATAATGGATGGAATCAAATATCGAAACTTCCAGTGTGTCCATGGCTGGATTCAAACAAGAGATTTTACACTATCCTCCCTCACCATAGCAAGGAGAGGTAGCAGGGCCTAAATTATTGACCTTTAACCCTAGTTATAAAAATATGGTATTGAGATATGGGGTGGGGCATCAGCAGTTCAAATAGATAGACTTTTTAGATTACAAAAAAAGGCAGTAAGAATGGTAGCCAAGGTAAAGAAGAGAGAGCCTTGTAGAGACATCTTTAGAAAATATCAAATTCTTATGGTGTACTCCATGTATATACTACAGACAGTCATGTTCGTGAAACAAAATCCTGAATTTAATATGAGAAACAGTAATGTACACAACTATGATACACAGGGAAAGTAAAATTTTCATAGAATTGTGACCAATAAAATGGCAATGGACCACAGCCCACACAGAATGGGAGCAATTTTCTACAATGCACTACCCTGTTAACTCAAGAAAGTAAATCTAAATATGCTAAAGAGTAGACTGAAGCAGTTATTAATAGAGAAGTGTTGTTCCTCTATAGAGGATTTTAAGTTGTAGTGCCATCTTGGAAAATAGTGTATATAGACAATGTCTCCGATCTATCAGTGGTATGAAAGAATGTAATTATACACTGTATTGTGTGTACTGTACTATTATAAATGTAAGCTAAATTGTGTTACACTATAGAGGAATCTACTTGTAGTGCTCTTTTGAAAAATAATGTGTACAGACATATGTCTGATCCATATGTTGTTATGAAATAATGTAAATATTTAACTGTATATGTGTAATGTAATCTAAATTTTCCTGACAATGTCCAAAAACTTTTTGTTATATGGACAGAAAATAAATCAATAAATAAATTAGAATAATCTTACTTATTCAGGCTTTCCAGAAACATCGATTGTGAAGAATGAAATTAAATCTTCACAAAAGTTACACAATACAGTGTGTTGGGGTTGTAACTGCAGATATTTTCATTGGCGAACAGCATTACATCTGTATTTACTTCACCTTCATATACTTACAGATAGTAGTAGTAGTAGTAGTAGTAGTAGTAGTAGTAGTAGTATGTTTCTAGGATGGTTAATACCTCGAAGTACTCGTGGCACGAGCAAGCCATTCATGTTTATTTTCCCTTGGGCAACAGGTTAGGTACTGAAGCGTGGATGCCGGCCGCATTGGCCAAGTGGTTCTAGGCGTTTCAGTCCAGAACCACGCGACTGCTATGTTCGCAGGTTCGAATCCTGCCTCGGACATGGATGTGTGTGATGTCCTTAGGTTAGTTAGGTTTAAGTAGTTCTAAGTTCTAGGGGACTGATGACCTCAGAAGCTAAGTCCCATAGTGCTCAGAGCCATTTGAACCATCTAAAGTGTGGACACATGGATGCAAAATGGATGGTCTATATTGACAGGCACAGTCGACGTAGTGGTGCAGTTATGATAGTGAAGAAAACATCAGGTCCTAAATTATGTGACACGTTTGCAGGAATACTGTTAGATGCAAAGAGAAAACAACCGACACACTGTATTGGGTACATAGTAAGGTACCAATGATCACAATATCTGTACCAATACACATAATACCTTCTATTTTGGTCACAAGCTCCAGCATAAATTTATTTGTATTGAAAAAGATATTACATCATCATTTCGAAGATTGGTGGCTTACCTGATCCTATCAGAGGTGTTGCCTATCCTGAACAAATTCCTCATTCACATGCACTGTGACTTCAGATGGTGATTAATATCTGATGATTCATTCAGTGTGGAGATTTTGTACACATGATGAATGTCTTGAATTCTGATGCATGGAAAAAGGGCATAGCTGTAGAAAGGAAAGGAAACATTATGTAATCTGTAAAACGTTTTAATGGTACTATTCATAGGAAACATCTAGACCAAGGCTTCTTGTCCATTAGTAGTGATAAGAGCATCATCCCTGAAATCAATGTAATGAGCAGAACTGATATTTGTAGTTGATATAAATTCCGATCCTGAAATTAACAGCATTCCTGAGACAGAACTGTTACCAACACCTGTCATAAAAAAGTAACCTGTGGCCATCCAGAACAATGACACTGTAGTTGAGAAATTAGTCAGTGAAATTCCAATGCTGTGACAAGCTATAACAGTATTAAGAAACCAGAAAGACATACTCTCAAATTGTCCTTGTCTTAGACATGGGAGTTGTATCTGTTTGTTAATTTGGCAGCAGTATCTTAGTTTGTGTTGGTATGTTGTACCCTTTGTTGTTTATGTTGTTGTTATCTGTGTTTCAGTCTTCTTCTGCATGTGAAAGCATGTAGATGGTGAAATAAAGTCGATTTTTATATCAAATGTATTACAGAGCAATCCAGTACAAAACCTAACACAATCTATATCCATTTGAACCTGCTTACTGTACTCAAGCAATCATTGCCTTCTGCCCCCACCCCACTCCCACCCCCACCCCCACCCCAAAACACACACTTTCTTTAACATGACTATTCCTTGATGCTTCAGGATGCATCCTACAGATTAATCTCTTCTTTTAGTCAATTTGTGCCCCAAATTTCTGTTTCCCGCAATTCGATTTGGTACCTCTTCACTTCGACCTAACATCTAATCTTCAGCATTCTCCTGTATCCCAACATTTCAAAAGTTTCTGTACTATTCTTGTCTCAACTGTCTATTGTACATGGTCTGCATCTGGCTACACTCCAGACAAATACCATCAGAGAAAACATCCTAACATTTAAATTTATGTTCATCATTAATGAACTTCTCTTTTTCAGAAATGCCTTTCATTCTTTTGCCAGTATGCATTTTATATCCTCTTGACTGGCCACGAGTTATTTTGCTGCCCAAGCACCAAAGCTCATGTTTCTGATCTCTTAATCTAATTACCTCAGCTGCACCTCGTTAAATTTGATTGAGTTCCATTACTATCATTTTCCTCTCCCTCAACTGTCTCATTAATTTCTTTTATCTCATTATAAACTGTTTCAATCTCCTAATCATCGGTGGAACTAGTAGTGGGTGTTGGCTTAGTGTATGTCTTGCCTACAATAATGTGTTCACTATGCTGTTCATAGTTGCATACCTGCATTCCTATTATCTTCTTCATTATTAGACCTACACCTGCATTACCCCTATTTGATTTTGAGTTTAGCAGAAGTCATGTTCATCTTGCCAACACACTTCACTAATTCCCATTATATCTATCTTCAATCTAGCCATCACTATTTTTAAATTTTCTAACCTATCCAGCCAGTTAAGGGATCTAACACTCCACACTGTGTCTGTTTTATTTTCCCTGTTGTCTTCATCCTCCTGAGCAGTCCTCACCCAGAGATCAGAAAGGGGGACTATTTTACCTCCAGAGTATATTACCCAAGAGGATGCCACCATGATTAAACCACACAAGAAAGCTGGATATCCTCAAGAAAAATTATGGCTGTAGTTTCCCCTTGCTGTTGTTTACCCTCAGCCATTTGCAGTAACAACATTGCAAGGCCATATTAGCTAATATTACTAAGTCAGTTCAGTCATTTATCCAGACTAGTACCCCTGCCTGAAAAAGACTGCTGTCCCTCTGGCTTATTATTCTGTCTTTACATCTGTTTGCTGCTCCACATCTTTTACTAAGGCCATTGAGGGGGGGGGGGGGGGGTGTGTGACTCCTAACAGCAGAAAACTTCAGTGGGCATTTCTTAAGATTCTGACAGGAACAATGAACATGAATCATTATCTGGCTGTTCCACTCTGATTTAAGTAGAGAATTTTTCAACACATGCAGTAAGATAGCAGGAGCCTGACTGATGTCATTTTTATGACAGAGCTCAGGGTGAAACAATCAATGTGTCCTTATTGTTAATGAACTATCTGACCATGATATAAAATTAATAGAAATAAACAATGTAGCAGCTTACACCTCTGAGGCATGTTCATACAAAACAGTGAGGTTTATTAATGATTATAGGATACAATGTTTTCACAATGAGTTAAGAGGTAGTATTCCATTAAGTATATATGGCAGGAGAGTCTAATGAGAAATTCAATATATTCCATAGTAAATTTTTGTTTACGTTTGAAAATAGCTCTCCTGAAAAATTATCCAGAAAGTCAATTAAAAAACTAAGCCAGGGAAAACTAAAGGCATTAAAGTATCATGTAAGAGGAAAGGGAAATTTATTTAGGATCAGAACAAGTCACGACAAAATATTATTTGCATTCTACAAAAAATACTGCAATGTTCTAAGGAATGTCATTAAAATGAACAGAAATATGCACCTCATGACAGAAACAAGTGATGGAGATAATAAGATTAAAACTGTATAGGTTATTGTGAAATGAATGGCAGGACAATCACTTAGTGCCCAAAATACTGCCACAATTAAAGTAAATGACAGTGTTGTGACTGATAATTCCCAAGTTGTGAGTATTTTAACAACCACTTTCTAAATATATCAGCAAAAATGGGATTAAATGGTACAGTCAAAGAAGCTAGAAGATATATTAGAAGTGTCATTCTACAGAACTTCAAGCAACTAGAAATAGCACCAACAACCATTACTAAAATTACTAGAATTATGAAAGATCTCAAAAATAAAAGCATCATAGGGTATTGATGGAGTTTCAAATGGATTCTAAAGAGCATAAATAATTTCATGGTAAAGGTAGCAACTCACCTGATGGTTGAGGCTCTGACAAGGAGACCACATGGCAATCGAATTTTTGAAATGTTTTATATTTGTGGTTTTGAAGATCAGAATTCTAATATCAATTTTCCAAAGCAGTTCCATACATCTCTCAAAGAAAATCAGATCTTCTGTATGAAGAGAATTAACAGTAATCATTATCTACACGTGTTCACAAACTTTGCAGTATGCACATTACTGTTAGTCAATGATATTGACAATGGTTGACAAAACTGAGATCTCACGGCACTGGCCTGGTGCTTACACTAGTAGAATTACTTGTGGAGCATGCCACAACTACTTGGAGACAACAGGTTTTTGCAAATTCCACAATGGCTGGAAGAGATATGATACCTTTTGTGAGGGACAGCTGTGGCTGTAGCAGCATTTCAGTGTTAATTGTCAAAGCAGCAGACAGTTGTTTGTGACATTGTGGGTCAAAATTTTCTAATATGACAAAAGGAAAAATAAGATTGTGATGCTGGATGTGGATGAAGGCAATATGCCAGGTCTTTCAATGGTGCAAGATGCTGTTGAGGAGAGGACTCTATGCAGTGAAATTACACTTAAGAGTTGTCCTCGTATATCCCCACAGAAAATAATCTTGCCACACCAACACCATCAGCTGTAATTACTGAAGAAGCAGTGCTACTACAAGACAACTTGTCCCATTATACACTGCAAGCATTACACAAAAAAGTTTGTAACAAATAGTAAATTATGTTCCCGCAAAAATGATAGATACAAATTAATTAACATATAATTTATGCATTTTGTACAAAAATGAGGTAGATATTTGAACTGAATGGAAAAAAAGACTGAAGTGAGACAAGAATGAGTGATCCAGCAATTACTATTATCGAGTGTTACCGATACAACCGAGTGGACCGTCAAAAATCGTCTTACCTTTAGTGAATTACAGGTGCTCTGGGAACTCCAAAGTCTATTTTCTCATGAATTTTTGATAGTTGCCTCAAACTGCTATATAAGATTGATATTTAAGTTTCAAACTTCATGTACAACAAATATAAAAAATTACAAAAATCTGGTTGTTGTGTGTTCCACTTGTGAGTCATCAAGAGGCACATGAACAAGTCCGAAAACTTTGCTAGCTTTTGGACGAATCCTTTTTCAAGCTAGGGTACATATACATAACCACACATACAAGTACAGCTATATTGTGCTGACTGAATACACACTGCTAAGACCACATATCAGCAGGAAGATTGGGGTGAGTGGTTATGTTGGATGGAGGGGGAGAGAGAGAAGAGGAGAGGTGCAGAGTGGAAGGGATGATTGGGGAAGGGTGCCTGACGGCTTAGAGAGAAGCAGCGGTTGTACAGAATAGTAATGTGGGAGGGAGAGGCAGCAGGAACACAGGATAGGAATGTGACACACAGGAACTGGAACTGGTATATTTATGCAGTGTATTATTATTATTATTATTATTGCAGCCATTGAAATTGAGCACATGTTCTCAGCAGTGTGTTCAGCTGATGGGTGGTCAACTCTGCACTTGGCCACAGTTTGGCAGTGGCCATTCATTCTGGTGGATGACTGCTTGTTGGTCATGCCCACATAAAATGCTGTGCAAAAATTGTAGCAGATCTGGTATATGAGACAGCTGCTGTCACAGTCGGCCTTGCCTCTGATGGCATAGGATAAGCCTATGACAGGACTGGAGTAGGTCGTGCTGGGTGGGTGAATCTAACAGATCTTGCACCTGGATCTTCTGCATTGATATGATCCCTGTGGTAAGTAACTGGGAGTGGTTGTGCCATAGGGATGGTGAAGGATGTTGTGCAGGTTGGATGGATGACAGCATACTGCTTTCAGAGGGGTGTGAAGTATTTCAAGTAGGATGCCCATCATTTCCAGCCATGATGTTGGATAGTTGAAACCCTGGTGGAGGACATGATTGAGTTGCTCCAGTCTAGAGGTACTGGGAGGATTCTGGAGAGGTGTTATAACTTAATAAGTAATGTCCTTAGTGATATAATGCATCACTGGAACAGAAAATTTTTCCGGACAGTTTAAAATATGCCACCGTTAAACCTTTTTATAAGAAAGATGACAAGAAAGACTTAAGTAATAATCATCCAGTATCTGTACTGATGTCGTTTTCCAAAATATTCAAAAAAGTAATGTACCCAAGAGTAGTCTTGAATGTAAGGACAAGCAATTTACATAGAACATCACAGTTTAGATTCCAGTAGGGCTGTTCAATCGAGAATCCCTTTTATACATTTGCCCACCAAATATTACAGTCTTTAAATAATAAAATGATGCCAGTTGGTATTTTTTATGATCTTTCCAAGGAATCTGACTGCATAGATCATGTTACTCTCTAAGAGTAAATGTAAGTTTTACAGAACTGATGGCTTTAGAAACAACTGCTTAATCATACTTAAACTGAATGCAAAACATTGTGCTGAATAATTCAAACAATACTGGAAAGAAAGAAAATTGTAGTGACTGGGTTGCAACCACAAAGGAAGTCTCCCAGAGTTCAAGTCTAGTCCTATATATTTAGGGTATTTGTTTTACCTTGAGACAACTAAATAGATCAAATGACACATCATATGCAATAATATTCTAGATGAAAAGTTACTATTAGCAAAGAGGACATCTGTGCTACAATGGGTCACCTCCTACCTATACATCCTGCATGGGTGAGGACAACTTGGTATTTTCAAATGGGAGCCCACAATTTTTACTGCATATTTGAATGCTACACCAAAAAAATATGTATGTTTTACTCAAGCCATTGTTTTCCATTCATGGTAAGTGGCTCTGTACTTGACAAATATCAAGCGTGCCTGTTTTTGCAATTAAGGAACAATGTATTTGGTTCTACATTTCTTGTACTATGTAAATGTAAACTTTCATATTCTAACAGTTGATATTTCTGTCCAAAACTTACTTTAGCATTGCAAATTTGACTGTGAAGTACAATATGATTACTCATTTCAGTGTCTGGTTACAAGCTACATTTAGTATGTCCAGGAACAATGACACGGATGTAATAATTATCTGTTCCCATCAGGATGCTTGATACTGGTGAATCCCATTGCCTCTCACCATTGGGATGCTTGATTTCATTCATGGACATTTTGCTTTATTACAATGGTTGTGGTTTGCATTCCAGCAGGAGCTGCACAGTGGCCTGTGTGAGAGTTATGGCAGTTGGATGGGAACACACGCCGAAATCAGTCACCCTGATGATGGCGGGGTGGCCACCAAATCACAGAACATAATAATATATCGAACAGAAATATAAGTTACCATACATATAGCTTATTTGCCAGAAATTTCAGTGTCTAGCCATATTATTTGTACTGTATAATAACATTTGCTCTACTCAAGTAACATTTGAACATCAATACCAACAGTTAGAACACAATAGTTTACATTTACACAGCACCATCTACCAGGAATAGGAAACAATAGTTTGAGTAAACCGTACATAATTTTTGGTGTACAACCCGAAAACAAATAGTCATACTAACAATTAATGTAGCAAATGAACAGGAGTCAGTAAACAGGATAGAACACTTCAAATTATTGGGTGTTCTTATTGATGACAATTTAAGGTGGAAGAAGCATATTACTTCACTGCACAAAAAATTAAGTTCAGCTAGTTTTGCTCTTCATATAATTGATAGTCTTGGAAACAAAATAATCAGTCTCCTACGTATTTTGGATATTACAGCTAAATAGTGTTTTATGGAATAATTTTCTGCAGTAATTCATAACTTTGAAAAAAAAATATTTATTGTACAAAAGCAAGCACTAAGAATAATATATGGTGTTCACCCATAATCATCTTGCAAGTACCCTTCAAGGAGTTCGGCATTTTAACTGCACCTTCACTGTATATATCCAGACACCTGTCTGTGGTCATTAACAAGTGGTGTGTTCACTCTTCGACTTTTTGATGGCTTGAACTCTGCAGAGGACACTTTTAATTAAGTGCATGGATATCTGTGGAAGAATGGCAACTAAAGGGCTGAAACAAGAGAATGTAGTAATGTTGGATGCTGGCATCTGGAGTGAAGTCAACATTCTAACTCCATTGGGTATCGGTTGGGACTCTGGACTAGCTGCTCCATTTCAGGAATGTTATTGTCCACAGATCATTACCTCACATGTGCTGCTTCATGACAGGGTGCACCGTCACACTAATACAATCACCACCTTCGAACTGTTCCTCTACTATTGCTCTAGAATGTGTTCATATTCTTTTGCATTTAGGGTTTTCTCACACACTACATGGGGATGACACCCTAAACATGAAAAACTTCCCCATACCATGACATCAACTCTGCACTTTGCTGTTGGCTCTACACATGATCACAGGTAATGTTGCCCAGGTCTTTGCTAAACCCAAACCCTTCCATTGGATTTCCATGGGGTATAGAATGATTCATCACTACAAATTGCTCTTTTCCAGTCGTCCACTGTCCAGCGGCATTGCGCTTTATGCCACCTCATATATCACTTAGTATTGACCACAGAAATGTTTGGCTTATGAGATGCTCACCATTGTGCCCAATTTTTTTAAATTCCCTATGCATGGTCCCTACCCCCATGAACCATGGACCTTGCCGTTGGTGGGGAGGCTTGCGTGCCTCAGCGATACAGATGGCTGTACCGTAGGTGCAACCACAATGGAGGGGTATCTGTTGAGCGGCCAGATAAACGTGTGGTTCCTGAACAGGGGCAGCAGCCTTTTCAGTAGTTGCAGGGGTAACAGTCTGGATGATTGACTGATCTGGCCTTGCAACACCAACCAAAACGGCCTTGCTGTGCTGGTACTGCGAACGGCTGAAAGCAAGGGGAAACTACAGCCGTAATTTTTCCCGATGGCATGCAGCTTTACTGTATGGTTAAATGATGATGGCATAATCTTGGGTAAAATATTCCGGAGGTAAAATAGTCCCCCCATTCGGAACTCCGGGCGGGGACTACTCAGGAGGACGTCGTTATCAGGAGAAAGAAAACTGGCATTCTATGGATCGGAGCGTGGAATGTCAGATCCCTTAATCGGGCAGGTAGGTTACAAAATTTAAAAAAGGAAATGGATAGGTTGAAGTTAGATATAGTGGGAATTAGTGAAGTTCGGTGGCAGGAGGAACAAGACTTTTGATCAGTTGAATACAGGGTTATAAATACAAAATCAAATAGGGGTAATGCAGGAGTAGGTTTAATAATGAATAAAAAAATAGGAGTGCGGGTAAACTACTACCAACAGCATAGTGAACGCATTATTGTGGCCAAGATAGACACGAAGCCTATGCCTACTACACTAGTACAAGTTTATATGCCAACTAGCTCTGCAGATGATGAAGAAATTGATGAAATATATGATGAGATAAAAGAAATTATTTAGGTAGTGAAGGGAGATGAAAATTTTGTAGTCATGGGTGACTGGGATTCGAGAGTAGGAAAAGGGAGAGAAGGAAACATAGTAGGTGAATATGGATTGGGACTAAGAAATGAAAGAGGAAGCAGTCTGGTAGAATTTTGCATAGAGCACAACTTAATCATAGCTAACAATTGGTTCAAGAATCATAAAAGAAGGTTGTATACATGGAAGAACCCTGGAGATACTATAAGGTATCAGATAGATTATATAATGGTAAGACAGAGATTTAGGAACCAGGTTTTAAATTGTAAGACATTTCCAGGGGCAGATATGGACTCTGACCACAATCTATTGGTTATGACCTGTAGATTAAAACTGAAGAAACTGCAAAAAGGTGGGAATTTAAGGAGATGGAACCTGGATAAACTGAAAGAACCGGAGGTTGTACAGAGTTTCAGGGAGAGCATAAGGGAACAATTGACAGGAATGGGGGAAAGAAATACAGTAGAAGAAGAATGGGTAGCTCTGAGGGATGAAGTAGTGAAGGCAACAGAGGATCAAATAGGTAAAAAGACGAGGGCTAGTAGAAATCCTTGGGTAACAGAAGAAATATTGAATTTAATTGATGAAAGGAGAAAATATAAAAATGCAGTAAATGAAGCAGGCAAAAGGGAATACAAACGTCTCAAAAATGAAATTGACAGGAAGTGCAAAATGACTAAGCACGGATGGCTACGGGACAAATGTAAGGATGTAGAGGCTTATCTCACTAGGGGTAAGACAGATACTGCCTACAGGAAAATTAAAGAGACCTTTCGAGAGAAGAGAGCCACTTGTATGAATAACAAGAGCTCAGATGGAAACCCAGTTCTAAGCAAAGAAGGGAAAGCAGAAATGTGGAAGGAGTATATAGAGGGTCTATACAAGGGTGATGTACTTGAGGACAATATTATGGAAATGGAAGAGGATGTAGATGAAGATGAAATGGGAGATACGATACCGCATGAAGAGTTTGACAGAGCACTGAAATACCTGAGTCGAAACAAGGCCCCGGGAGTAGACAACATTCCATTGGAACTACTGACGGCCTTGGGAGAGCCAGTCCTGACAAAACTCTACCATCTGGTGAGCAAGATGTATGAGACAGGCGAAATACCCTCAGACTTCAAGAAGAATATAATAATTCCAATCCCAAAGAAAGCAGGTGTTGACATATGTGAAAATTACCGAACTATCAGTTTAATAATTCACAGCTGCAAAATACTAACGCGAATTCTTTACAGATGAATGGAAAAACTGGTAGAAGCCGACCTCGGCAAAGATGAGTTTGGATTCCGCAGAAATGTTGGAACACGTGAGGCAATACTGACCCTACGACTTATCTTAGAAAATAGATTAAGGAAAGGCAAACCTACATTTCTAGCATTTGTGGACTTAGAGAAAGCTTTTGACAATGTTGAATGGAATACTCTCTTTCAAATTCTAAAGGTGGCAGGGGTAAAATACAGGGATCGAAAGGCTATTTACAATTTGTACAGAAACCAGATGGCAGTTATAAGAGTCGAGGGGTATGAAAGGGAAGCAGTGGTTGGGAAGGGAGTAAGACAGGGTTGTAGCCTATCCCCGATGTTATTCAATCTGTATATTGAGCAAGTAGTAAAGGAAAAAAAAGAAAAATTTGGATTAGGTATTAAAGTCCATGGAGAAGAAATAAAAACTTTGAGGTTCGCTGATGACATTGTAATTCTGTCAGAGACAGCAAAGGACCTGGGAGAGCAGTTGAACGGAATGGACAGTGTCTTGAAAGGAGGGTATAAGATGAACATCAACAAAAGCAAAACGAGGATAATGGAATGTAGTCGCATTAAGTCAGGTGATGCTGGGGGAATTAGATTAGGAAATGAGACACTTAAAGTAGTAAAGGAGTTTTGCTATTTGGGGAGCAAAATAACTGATGATGGTCGAAGTAGAGAGGATATAAAATGTAGACTAGCAATGTCAAGTAAAGCGTTTCTGAAGAAGAGACATTTGTTAACATCGAGTATAGATTTAAGTGTAAGGAAGTCGTTTCTGAAAGTATTTGTATGGAGCATAGCCATGTATGAAAGTGAAACATGGATGGTAAATAGTTTGGACAAGAGGAGAATAGAAGCTTTTGAAATGTGGTGCTACAGAAGAATGCTGAAGATTAGATGGGTAGATCACATAACTAATGAGGTGGTATTGAACAGAATTGGGGAGAAGATGAGTTTGTGGCACAACTTGACAAGAAGAAGGGACCAGTTGGTAGGACTTGTTCTGAGGCATCAAGGGATCACAAATTTAGCATTGGAGGGCAGCATGGAGGGTAAAAATCGTAGAGGGAGACCAAGAGATGAATACACTAAGCAGATTCAGAAGGATGTAGGTTGCAGTAAGTACTGGGAGATGAAGAAGCTTGCACAGGATAGAGTAGCATGGAGAGCTGCATCAAACCAGTCTCAGGACTGAAGACAACAACAACAACAACAACAACAACAACATGCACGGTCATTGTGCTAGGTAGACTGGTGGTAGCCCCTTAGAACTCACGAGTGGTTACTTCTGGTGATTTCATATAACATTTTACATCATCCCCTGCAATGTTCAATGGTCGCTGTCCATCAGTACATAAGGTCCACTTGGCCTTGGCGCGCACACACACACACACACACACACACACACACACACACACACACTTGCCCAGTAACATAAAAGTTTGATGTGTAACAAATCAAATTTTAAATCTAACTTAAAATCATTTCTTCATTTTAGTCCACACATGAACTTCCATTTAAAAACTTGTAACCCATAAAAAGAAAAAAGAAGTTTTAAGTGTAGATGCACATTTGAGGATGTTAAAACTAATCATGTATACATATTTCATAAACGAAATTGTTTCACATAATTTCAATACAAAATTCATTCAAATGATTTATGGAACATGTTACTAACTAAGAATGTTTGTCCCTATTAAGCCAACTAACCACTAAAATACATTAACTTTTGTGGAAAGGAAGGAGTATTAAGGTTTAACATCCCATCAAGTTTACATCTATATGATTACTCTGCCATTCACACTTAAATGTTTAGCAGAACCACTTTGAGACTGTTTCCTACTGTTCTACTCTCAAATTGCACTTGGGAAAAATTAATACCTAAATGTTTCTGTGTGACCTTCGATTTCTCTTATTTTATCATGATGGCCATTTCTTCCTAATTAGGTAGGATTCAACCAAATATTTTGGCTTTTGGATAAGGAAGCTGGTGATTGTAACTTTACGAAAAGATCTCCTCATAACAAACACCTTTGTCTCAATGTTTGCTATGCCAACCCACTTATTTATTTATTTATTTAACCTGGCAAGATTATGGCCATCAGGCCCTCTCTTACATCTAACCAGGCATTCTACTTATTTTACATTCATACGTTTTAGTAGGCATGTTAAACTACATCTAGTACAAAAAGTGAAATAAACAATTAGAAATACATACATATAGAGTTTATATTCGTAGATCATAAGTACTCTTATAATTAGACATTATTGAAGAGACAAATTTTAGATAGGAGTGCTGGCAGCAGGGAGTGTGAGGGAGACTCATGGTGAAGGGAGGAGAAGAATAGAGAGACATGATGAAACATAATTAAGGAAATATAAAGGAAAAGAAGATTGCGTGGCTAATAGAGATAGATGAAGAGGAAGGCGTCTCAGGAGCAAGATAGGAGACGCTATCTTTGCTATTTGACGGATGAGAGGATTGGCCTGGTACATTAATTTTGTGGAGAACTTTATGAAGATGATAGTAGGAAATGCTTCAACTTCTTCTTAAAAGCAGCAGGAGATTGAATTTTGCGCAAGGTAAGGGGCAGTTTGTTCCAGAGGCGGACAGCGGCAACTGAGAAGGAGTTTGCAAAAGTATTTGTTTTGTGAGTGGGCACAGTTAGGATACCAAATAAGAGTGACCACGTGTTTCGATTATGATGGCATGACAGGTTTTTAATCTCTGAAGCAAGGTACTGGGGTGCTTGCGCGACGAGGAGTCTGTGAAGTAGACATAGAGTGTGGTAGTCACGCAATTTGTCCGGCCGCAGCCACCCTAGCTCAGAGTATGAAGCACTAACATGATCATATCGGCGAATGTTGCAGGTGTAACGCACACAGGCATTCATAGTTAGCTGTAGCCGTCTTTTGTTTTCACTACTCGTGCCTTGTTGAATCACATCACAATAGTGGACTTTCGGTAGAAAGCACGAGCTGGCGTTTCAAGTCCTGTGGAAATATGTTCCGAAACTTTTTGAGAGCATAGAAACAAGCAGACGTCTTTCGGCACACTGCGACTGTATTCTCCGCCCAGTCGAGATGCTCATCCAAAGTTACACCCAAGTTCTTCACTGTTTTCTGATATGGTATTGGAGTACCGTCGAGCAGAATAGGAGGTAGCCGTTCGCGGAAATCTGAACTTATTAATTTCTGATGGGCTATTAAGATTACTTGCGTCTTTTTTGCATTTAGTTTAAGCCCCAGGTTTTTTGCCCATGTCACTACTGAAGACAGATCATCATTCATCTGAGCGATTGCAGTGTTTACGTCTTCAGGTCTGACGCTTAGGTAGAGTTGGAGGTCGTCGGCATAGAAATGATATTTACAGGAGGACAGAACCGACGAAATATCGTTGACATATAAAGAAAACAAAAGTGGCCCTAAGACTGATCCTTGTGGCACTCCCGAGGAGACATGTTTCCAGGAAGATTTTTTCATTTACGCAGACAACACATTGCTGTCTGTCTTTTAAGTAGCTTTCAAACCATCTCACTGCACTATCAGAGAAATTAAGCTGTTGCATTTTTCTGAGCAATATGTCAAAGTTAACAGTGTCAAAAGCTTTGCTGAAGTCCAGTAGCGTCAATACTGTTGCCTTTCGATTGTCGATGGCACATTTCAGATCACCAGTTACTTTAATTAGAGCAGTGTTTGTGCTGTGATGTTTACGGAAACCGGATTGAAATTTGTCATATAGGCTGAATTCATGCAAGTGTTCAGTGATTTGGTCATGAACAATATATTTGGAAACAGCAGGCAGTATGCTAATTGGTCGGTAATCACTAGGCAGTTGCGGGTTTTCGATCTTAGGGATGGGTCGAATTATGCTTCTTTTCCATGCAGTGGGGTATATTCCGTTCACGAGGGAAAAATTAAATATGTCAGTTAAGACAGGTACTAAGATATCGGCAACATTCTTAATCATGGTTATACCGATACTGTGGTTGCCTATTGCATCAGAAGAGATTCTCATTATTGCTTTTCTTGCCGTATTTGTTGTTACATGTTTTAGATGGAAGGTATCATTGTTAGTTATCCTGTTTGGGGACTCTTGTGGACGGTAATTATCAGCCGTGCTGGTATTCAGAGGTGCAGAGAAGAATTCATTTAATTCGTTAGCTGACACATGAAAAGTAGTTTCCGATTTTGCCTTTCCGACCCCCAAGCTACGGAGATTCTTCCATAGAGTCGTGGGCGTCAGATCGCTGCATACAAGGGAGCGAGCGTGCCTGATTTTAGCATTGCGAATGCATTGTTTCACTCTGTTCCGTAGCTTTCTGTATTCTTCGAAACGCTCGGGTTTCGGATCTGCCTTGAAACGCCTGTGGGCAGCATCCCTATTAGTCATCATTTGACGTAATTCAGCTGTCAGTCATGGAGCAGGAGATTTTCTTACACGGATTGTGCGCACAGGTGCATGTTTGTCATAGAGGGCAGCGAGTTTATCACCAAGTTCAGTAATTTTGCCATCGTTTGTAGGTTCTCTGATTATTTGATGCCATGAGATTTCTGAGCTATCGGCTGTTTGAGCGTCAAGGTCAATACGTTTCATGTTCCTACAAGTTATGTAACGCGATTTGATCCTTGGGGGCTGCACAGAGTAGGCCAGGAATATTACGTCATGTGCTGAGAGGCCAGGGGCCGATGTTTGACCAACATCTCTTACTTTGTCAGTCTGTTTTGTTGCGATTACGTCTATAAGAGTATGACTGTGCGCCGTATGGTGTGTAGGTTGTAATGGAAGAATGTTCATGCTATTGCAACTAAACAGTCTTCTTAGGTTTATTGCGGAGGGAGTGTCTCTTAGCAGGTCTATGTTCAAGTCACCCATTACGATGACATGTTCGTATTGACACTGAAGTGAATGTAATTCCGACTGGAAGGAACTCATTGAGTTTATTTTTGGCGGCTTGTACACGACGCCAGTCAAGAATTTCCGACTTTGTATATTTATTTCAATGAACATGAATTCTGCCTCTTTTTCTTCAGCAGGATTTGACGTACATAAGACTTTCGATTTGAGATCTGTTCGTATATACGCGCCGACCCCGCCACCTCGCTTTTTTGATCTGTCTGCCCTAAGAAATGTGTACCCTCGGAGATGAATAGATGCAGAGGATATGTGTGGTTTCAACCACGTTTCGGATAAGAGGATTACGTGGTAGTTTAGTTGCTTGAAGAGGAGGCTAAGTTCTTCGTAATGTGCAGGTAAAGACTGGATGTTGCAATGAGCTGCTAAAAGCTCTGACGCGTTCCGCTGGGCGGCCTGGAGTAGGGTGGCAGACTGGTTTGTCCCTTTGTTGGGCACTACCTGCTGCGAGGGGCACTGGCCGGTGCTTCCGCCAAGTGACATAACACAGGGGTGTCCAAGATTTTGCGCGCCCTGTTTGTGACTCCGCGAGTGCCGAAGGAAAGGCGACTGCAAGAGATTTCCTGGGGTTGCGGGAGTATAGAAAATGGATTAGTGGTATTCGGTGCAAGGAGAATATGACCAAAATAGTGACGGCTGTGTGTCACTGTGTATCCTATGTCGTAAGAGGAGAAATGTAATTAGCGTATTTGAAACAGGTTAGGGTGGAAATAAGGGAAAGGGGAGTGATTTAAGAGGCCGATGCTGCCAGCAGAGAGAAGTAAGCTTAATAATTAATAGATTATCGTAGGAAGCTAGAATTAAACTGAAATTTGCTAAAGTGATACTGGTAGTGATTATCGTAGGAAGCTACAATTAGATTGAAATTCGCTAAAGTGATACTGATGGTGATTTTTGTTATGAGCAATTTAAACCGAAGAGATGGGTGATTACTGAACTAAAGGAGAGAGTAATAATTGCAATAGGACTATTACAGAATGGAAGAGAATAAACTGAGAAGATGAAAAAAGTATTAGCAGTAACTAAAATTAAGTAATGGTTAGAGCTAAAGACACAAAAAAATAGTGAAAAGTTAATACAGTTACAAAAACAATTAGTTGAAGGTACAAATATGGGTATAATTAAAAAATTAATACAACTACAAGACTATATCTGAATATAGGGCTGTTACAATTTGCAAATGGTGTTAAGTTTGCACTTTTGGCTCGAGTAGCTTCACTTAATACTATTCAGTTCTGTCATGTTTGTGACTGTCTTCTTTCCAGCTGCTGTCTTAATGATTACTCTGCCATCCTGAGTCCACACATTCTGAAGACCGAAATGGGATATGGCACTGTTTAAAATCTTTAGCCGTTCGTGTGTCAGATCTTCCCTTATTGTAAGCCCTGTCCTTGCTAACTTCTTCTTCTGGGTAAAGATCTCTGCCCTTTTTCGGTACGAGAGAAATTTAATTATTATTGGACGAGGTTTGGTAGCACCTGGTAGTTTTCGTCCCACCCGATGGCTCCTGTCAATGTCTGCCTTGGTCACTTCAACACCTAATTTTTCACGCGCAACCTCTATAAGCAGGTTGTCTGTGTCTTCTTCCTTATTTTCTGCTACACCAAACAGTCGTAGACTATTTCGCCTTTGGTACTGTTCTAGCTCGTCTGTTGCGGCAGATAGTTTCACTTCCAACTCTCGTGCCTTTTTCTCGTATTCAGACAGACTTTTTTAGTGCTGTAATTTCGGCAGTATTGGCCTCAACAGTTTCACGCATTTTGGCCAATACTGCTGCCGTTACAGTATCTGATATAGTGCCTGCTATCAGATCGAGATTGTTTTTATCGCGAAGCGCAGCGTTTACCTCAGAGCGGACCAGCTCCGCTATACCGGGAGCCGCGGCCGCACCTTCTGCCAAGAGCAGACCCGCCGCACCTGCTGCTTCCCCGCTGCTGGACGTGCTGCTGTTGACTCTTCTGTTTACCATTTTCTCGAAGATATTGGCGGAGCACAGAAAAAAATAGCCCTACTGCACAGAGCACTGTTGTTTACACGATTTCCACGTGTACTGGACAAAACCACCTGCGAGAACACCTAGCTATTTAGTTGAATCTCCAACCTTTAATTTTGTATCATTTACTGTGTAACCAAAATTTAACAGAATTATTTTAGTACTAATATGGAAAACTTTACACTTTATATTGTTCATGGCCAGTTACCACTTTTTACACCATATAAATCCCTCGTTTAAATCATTTGGTAATTTGTTCTGCACCTCTGATAACTTAAGTAGATGGTAAGTGGCAGCACTGACAGAAAACAATCTGAGGGCTGCTCAGATTGGCTCCTAAATCATTTATATAAATTAAAAACAGCAGAGGGCCTATAACACTTCCTTTTTGGTACATATAACTTTAGTTTCCATAGATGATATCCCATCAAGGGGGAGAGGGAGGGGGCCGCTGATGACCCACAATGGTTAATTGTTTTGAAAATAATTTACTGCCAAGCACAGTCACACTGATTTCAGACAAAATTACTGGTTTCATTTATCATTGGCCATCATCACATCACAAAACGTATTTTAATTTTTTGTCTGCTATATGTAGTGGACCCCTAATTGATGGATCCTGACACCTCTCCAAGGAATCGGCAGCCTATACAGCTGCAGAACTGTCTCAGCATCTAATTCTGCCCTCTGCTTGTTCTATACCAGAAGTCCACAATGATCCTGTCAGTGATTCTGCAGACGGTGAACTCCACCATCATCTTGCAAGCAAGAGCATGGAAACCAGAGAGAATCTGTTCAGATCTTAAGTGACACACATTGTTAATACTGACACGAGCCATCATCTGTAGTTGGCCGAACCTTGTATCTTCACAGCATCCTGAAGGACCCATTCCACATTGGTGATGACCTCCTGTATGCACACCGGATTTCTTCCCCTCCATGGCATCCATATCCCTAAGGGGGTCAATCATGTTCCTAATACTAGAGCTCCGAACTACCAATAATCCCACCCTCTGTGAATGTTGAAACATTGAAAAGTGAGAGGCATGCTCTGGAACAGGGCAAATAACTACAGCTGGTCCAGAATCATTATTAGTCATAGACAGCACCTGAAACATGTTTGTCAGATGAACTAGGAAAGTCTTTTTGAGCCTGCCACACCTAGAAATGTAGAAATGACCTCTCACTTGACCACAGATGAAGTTACCAAGGTGAATGCAGACAGCAACCAGGTTAACAACAACAGTAGATCGGCCGGAAGATGCTTCAGACACGCTGAATATCCTGTGGATCTCCATGTTGGGTACCCTACAGTGATGCTCATGGAACTGCCATCAAGCTGGAGCTATGAGTGGAGGGTCTACATCTGACTTCACATTTGAACACAGCATTCAGAGCCCCTATCCATACTAACAATTGTGCAAATCTATGCTACACATTTAATATATGCAAGTCTATGCATTATAAATATACAAATGCACAAAAAATTGAAATTAAATTGGAAAACTCAAAGACAAATCCAAATAAGTGACACACTTTTACTTAAAAGCTCTTAATACAATGAACAATCAAATAGTCTACATTGCTAGCATTGCCCAAATGGATGTCGGCCCCTTACTCATGTCAAGGTCATTAGAGACAAAGCAGAAGCTCAGATTTAGAGAAGGAAATTAGCCATGCATTATGCGAAGGAACAATCCTGGCATTTATCTTAAGCAAATTAGAGAAACAATGCAATACCTAAATCTGGATGGCTGGACAGGGATCTGAACTGCTGTTCTCCCAAATGAGAGTCCAGAGTCTTACCACTGTCCCACTTCACTCCGTTTCATTTTGCTTTGTTTATTGTAACCACTTCCACAAAAAGTGCTACCGTCTAGCCATCTGTGAATAGTGAACTTGCATTGAAGAGCTACACCACTCAGTATTCTGAAGTCCCTACACATGCCTTCAAAAACAGGAACTACCCTCCAATAGTGGCCCCAAATAATACAATTACAGTCTATTTCAGTGTGCTCAGGGCTGAGCATTATCCTCCCAAAGTACTTCCTAATATTCCAAAAAGTGGCTTTCCTATACCAGTCCAAACTACAAAATATTCTGATTTGACCTTGGGTCATTCCTGTTCCCTATCTTTTGCAACATCGATGTATTTGAAAGACTACACCCTATTAAAAGTACAGGTTGTCCATAACTAAAGGTTCTGCTTCGAAATGTTGTGGAAAGAGAGCCACTGCTCAGAAAGACAAATTTGAACAACTATTATTGATGCAGGGGGAGCATTATGGAACAAAAAAAATTTACCAATAGGTGGCGCTTTAAGCATCTCAATGTAAATGGGGTTGGCTACAAATGACAGATGAATTGCAATATGATGGCTATGGTTTGAGATGCACATTACACCATCCGTACAATTCAATGAGCATGACAGCACAAGTTCGGCATTCAACAGTTGCGGCACTGTCAGTGTGTGTGATCGTGCCACATTGGATGGCAAAAATCGGTTTTTAATTGTCTTCACAATAAAAACTGCATAAAAAGCAAAATGATATTGGTTTTTAATTATTATGGGGCCAAAAACCACATAATAAGCAAAATGACATTGCTTTTTAATTATCTGGGGGCCAAAAACTGCATACAAAGCAAAATGACATTGTTTTCTAATTGTCATGAGACTGTTTTCTGACACAAGTTAAAATCATTAAACAGCATGTTCCACAACTGATCAGAGTGTCTCAGGGTTCACATTCAGAATGTGTTGTGCAATGCATGCCTTCATTTCAGCTATGTTGTTTATTGGAGCACTGAACATAACATCTTTCAAATAACCCCACTGTCAGAAGTTGCACAGATTAAGATCAACTGATCTGAATGGCCAGTCTGTAGGGAAATGATGGCTGATAATTCTAGTATTTCTGAAATACCTCTGCAACAGCCACTTCCCTGGCTGTTCAATGTGCAGAGGAGCATCTTCTTGCCTAAAAATGATCATACACACCCATCCATGCTGTTGAAAGGTTAGAATGATACTGGTGTACAAAAGACTCTCATAGCATTTACCAGTGATGGTACAGGTAACAGGAGCTGCAGGACTCACCTCCTCAAACAAATATGGGCCTATGATAAATAATGCCATCAATCAACACCATGCAGTCAAACAAAATGCTCAAATGTGTGTGAAATCTTATGGGACTTAACTGCTAAGGTCATCAGGCCCTAAGCTTACACACTACTTAACCTAAATTATCCTAAGGACACACACATACATACCCATGCCCAAGGGAGGACTCAAACCTCCGGTGGGACCAGTCGCACAGTCTAGACTGCAGCGCCTTAGGCTGCTTGGCTAATCCCGCACGGCACCATGCAGTCGCCTTTGTATAATGAAGTGGTATTGGTGGCTGTGCGTGTGGATTTTCCACTGCTCAAATTTTTCAGTTCCACGTATTGACATGTCCCTGGAAATATAAATAGGCTTCATCTGTCAACAGAATGTTCCATTGCCGTTCATTGTCCACTGTCATACGAGCAAGAAATTCCAGGGCGAATGCTTGTCTTGCTGGCAGGTCAGCAGGAAGGAACTCTTGAATATGGGTGATTTTATATGGCTATCAATGCATGGTGTTTCGTAGAATTTTATGCATTGTGCTCACAGGCCTGTCCAACATTTGGGCAATCCACCATGCACCACATGTTTGTGGGACACCGTTTGACCCCTCCTGCAGTGCTGTGGTCACATCTTTGACAGATATCAAATCAACTGCTTTGCTACCTCTGCCACATTGCACTTTAAAATAACCTGTCTTTTTGAATTTTGTAATCATTTTCTCCGGACCTTTAGCAGACGTCGGACCAGTGCCTTTTTTAATATCCTTCTGTGTCTGGAACTTCTGCTGGTCTTACTAGCATACAGTCACCGTTCTTGTAAAATAGCTTTATCAACAGTGTGTGATCCTTCATGGAGCGTCTTGGACACAAACTGTGGAACATCCATTTGCCACATGCCTGTTGTGCAGATTCTGATGCTTACAGTTCCATCTATTGATCAATGTTTTGTGATTTTCTGTTTTGCTTTGTTTTTTCATTTGTTCCATGACACTTCCCCCTTGATGTTGTTGCACAGTGTTTGAGTTTGTGGTCATTAACACTGACCTCAGATTTTCCATTACCATATTTCTAAATATACATCTGTACTCTACAAGTATGGCAAATGACCCATAATATAACAAAATAATCCCTCCCTTGCATATGCTATATAGGAAGAGAGACTGTTGATACAGCTCTGTATGTGAATTTCTTTAAATTTACCATTGTGACCATATTGCATTATGTAATATGTTTATTGGTTCATTTCAGGATATGAGCCCTTAGAATTTTAAGTGAAGCAGTCAGTGATGTGCTACGTCTTTCCTGTAACATCCTCGACTGGAGTTTGTTGAGCATTCTCTCACTAATTAAATGAACCTGTAATAATAGACACAACTCTTCATTGATTTTTCCCTGTCTCCTGTCACCTAACTTGGTAAGAGTCCTATGCCATTTTACAGGTACTCAGAGACTGGCTGAACGAGAGTTTTGTGTGTTCTTTATGTTTGAATTATACATTCTTAGGATGCATCCAATAAACCTGCCTGACATCCATCTTCCTTACACTGGCTCCACATTAAATTGCTATGTACAGATATTTCACACTTTTGACTAATTGCCAATTATCTAATCTTACCTATTTATGTGCATTATTACATTTATTTTTGTTGTGAGCTAGCTGCCGGCAATGCACCAGTCACTGATTAAACATCTCTCTGCTTTTCAAAATGCTTTCCAAACAGACACACCTTTAGGTACCCAACCTCGTCATACGCAAACAGCTTCACAGATTTGCAGATGTTATCTGCTGGGTCATTTACATGAACTGGTCAAAATGTTTTGCACTACTTCTATATTCACAAATGTACATGGGCCATCAAATGAAAAATGTGACAGATGGGAAAAAGAAAGTAAACTGATTATCACCATAAATATTAATACATTTATTTCGCTGAGAGACAAGATGGTCAATGCCTTCATGGAAACATACTAGCAGTTGCCTACGGAATCATGATTGTGTCTAGACATGCACTTCTTTGGTTGAAACCAATTGATAGCTATGAAAGTTTTTCTCTAGGGCTCCAATAACATGGAAATTGCATGGGGAGAGATAGGGACAGTATGGAGGATGTGGAAGAGCTTACCAGTGAAACCTCTGCAAAGTAGTTGAAACAAACTCGGCAACAGTAAGCTCTCAAAGATGTTGCCAAAGTTGTTTAGAGTACACTGCAAAAGTTTTGCTGGGAAGACATCACATATACTCCATAACTCTGTACAGTCCTAATCTTCCATGCTGACAACCCTTCTAGCCATAGAGTTGCAGTGCATACACAGTCTAAGCTCGAAATGACCCTTCGAAGCATAGTGAGAGACTAGACAGTGAACACATGCTGCAGTGTCTTAGTCACATTCAAGGCACAGCACACTTTATCAAATTACATTAGGATTCATTTACTTTTACGCCCAACAATGTAAGGAAACGGTAGATAGCTACTTACTGTAAAGACGGCATATTAAGTTGCAGTCAGGCATAACTAAAAGAAATTTTACACACTAACTTTTGGCCACAGCCTTTGTCTGAAAAAGCACGTGCGCCCCCCCCCCCCGCCCCCCCCCCCCCCCACACACACACATGCAAGCACACCTCATGCACACATGACCGCCTTCTCCTGCAGCTCGGACTGAAATGCATTCTGGTCTGAACTCTCGGAGGTAGCAGTAACGTGTGCCTGTGGTGTGCTTGCTTGTGTGAATGGATGTGTGTGTTTTCTTTTCTGATGAAAGCTGTGGCCAAAAGCTAATATGTAAACATCTTTTGTTTGTGCCTGTCTGCAACTGAATGTGTTATTTTTTTTACAGGATGTAGCAATCTAACTTTTTCTTACATTCTTGATATTCCAACCTGGAGTTTCCATTGTTTGATTTTTACTTTTCCCCTATTATGCAGGCGGATGTACACTGTCCAGTAAAATAACTGAAGCACCCAGGAGATACAGTCAGATGTTAGTGTAACATCATACATATACACACATCAGCAGGTATGTACATGATAAAAGCGGTGATTCTCTTTGACAGGCACAACTGCCACCTGAGTGCATTGTTCATGTTTTATGTTGTTACCCAGCTTGGTAGGGTATGTAAGGGGTGTGAACAGCATCAGATATTAAATGATCACATTTGGTACGCATGCACAGCCTGAGGAGGAGGAAGGGGGGGGGGGGGGAGGAGGGAGTAGGAGTAGGGGGAGGAGATTAGTGTTTCATACTTTGCTGGAAAGGAGGTCATTAGTGATGGAACACAAGCTCAGATTAGGGAAGGACGGAGAAGGAAAGTGACCATCCCCTTTGGAAGGAACCATCCCACCATTTGCCTCAAGTGATTTAAGGAAATCACGGAAAACATAGATCAGGATGACTGGACACGGGTTTCAACCATTGTTCTCCATAATGAAACTCCAATGTGGTATGACCTAAAATGCACCAAATGTAATCTGCCCAGTGACTTCATTCTTTTACTGCAGATGTTCCAAAACAAGCTCTGCATTTTACTTCATTTCAAAGTATCACAATAACTACAGGCAACAGTGAAAAGAAAACCACTTAATTATCAAGCTGTGATATCAGACGTACAAGATGCAAAAAAATCAATTTTTATTTTATCAAATAGTTTCCTCAAAATCGAATGAGAATACAGTGAATGCCAAAACCAGTGAGAAACTAACTACAAATATGGCTGTAGCATTGCTTCATCTACACACAAGAAGTTTTAAGATACATCACACAACATGAAATTTCCAGCCCTGTGTATCATAATTTCAGTTTTCCAACTACTTTTCCCCCACGAAAAAGTAATTCAACTTTGTCTGGAGCAACTGTAATTCCTTATTGCACTGGGTGATACAACAGAAAATCATACTGGAGTTGGATCACTGTCATCCCACCATGAACCAGAGAAGTTGCTTCAACTGCATTTCTACACCCTCCGACAATGTGGGTTGTTCCTGCGTCATATTGTATCATCTCACTACATGCTGTGCCTAATGTTTTCTATAGTTTCCCTAAACTGATTAAGAACAATTTCAGGAGAGTTCCTTTGAGAAGACCACAGCCCATTTCCTTTTCTATCCCTGCTAAACCAAAGCATCTTCTCTGTTTCTAATGACCTCATCATCAAAAGAACATCAAACATTAAGCTTCCTCCTTCACAGTCTTGTTCATATTCTATGTAAATATACAGGATTTTTGGGCCTATCCCATCGGATTTGCTAGATATTCATGATGACATTTTCAATATCTGCTTCAGTAAAAAATAAAATGTCACAGTATGTATCCTAGTTTGTCAAACAATTGCTTCCTTAGTCAACAATTTACCTTTTAGACCTACTAAGACAGAAATATGCAATATCCCATTGTTTCTTTCAGAACACAACTTGCTTAATTCTGGAGACATATGTATGACATAATTCAAATCTACCCTCTGGCCTTTTCTTAGCTTCATTGTTAAGTGCCATTAGCTAGACTCACAGCAGTAATCTATTGTCATATTACCTATCTTCTCTGTTCTAGGCACACAAATAACATCAAGATGCATACTCAAATATCAGTTTTCCTTTTTTGCTCAAACTTGTGCTTCTATTACCACAATAGTGGCCATCATGTTATTCTGCCTTTAAGTATTAAAGCAAGATTTCAGTACTGTGATTTTCAGCTTTTTCACTGAGCACAATGCATTTGAAATGGCTGTTATTCTTTTATATAATTTCAATCTTCCTGCAACTCACTCCCCCCCCCCCCCCACACACACACACACACACACACATACACGACAGTGTCATTCAGTGAACATTGCACTGAATATCCCAAAATTCGCAAATTCAGATATGTGGACCTCTGTGTTCTTTCCAGTCATAGCAGCACTGTGAAATAACAGCTTGACCTCATTATGCAGCCTAGCAAATTTAATATCCTTTCAGCAACAGAAGAGAGAAGGCCACTACAGATAGATTTCTGGCTACTAGCTCACATCTTCTGTCAATTTTCCTTTCTAGACGCCAAAATGGATTACCTACTGAATCCCACCCTCCTGAAGTTCATGGAAGCATGAATTTTAAGACTATATGGTGAAACACAAATTGTGTGGCACCCAATGTCAAACAAGCCTTACAATTCCTGTAGCTTATTAAGATGTTATAGCACTCTGAACTGGTACTTGATGACACCCGAAATATGTTTCTTAAATTTAATACCCAATAAATATGGAGGCCAGGACAACCATTGGACTGCCGGCTGGTGTGGCCGAGCTGTTCTAGGTGCTTCAGTCTGGAACCGCGCAACCACTACGGTCGCAGGTTCAAATCCTGCCTCGGGTGTGGATGTGTGTGATGTTCTTAGGTTAGTTAGGTTTAAGTAGTTCTAAGTTCTAGAGGACTGATGACCTCAGATGTTAAGTCCCATAGTGCTCAGAGCCATTTGATTTGTACCACTGGACTACACTATCATGGTGATGTACAATTATGACCTTGTGAAATGGACAACTGTCCTGCTGGAGAAATAACCTATTCAGTGCAGGAGAAATCAGCGGCAGAGGCATGCAAGTGGTCAGCAATATCATTGACATAAACGGTTCTCTTGCTGCCTCACATAACTGCCATGTGTCCAAGCAAAGTCCTGG
Source organism: Schistocerca cancellata (assembly GCF_023864275.1). Taxonomy (NCBI): domain Eukaryota; kingdom Metazoa; phylum Arthropoda; class Insecta; order Orthoptera; family Acrididae; genus Schistocerca; species Schistocerca cancellata. The sequence continues at coordinate 262,680,052 of NC_064629.1, read as the reverse complement.
TAAATCTCTTTCATAATTCTAGCATTACTAGTATGTACGCTAAGCAGCAGTTGGACTAGACACAAGATACTTACTAGCATGTAACATCCTTTTTTTCCAAGATGATTGCCATAAGACATCATGGCATGTACTCTGGAGTGGCTCTCCAATATTTTCCATTCTCAGTACCTGTAACCATTCAACTGCCGAAAATTGCAGAGATACGTTGGAGCTGGGTCCAAGGTGCACACATCTCATTTAATGTCATCTTTTGTGGGTTTGATAGCACCTTCATAGCCATGGAGTGTTCCTCAAATCATTCTGGCACAATTTGTAGAGATGAGATGGAGTATTGTCTTACTGGAGGTACTGGTTGCATGTGGAGTGATGTAAGATAACAAATGGATGCACATAATTGAACAATAAGTAACTTTACAGTCTGCTAGTAATATGATATGGCATACATTGGGCACCATTTAATCCCGTGTAAACATCATTGCGAGAGTACCTCCACCACCTTCTTCAACTGTGTCTCATTGGCAAGTAGGATGTATGCCACATACTTTTGACATACTTCCAACCTGCCATTGTTTTGTAGGAATGTTAACTGCTAACCATTGCTATAGGTGACTTTTTCCTGAGTGTCCAACAACAGAGTTCCTATGCTGTCAACCTCCTTGCCCTGTAACATGTGAGAAGACAAGGTACACATGTGGGAGAGCAATGATGGTAGCTGTTCTGGATGGTAATTTCCAAACTAGTAGTCATTGTTCAGCACTGAATTGGTGATTTGCTGAAATACAGCATGTCTGTCTATCCACTGTGACAATCTGCAATAATCATCGACTACTCCTATCATAAGAATGCCATTACTCATGGCAAATAACTTTGGCAGTGATGGTTTTACCTGAATCAAGATACTCGTGGTCCATTGTTGAGTGGCAGCAAGTGAAGCGCCCAGTGTCAGCATCACCTAAGTATAGGAGTGTCCCAACCAGCCGCGATCATGTCCACTGAAATTCTGCATCGGATCCATCCTGCTCTCAACTGTCTGACACCCCAGTCACATGACAGGGGTATATATACACTTTTGTCTTGGCAAGAGGACCATTCTCTTTCAAACACTGCATCATGGGTTCAAAATAGATCAGAAACATGGTTTCCAATCATGAGGTTCCTGGGGCCACTGCAATTGTAACTCATATTGCTGGCTTGTTGGGCACTGAACACTGCGCTTTTAAGCACTTAAGCATTCCTCAGAATCGTACTCCACTACCATTTCCAATTTACTGACCTGACAAATCTTCAACATCATGTTCCTGATGAGGTATGGGCTTACACTGCCCTCTCATTTACAACCCATTTCAAAATCTTTCATACAAGTTTGAGAGGTAATTCTGAAATCAGCATATGAATATCCAACAATTGTCAGTGCATGTGTACTGTTGCAACTAGCAGGTAACAGTCTGAATCCTCTTCAGGTGCCTTACTGCAATAATTCTCCCCAGTCAAATGATACCTCTATATCCTTGCCTACAACTGTACAAAGTGGGGGAGGGGGAGTGGGAGTCATAATGTTTTATCTGTTCTCTGTATTCAATAAGCAGTGGCCTCTTCAAAAAATTTGTTATTCAATTCAAACAGCTAATTGACCTGTATCTTGGAAGTGCAACTGGTTCAAAATGTACAGAAAAAATCACCTACTAGCACATTTTTGTATGGGTAATAATGAATAAGAAATTTTAATTAAGACTGCAGTGAATGAATCAACTACCGGGTTGGGTTTGGAAAAATTCTTCCACAACTGTGGAGACAATTACAGTTGTCCCCAAATTATGAGGACGAATAAACAATTTTAAGCAATTCTGGGTGAAAAACAAGAATTTGTAATAAATGTCAAAAATTACTGGAAAGTGAAAAATTTTCAGAAACACTGTTACTGTTCTTGTGCATTATTACCAAATTCCCAAAAATTAAGAGACAACAACACGATTAAAATGGTAAAACCTATAGAAAACATAATATATAACAAGCAGTGCCCGGCAAGAAAATAACTAAATACAAATGGATAAGAAAGAAATTAAGACAACCTAAATGTAAACCAGAGAACACGTCAGAAGTGGGGCAGGGAAACATACATAAAGGATGTACAAAGCAATAAAAATTATATAAAATATATTAAAACAGTCAGATATGAAAGTTTAAGAACAAATACCACCTAAACAAGATGAAATAACAGAAAAGAAATGATGGCCACAGTAGCACAAAAACTGCTCTATATCATGACTGTTGTTACATATCGAGCATAAATTAATGACTCGAAATATGGAGGAGTTGCATTCGAACCTTGATCTGGCAATAAGGAAAGGAATCTCCCATGATATCTTTAAAATATTGCCATAAGATGCTTGAATAAACAAAGCTATTGTGCAGTACTTCTCCCACCATTATCAAATCATAACTAACATTTGTTCTATAACAATAATTCTGTTTACATGGCACAAAATTAGATTAGTAATTGTCTCTCCAATTTCTCTAACCATTGGATGCTGGTTATGGTTCCAATTATCCCATAATGTCTCATTCCACTACAACACATTTGGAATAATTGCTTTTCCCATACCCTACTGCTTTTTGTACAGGAAAGTTTTTTGGTAATTAATGTGTGTGTTCCATAATGTATATACAAAAAAAGAACAGATTTTTTTCACAAAGTATTTTCACTTTGTGTATTCACTACTCATAAAAATCAATCTCAAATGAAGAAAACACCTGCCACACAGGCAAACAAAATTTATTGGTAAAAAATTAATATGTTTGACAAAAAACAAACAAGAGGACATTCAAACATTATCTGACTAATTATAATTTTATAAAAATGTAACAAACACATTATATTTCATTTTATGTAACAAAGACACAATTAGTTCTGAAGTTCCAAATAATGCATAGACATTGACACATGAAAATAACAGTTGTAAAACTGATTTTTAAATGCAACATTATAAAAATAAGTTGATCACATCACTTTTCATTTTAATTGAAAAACACATGATAAAGTCTTCAAATAGCATATAAAAATTAAATAATATCAACTGGCTTTTAAATGCAACAGCACAGAAATGAACACATTAGATTTCTATTTAAATAATTAAATAGCATACACCCACATACACACATTTAAATAATTATCCATTCTCATGTTCTCTGAACCTCAGCTGCACCAATCTGCTTAAAACATTCAAAATAGACCATAAAGTAGCAGACACAAATTAAACGAATATACAGATTAATGTAAAAAATAAAGGCGTGATATCAGCTGGCCTTTAACTCAAAGGTCAGAAATAACACGATTATATTATTTTCAATCTAGATCTCTCTCTCTCTCTCTCTCTCTCTCTCTCTCTCTCTCTCTCTCTCTCTCTCTCTCCACAAACGCACACAAAGCATGCAGACATTTGACACCTTTTTTTTTTTGTCACATGACAAAGTATAGCTATAACAATCATATATTTATTAGAACATTCAAGGACGAACAACAGCTGTGTAGAGTATTATTTGTTATTACAGGACACTTGAATTAAAAATAAATATTTTGACTTCTTTACAGTTTAACAGTAATATAGCAAGATCTGTATCACAACCAGAAAGTATGAGTATCTGTGAGATTCATAAAATTATCGATGCAATAACAGATTCAATGGACATAGGAACAACTGAATAGCACAAATTTGTTACACTGGAGTTCCACAATCACAGCACTTGACAGATAGCTGCAGTAAAATTCTTCATGCGATGATGTCAAATTAATATCACTGGAAGGTTTGCTGATAGACGACACCAAACAGATTCTTCAGTACCCTTCAACTGAAGCCAGAATAGCTATTCTATACAACATCAACAAATGAAACATTGTACTTCACGCTGCAAAAAATGAAAAGGAATAAATCAAAATTGGCAAACACAAATACTTGGATCGTGCAACAAAAATTATACAGGACACTTATTTCATCATTACTTTTAAGGAGTTGTGGACTTTTACAGTTTACAACACTGCCAAGACTGATAAGAATACAATCATCCACATGAAATGAACTGAAACTTGGGTAATGTGCTTAGAAACTAAAGCTATCCTAAATCCGAAAATTTGTTCAAACATGTAGTGCTTTATTATGCAATGTCCCACAGGAGGTTGTATGCTCTTGTCTTTTGAACTGCTTTACCCAGCCAGTTACACTAATGGTTGTGATAAAATGCAGTTCCAAGAAGCAATAATCCAAATTTGGAGAATGTGTACAACAGCTCTCTTTCATTCTATGCAGCAGTCATTAGTTTCCAAGTGCGTGCGTGCGTGCGTGTGGGGTGGCGCAAGCATGCATTGTACATTTTAAAGTTGACTACAAACCATGGGGTGACTACACATTTTTCCAATAACCACCAATGAATACAGAATAGATGAAAATTACACAAACAGAAAATGTTAAAAGTAACTCACATGGTGAGTAGCTTAAATGGGATTAAATATACTGACTGACTGTCAGGTGTATGATTTAATTGCCAATCAAATACGTGTAATGTAGCCTTGTTGTAATTGTCATTCAATTTTTCTATGTCTATCAGTGATCACAGTCATATACGGAATTAGGTGAATTTGCAGCTCAGTAATTCTATGCACTTCACAGCTATTTAACATATTGACAGAGTTTGAGAATATGGTGTACTGTGTGAACTGTGCATCCCCCCCACCCCCACGCCCACAGACTCAATCACAGACTCTAATTGCTGCTGCATGGAATAAAAGAAAATTCCTATACTCATTCTCTTGTCCATACTGTATCTCTGAACTGCATTTATTGAGAACCAATAGTGTACTTACAGGATCAGATGTTAATGACAGCAAGAGAATGTGACCCTCTCATTTCTTTTAAAATTGTTTTTTATACCAAGTTTTATCCTTCTAACTACCCACTCTTTGTGTAGTCAATAGGTCCCACACTGGCTACCAGTAGGCTTAATTCTTCTACTTGTTGTTGTTGTTGTTGTTGTTGTTGTTGTTGTTCTGTTCCAGCTTCTTTATGCAATTTTATCACAATAGTGTTGTTCTGATTCTTTTGCAACTGAGTTTTAATAATATTACCCAGTTTGTCTACAACTTGTGTATAAAACTTCTTACTTCTGTTAAATCCGTTTAATTATTTCCAGTTCTACTTTTGCAGCATCAATCAGGAGAGCTGCTGCAATGTATGTTACCAACACAGGGCATCATGGGTGTGGAAATACAGCCTACTAAGATTCTGGTGCTTTAAAGGCGTGCAGACAAGTGTACATCCTTGGAAGGCCCCTCTGTTACTGTGCTCTTCCCTCTGGACAATATTCTCGTGCACCCTGTAAGATATTCATCAACTCCCCTAACCAGCACAATTATTGGATCACTCCCCAATTTAGCAGGATTGGACCATGTCTGTTCCTGTCTACATTAGTGCAAAATTCCTTGACCAATTGGTACTAAAGGGGGAGGTAGAATGGACACTATTTGGAGAGATGACATCCAACACCTCTAAGACTGTTTTCTCTGCATGATTGTGGGACACTATTATAGTTAGAGGGCACTATACAAGATAATGAAATAAGTGTTAAAGGCTATACATCCATAGATGTATGATCTCATGACAATTATCATACACAACCTTTAGAGCATGTGAATGAAACTTCACTGATATGTGGCCATTCCTTCAGGACGTTCCATTATAGTTCTTTGCAATCTACAAAAATGTTGACGCTATCTTGACAAATTCAAACATATTAAGTAACTGTCTCCAGCACAAGCAACTGAGAACCGCAACCAGCCACATGTAAGTTAATTTTAAAAGATGAAAGTTTTGAACATTTTCAAATGGCCGCAGCAGGCATTTTCTGTGAGGTCTCTTCTTGGTATGTGCCCTGAGATGAACAACTTGGCATTTAAAATGGATGGTATTGCACTTACTAACCAATCAGTTTGATAAGCCACTTATGTGTTGTCTGTACCTGAATGATGCTGTCTTTGTAAGATAACTGGACAAAAAATCGATCACCCCAGTGCACATGCACAGATGAATTGTTAAGCCTTTGCAGATGGTGCAGTGACACTCACATGCTCAACTGTGTATGCACTAATTCTACATGAGCATTTGGAAGTAGCAATCGGAGAGACATTTATGTTTCAAGTGGTCATTGTACATGAACATGGGTAAATTTAAGGATGTGATACAGTGGGAAAAAGAGAGGCAATTGTGTTTAGCCACATCTATGACTATACAATGTGGGAAGTTGCTGTATTTGTTGATGCTTCAAGGTGAAATGTTCAACATGTATACACGCATCTGGGCAACACATGTGGCAGCAAAACACGTCATCAGAATTCTGGTTGAAAAAGACCCTGACTGAGATGGTCCAGTGATATGTTTCACAGCTTGAGAATCAAAACTAATGCCAAACACGACAGGGATTGTTGCAGTCAGTGAATGAAAGTCCCTCCGCATCTTTTAGTGGGAGCACATTGTGACAGGAACTGGACATGCAATGAAAATTTGAAGTTGGTTTGCTTGCAAGAGGTCACTGCTAACAGGGGCACATAAAGATGTGCGTATTTGATGTTGCAAGTGGTCAGTAGCTGACTGGTGGACCATAATGTGGTCTAAAGAATCACATTTTTGCCTATATTCAAATGACGCACATCGTCTAGTGCACCAAAGGCCAAATGAAGCATTTCATCCTGAGTCTGTGCAAGGTCAGGGTAGATTAGATTAGATTAGATTAGATTAATACTAGTTCCATGGATCATGAATACGATATTTCGTAATGATGTGGAACGAGTCAAATTTTCCAATACATGACATAATTAAGTTAATTTAACAACATACTTAAGTTAATATAACAACTTTTTCATTTTTTATTTTTTATTTTTTAATATTTTTTTAAAATTTGTATCTAAAAATTCCTCTATGGAGTAGAAGGAGTTGTCATTCAGAAATTCTTTTAATTTCTTCTTAAATACTTGTCGGTTATCTGTCAGATTTTTGATACTATTTGGTAAGTGACCAAAGACTTTAGTGCCAGTATAATTCACCCCTTTCTGTGCCAAAGTTAGATTTAATCTTGAATAGTGAAGATCATCCTTTCTCCTAGTATTGTAGTTATGCACACTGCTATTACTTTTGAATTGGGTTTGGTTGTTAATAACAAATTTCATGAGAGAGTATATATACTGAGAAGCTACTGTGAATCTACCTAGATCCTTAAATAAATGTCTGCAGGATGATCTTGGGTGGACTCCAGCTATTATTCTGATTACACGCTTTTGTGCAATAAATACTTTATTCCTCAGTGATGAAGTACCCCAAAATATGATGCCATATGAAAGCAACGAGTGAAAATAGGCGTAGTAAGCTAATTTACTAAGATGTTTATCACCAAAATTTGCAATGACCCTTATTGCATAAGTAGCTGAACTCAAACGTTTCAGCAGATCATCAATGTGTTTCTTCCAATTTAATCTCTCATCAATGGCCACACCTAAAAATTTGGAATATTCTACCTTAGCTATATGCTTCTGATTAAGGTCTATATTTATTAATGGCGTCATACCATTCACTGTACGGAACTGTATGTACTGTGTCTTATCAAAATTCAGTGAGTCCGTTTACAAGGAACCACTTAGTAATTTTCTGAAAGACAGTATTGACAATTTCATCAGTTGATTCTTGTTTGTCAGGTGTGATTACTATACTTGTATCATCAGCAAAGAGAACTAACTTTGCCTCTTCATGAATATAGAATGGCAAGTCATTAATATATATTAAGAACAACAAAGGACCCAAGACTGACCCTTGTGGAATCCCATTCTTGATAGTTCCCCAGTTTGAGGAATGTGCTGATCTTTGCATATTATGAGAACTACTTATTTCAACTTTCTGCACTCTTCCAGTTAGGTATGAATTAAACCATTTGTGCACTGTCCCACTCATGCCACAATACAAGCTTGTCTAGCAGAATTTCATGATTTACGCAATCAAAAGCCTTTGAGAGATCACAAAAAATCCCAATGGGTGGTGTTCGGTTATTCAGATCAATCAAAATTTGATTGGTGAAAGCATATATGGCATTTTCTGTTGAAAAGCCTTTCTGGAAACCAAACTGACATTTTGTTAGTACTTAATTGTTACAGATATGTGAAGCTACTCTTGAATACATTACTTTTTCAAAAATTTTGGATAAAGTTGTTGGAAGGGAGATTGGACGGTAATTGTTGACATCAGATCTATCCCCCTTTTTATGCAAAGGTATAACAATAGCATATTTCAGTCTATCAGGGAAAATGCCCTGTTCCAGAGAGCTATTACACAGGTGGCTGAGAATTTTACTTATCTATTGAGAACAAGCTTTTATTATTTTGCTGGAAAGTGGGTCTGTGATGTTTTGGAGGTGTTTTTCTTATCATGAGTTGGGCCCACTCCCTGAGGTAACCACTAACATGAAACAGAAACATTCTGAATGATTAGGTGTTGCTTCTCAGCTAACATGTGCATCATGAGTATGATATCAATACATCTGTTTTTCAGGACAACAGTAGTAAAGTTTATTGGGCTGGAAGAATATTTGACTGATTTTCTGAACACTCCTCTACCCTATTACATCTTGATTGGCCTGCAAAATCACTTGACTTGAACTCCATAGAAATTCTGTACAGCATGTTGGAACAACACTTAAAATGCCAACATCAGTATACCCATTATTTGGTGGAAATGCATGATCACATCCTCAGTGAGTGGCTTACCCTGGATGTGACATATCTGCACAGCCTTGTGGACTCACTTTGTAACTGAAACCAAGTAGTTATCAAGTCCAGGGGCAGAATGACATGGTATTGCATGATGTTCGTAATTTCTTGAGAGGAGCTTATTAAATGAATGCAGTTTTTCGAAACAAAATTTTAGGTACATGCAATATAATGAAACTAGGCTGTTCATCTAAATATGATGAAATAAGCACCTCTCTCATTTCTTGTACCCAACCAGTCATTAGGGGGACTCAACATATTCTCCAACTTCACGCCAGAATTGAGAACAAAATTCTTCTACAATTTTGATGCATCAAACACAATTACAGACACTATGAAAAGATGTGGGAACAATAAAATATTTCATTGCTATGATGTGACACCAGAAGATACAACAAACATTGCCCACACAGGCAACTTTCATATTAATCAGTCAATATTACCTGAGCCCATTTTGTGCAATATTATGTACATGTGAGTAAAGAGAATAATATGATACTCACTACTGAGTAAATAATAATTATATAAATTATGCACATATGAATACAGGCATATAATACCACATTATGATACCATAAATTGTATAATCAATTTAGTTATAAGTTGTAGCAAAGTTACAAAATACTAGGCAAATACTGATTGCATGTATTATTAAACACTGAACAAGAAGTGGCTCATGGTTTCCATATTGGCAGAAGGTTGCAAATCTGTGAGCAATGTTGTCAATTTCTCAAGGTTGGATTGTTCTACTGACAAAATACATGTTTTCAGCAGTTCTGTCTAATATATGAGGGTCATTCAATAATTAAAGAGACAAACTGGTCCCGGAGGGGGGGGGGGGGGGGGGGGGGAGGGGGAGGAAACTGTTAGTAGGGCAAGTTTGATACTTTTATGGCTTTATGTTGGCATCACTGGGATGAGCCCCGATTAGCTGATGTATCAACATTGTTTTGTTTATAACCTCAAAAATACATTTCAAGATGGCAAGTCCACTTGAAATGTCCACATTAGTTGAACAACATTCTGTTATTCATTTTTTAACTTGCTGAAGGTGAGAAACCAGTGAATATATATAGCAGAATGTCTGAAGTTTATGATGAAGGTTGTATGAATTATGCAAATTTTTACAAGTAGATAGGACAGTTCAAAAATGGTCGTGACTCAGTGACTGACGAACAGTGTTCTGGCCGACCAGTTGCAGTTTAAACTCCCTCACTTGAAAGTCAAATTGATGACATTATTCGTGACGAATGCCATGTGACTGTGGAAATGATGGTTGATAAGATTCAAGTTAGTACTGGTACAGTTCATCATTGCATTATCTGTAACAAACTGAAGTACTGCAAAACATGTGCAAGATGTGTCCCAAAGGAGTTGACGTGGCTACACAAGGAAACAAGGTTGAGAGAGTGCATAGAGCTACAGGAACATTGAAAGAGACAGTGAGCACTTCCTCAACAAAATTTTAACTTGTGGTGAAACTTGGGTTCACTAATATGAGCCAGAATCAAACAGACAAAGCATGGAGTGGAAGCACACCAACTCACCTGTCAAGAAAAAATTCAAAACCCAAGCATCAGCACAAAAAGTAATGTTGATCGTGTTTTGGGATGCAGAAGGTCCAGTTTTTTGTGATTATCTCAAAGAGCAGCATACAATTAACAGCCAACACTGCTTGGATTTGCTTTTAAACAAGGTGAAGCCAGCCATGAGAGAGAGACATCGTGGATCTCACAGCAGAGGTGTGATTCTCAGCAAGTCAACACACATTCTCATATTGCTCAACTAACCCATGAAACAACTGACAAAATGGGCTCGGAAGTACTGCTTCATTCCCCTTACAGTCCTGATTTAGCACATAGTGATTACAATTTGTTTGGTGCACTGAAGGAGGCATTATGTAGGAAGAGGTTCCAAGACAACAAAGACATGAAAAAGTTTGTGGGAAATTGTTTCAAACATCAAGATACAGAGTTCTTTGCAGCCAGAATAAAAACACTTCTAGCCTTTTGGAACAAGTGCATAAATGTTCAAGGGGATTATGTTGAAAAGTAGGAAAAGTATTGTTTTGTAAAAATAAAAGATTTTTCCTCCAGACCAATTTGTCTCTTTAATCATTGAATGACCCTTGTACATATTGTGAAAACTGTTTAAAATGCACTTCAAGTAACAGAAATAAACTTGCAAATAATGCACTTCATCAAGAAAACACTGTTAGCAAGCAAGGAACTCATTAGCAATTGAAATTAATGGCACATGTAGAGTGACCTAATTTCATCTGATCGCTTGTGAAACTCTCACTAGGTGACTTATGTTACCATATTCTAGTGTGCTCAAGTGATGTAGTTACATACTTAGCTTGCCTTTACTACAGAAACAAAAAAAGGATCTTTCACACTTTCAAAATATTGTCAATTTATGACACATCAAAGCATAATAGTCACACAGAGACAGGGATTTGAGAGTAAAGGCTCAGCTATTTTGTTGATTCCCCCTTCACTATAAGCAGTGGAATGTGAGAATGATGTGGATGTTGGTATGACTCCTTTAGGCTCAGATTTCTGAGCATTCTGGAAGCTGTCAAATCCCTGCTAATGGAGCTAACAGACACGCGTCGGTCTATCACCTGTCTGAAGAAAATCACTTCATACCAACAGTTCTATAAATGTTGACTGCCATGTGGAAAATATTTGAAATTCTTCCATATAATTTAAATTCTGTAAAATATTCTAATTTATCTTTACGGGGACCTCTGTCTGAGCCTTTTGCTATGAGGTGTGCTTGCATTAGGCAAGGGCCACATTATGCTCACTCTAGAAATTATTTAAGGTCATGCTGGATGACTATTAGCTCATTCAGAATTATCTAGAGAAAGATATTCTTGTGAACATGAGTCTGCCACTACTCCAATACGATCATTGCACTATCCTATGGAAGTTCTGAAACCTGGAGAATGTTTTCTGTTTAAGTAACTGTGTGTTTATCTTCAGAAAGATGAGTGGATGATTTTGATTTCTTAGGGGACTAAGCAATAGAGCAATAACTGTAGCCTGTTTGGGCAATGGAGGATTTATGTCACCCCTCTACGTTTCTGTTAAGTTAGTTGTCTTGTGTACAGTAGTTGTCCCATGTATAATGAATATGGATGAAGTCCAACCTTGTATACCTCGTATAAGTACTGATGAAATGCTTTTGAGTGAGGACATCATTAATTTCTTGCGGGAGATGTCGTTTTCAAGGTGGTGTGAAACTGAATGACATGAAATTTTGAAGAGAGGACATCAAATGCTGGCACTACATCATCTTCAGAAACATAAGTTCAAAATGAGTGCTTTCCAAAGTTCATGGTATGAGCACCATAAAAGTTATGTCCTAGCTCACAAAAGGGAAATTATTCTGCTGGCCACATTTGCTCTTAAGGACAAGAAAATTGTATACTAAAATGTAAACTTTCACGGCCGGAAATATCATGTCCATTATAATTATCCGGGCTGTTATGCCGTGGTCGGTTGATGAATTCTGTGGTGATTCCCAACGCGGACACGGAATTTAGCGGCAGTCAGTAGTGAGCCAGTGTGTGTGTTGGACCTTCCATCAAGCTACGGACCCCCTTGAAGATGTCTCCCGCAGTCGGAGACGAAACGTTGGGAATCACCACAGAATTCATCAACCGACCACGGCATAACAGCCCGGATAATTATAATGGACAAGAAAATTGTATGACCCACTGATTGTTTCAACAATCTGAAGAATCAGCCTAAAGGCATGGCATGCTTCGTCTAAAGATCATCTAAGTAGTTTTATTTCATGTAATGAACTATCAAACAAGTATTTAGTATTTCAGAGTCACTTAATGAACAGCACAAACTGAAGTGAATGCTAAGAGACATCACAAAAATTTTAATTGATATCACAAGTTTTTTGTGTGAGCAGGAGCTAGCTTTCAGAGGTTGTGATGGGACAGAATATTCCATGAATCCTGGAAATTTCAGAGCCATTTTTAAACTTTGGCTAAACAGGACGTGCTGTTATTGAATTCTTGTGTGCAGAAAAAGAAATTGAGGTGAACATCCATAAATGTTTGTGTGCAGTGTATGGCGATGCTGCAGTTGACATGAATACAGTTGGGGAATGGGTAAGGTAACTTACAGCCTCAGGAAATGCAGAAACAGAGCTCCATGATCAGTCACACTCAGGATGTCCTGTCACAGCCACTGTTCCAGACATGCTGAATCGTGCAGATGGCATCATTTGTACCGACCAGCACATCACAACACGGCAATTGGCTCTACATTTATGCGTCTGCAATGATCGAGACTCTTGGATATTTAAAGAGGGGCTCATGATGGGTTCCATGAATGCGCACAGCGAATCACAAGATTCAAAGAAAGGCCATTTCATCCGAGTTGATGGAGCATTTTGAGACCAACAGAGAGGCCTTTCTGTCGCGGATCATTACAGGGGACAAAAGCTCGGTGCACCACTTCGCACCGGAAACAAAAAGGTAGTCCATGGAGTGGCATCATCCTCATTGACCACAAAAGAAGAAATTCAAGAGAACCCCTTCTGTGGCAAAAGTCATGGTGACAGTCTTCTGGGATTGTGATGGAGTCATTCTCATGGTGGTGATGCCAAGAGGGTCAACCATCAATTCAGCGGCATACATGAAGGCTCTGAATGAACTCAAGAACCGTTTACAATGTGTTTGATTCGACAAGAATCCAGCAGAAATCTTGCTCCAACACGATAATGCACGCCCACACACAAGTCGGAGAACCTGGGAAAACATGGCCAAATTGGATTGGACATCACCGCCTCATCCACCCTACAATCCAGGCCTGGCACCCTTTGACTTCCACCTCTTTGGGCAGCTTAAAGATTCTCTACACGGAACACACTTTGAAGATGACATGAGTGTCAGTCATGCAGTGAAAACATGGCTATGCCTACAGGACAAGAGCTTTTAACAGCAGGGAATACATGGTCTTCCACAACGTTGGCATACAGCCATAGAATGTGACGGAGACTCTGTAGAAAAATAGGACATGGACAAGACATGTTGACGTATATTGTCACCAAATTCTGATTCTCAACAATAAATGTGTTCTGAGGAGAGAGAGAAAATGTGGGGCATTACTTATTGAACGACCCTCATAGTAGTAGTAAGAAATGCTAGGTATGCATACATTAAAAGGGAAGGAAATGCTTGGTAACACCTGTAATTATTGATACTAACACAGTCACAATAAGTCTGCAATTCCCTTCTCTATGTTAACTGACTCAAACATTTTAGGCCTCTTTGTCACTAGAAGATTAAAGACATTCCCTGTCATGACTAGTTTCTCTAATTAACTGCTCAAGATGATTTTCAGAAATAGGTGTAAAATATTTCAAAAGCCTCACAGTCAACAGTTGAAATTTCCCATTATTACTGTAGTCTCATCGGAAATTTTATGTGAGATTTTCTCTGAAACTTTATTTCACTGCAGCTCCTGAGACAAGTGATCCATAAAAGTGTCCAATCATCACATTCAACCCACATTTGGATCTTTTCCTTCGACTGATTATTTCTCATTCAGAACATGTAATAGTTTAATAAATATTATTGAGTTCTACATGGCTTGGAATTTAATATCCCACTGTTATTATTGTTAATAAGTGAATCATTCTGGTCTTCACCATGGTTGCTCCTGCATTTTACAAACATGTTCTTTTCCTGATTTGCAAGAGTGAATGTAATTAATGTAGCTAATCTACTTCTTTCTCCCATCATTGTGTGGAATTAGCTGTCAAGAATATGGATAGGTTACTCTAACCTGAAAATATTCTCTTGTGAGCACCCCAAATACTATGCTACCAAATTAATTATTTTCTGTGTACAATGCATGTCTGATCTGTTCAGGGGTGGGGGTTATCTAAAACTCTCCACTCAACAGTGTAGATGAAGAGATCTGTAATGCAGAATTGTCTAAGCTTACAGTTCATGTCTATGATTGAGGCTAATGGTGCAAACAGTGAGTGGTGCTTCCACCCCACATGCAAAGATAGTTGTTGAGACTAATTTAGTCATCAGTCCACAGGAACTGTAGGAGGAATCTGAAACCAAGTGTCATGTGTCAGTTGTGCAGATGCGAGTTACAATTTGATCCCAGTTATAAATAGTGCATTTAAGGGTATACGGAATGAGTTTTTCGATGAAAAAATCGATTTTTGGGTAAATGCATTTTCGAAAAATTTAGACTCTCCCGTTTAATACCATGTATAAAATATTTGGATGACGTGAATAGAGCTATTTTAAATAATTTTTTAAAATAATTTCGACACACGATGTTCCGCACCTTGTATATGAGACGCGAAATATACCTGATATAGACTGCCTTGCCAGAGATATAATTGAGCACAAGAGAGTTAACTTTTCTGTTGGCTACACTGCTAGACAGTTGACAATAGATTCTGCACCATTTGTATTGTTTCCTTTGTGAGTACATCCATGTCATTGTTGTGATAGTCGTATGTGGAGAAGTCATTGAGTTTTCTTTCCTTCAACATGCCAAGACCTAGTCTGAAGGTATTTAGAAAGCGTGTACACTGGCGCAAGAAAGTAAAGTGTACTAAAAATTCGTCTGATTCATCTTCATCAGTATCTGATGTCCAAGTAGCGACTAACCTCAACACTGGTAGTGATACATTGAGTGATGCTGCTGCCACTACACCGGAAAGTGCTTCAAGAAGAAAACTAGCTGGAATTGAAGAAGAATACAAGAAACTAAATGCTGGGACTACAAAATATGAGGTAATTAACATCCCTTTATTATCAGACGTTTTGGAGAACAATGTGTGCTGCAAACAATGTGGAAAATGTGGTGTTTCATTGAAAACAAACTTACATGTAGGACTTGCTTGTGAATTAGAGTTGATGTGCAGTTATTGCAAACACAGTGTTACTTTCTTCAATTCCTCACATGTTACTGCAGATACAGGTAAACTATGCGATATAAACATTAGACTGGTTTATGGATTACGGTGTATAGGAAAGGGCAGGGCGGCAGGTGCCATGTTGTATGGTGTGATGAACCTCCCTCCTCCACCTTCAAAATTTAACAAACACATAATTGCAATAGGCTCTGCTGTAGAAGATGTGGCACAGGAAAACATGAAAGATGCTGTTGAGGAAGCAGTTGTTGAAAATAATAATAGCAGAGACTTGTCCATAGCTTTTGATGGAAGCTGACAGAAGAGAGGCCACACATCTCTGAATGGTGTAGTAACAGCTACAAGTGTGGACACTGGTAAGGTAGTTGATGTGGCAATACTTTCCAAGCATTGCAGATGCAAGGAGAAAATGAAAACTAAACATGAAGAGGAGTGCATGGCAAATTACTATGGGTCAAGTGGTGGTATGGGAAGTTGCTGGTGTAAGAAGTATTTATCAATGCTCAGTAAAATGGTACAATGTTAGATACATAAATTATCTTGGAGATGGTGACTCAAAGGCTTTCAAAGAAACTGAGGAACTGAGACCCTACGGTAACAATGTGAAAATTTCCAAACTGGAGTGCGTTGGCCATGTTTAGAAAAGGATGGGATCAAGACTTCGAAGGCTCAAGGCTAGCATGAAAGGCAAGAAATTGAGCGATGGAAAAACTTTAGATGGGAAAAATAGACTGACAGATGCTACAATAGATCATATTCAGAAGTGCTATGGTCTAGCAATAAGACAGAATAAA
Source organism: Schistocerca cancellata (assembly GCF_023864275.1). Classification (NCBI taxonomy): domain Eukaryota; kingdom Metazoa; phylum Arthropoda; class Insecta; order Orthoptera; family Acrididae; genus Schistocerca; species Schistocerca cancellata. The sequence goes on along the minus strand of NC_064629.1, from coordinate 262,663,528 downwards.
GCAGATGCAGAATTAATGAGAAGAGCAGTCTGGGCTCTGCTTTTTCATACAGCTTCAAACAATGAGAATCCCCAACATGGGCTATGTCCAAAAGGAGACGATAGTTGGTGCAAGTACAACAGAGGGAAAGTAACTAAGAAACAATACAATCACCCTCATCACCTGCCACCTGCCATAATGGATGAAATAAAACCAATATTCCGAGACCTTGCAGATATTAGTCTACTAAAGAAATGTCTTCATGGCCAGACTCAAAATCCAAATGTGTGTGAACCATGTGATATGGAAAAGACTACCTAAAACTGTGTTTGTGGGTATAAACACACTTCACTTTGGCGTTTATGATGCTGTTTCATCATTCAATCAGGGCAATATAACAAAGTGCAAAGTTCTGCAGAAGTTGGGGCTCTGTGTAGGACTACGAACTGCCGCAGCTATGCTTTGTTTGGACAAGGAACGGCTCAGGTCTTCAGATAATGCCATAAAAGTACATTCAAAGATGGCTAGACAGCATAGCAGAGCCATCAAGAGCAAGCTGTTGGACGATTCTGATGATACAAGCTATGAAGCAGGCTTGTACTGAAGTAAAAACTTTGAAGCTAATTTCCCGTAACTTTAGTTTTTTTTTGTGTATAAGGTACACTTTCTCAGGGCCTATTTATAGTAGAAAGATGAAATTTTCTGTAGTTGTTCCTTAAGACCGTCTAATATATCTGAATTAAAAGATATGTGGAATTATTTTGTATTAATGGATGTAAATTTTAAAATACTTGTTAAAATGTATAACTTTTTTTAACATTTACAAAAAATAAAATATCTGAAAAACTATACATTATTTTTTCAAAATTAATAATTCAGCATAAAAGCAGAACATATCTCTGCGTCATGTGAAAAAATCAAGGGTATCGTCCAAATAGCAAATGAGAAAATGTTCCTAACTTTTAGCTCAATTTAACATTGTAAGCATAGGGCGTTCCGTATACCCTTAACAGCTGCCGGCAGAGTCACTTCCATTTTTATGTGAAATCCCCTAGCAACCATAGACAGTACACAATGATCTTCCTTCTAAATCTACTATCTATTTCACACTGGAGCTGCCAGTCAATGTCAGTCTCAAAATAAGTGGCACTGGGGCAGCACACCATATCTGTTGCTAGACCATAATGGGATAGTGATGTGACTGAGCATGTAGGAAGGTGCAATGACATCAGACAATCTAAATGAAGTCTGCCACGCTGTTGTAATAAGAGATCATATTGGATGAATGTAGTGATGCAGATACAGGGAATTCATACAAATTCAGACTAGGAACTACACACAATGGAAGCTCGATGTTGATGATGGCAACGACAATGCCTGGCGTCTTTTCAGCTGTGATTATACTAACTATTCCACGAAAGGAAAAACCGTATACTGCATAAGCACTGGCACTGCACATAGACACACACTAAAATGCGAGTAATGATATTTGGATTTGTGATGTTCGCACAACATTACTGTGGGGCTACTGTGGCTTGCAAACTCAATTTTATGTTAGGCTGAAATTTTTCCATCTGTGGAAGATGTTTTTTAGTGTGAGACTGTGAAGTATATATGGCCATATACTTGACTGCACTTCCTTCAGTTATGATTATGTCAAGTCTGGGGGAGGGTGGGGGGGGGGGGGGGGGAAATGTACTACTTGCCAGGTGCTGCAGTCATTAGGTTGTAGTCTATGCGAATGCAACTCTAAACTGCTATTAGGATTGATAACTCCACGATCTGCACAAACAGAACCAGTACTTATAGTAGTAGTAGTAGTAGTAGTAGTAGTAGGTGTAGTTGTCTGCTGCTCAAGCATTTCACTGCTTTATGGGCAAACAAAAAAGTGGAAAATGAAACACACAAGTTCAGTGTCTGGGCTACTCATACTCAGTTCTTCATAGTTCAGGTAGTATGCTTAAGGGCTGTTTCTGATTGAAATGGTATCACTTCCAATCAAAACTATCATCATCATAGAGCTCTTTGTGGCTGCCTGCCTCTGAACAAGGCCTGATCCCAAACTCTCCTGAAACCCATCTTCAGGTAGTAACCATTGGAGACCACTCATCACTTCTGTGAGTATTAAGTACTTTATTAATTTTTACATGTATACAGTAAATTTTTAGACAAAAACAGACAATGTCTACATCTGAAATCTATGACGTTAACCTGGTCACAAGTGATATAAAAAGTATTCAGCTACATCTTACCCAGAAGTAAGAGGGCAAGAACTTGGCAACTTTTAACGTCATTGTTGGAAAAATTTCAACACACACTGGCAAAGTTAATGATGGGATAACTACTCGAGTAGGATACTGCATGAGAACATGAAAGTATGGAATCTATTGCAAACACGAACAGCCAACATCAAGGCAACTTGCATGTACAGTACATTTTTTCACAAAAATGACTAGAATGCACAAGTCTCCAGTAAACATCAATTTGAGAACTTTTTAGCATATCAAGGCCTTACGACAGATGGCCAGTTACATAGCTCTGGCCCACAGTACACCTACTGAAGAACTGTCAACTGTGTAAGCTACAATACGCACAACCTATTTGCGCATAAAAATGTGACTTATGCATTAATAACAAGGATTAGCTCTTACAAGTCACAATTATGAAAGTGGCTTTAAACTAGCTGGTTGGTCACAAAATAATAGTCACAGGATGTTTCTGGACCCACTTATTATCCATCTTCAGATGACCTAGTGACAAATTGGTAACAGATTTTTTTTTACAATCTTGCAAGATTAAACAAGTGTCTTAAAGAGGACATATACTTAAAAATAATTGAACATAAAAGACATTTAAAATGAAAGACACACCATTTAGTACAGAATGAATATAAACATTAATAAGACTCCTAATGAACATCGAAAGAAACAAAGTTTACTAGTCCACACAGCAAATAACTTTGACCTAACATGTGTGCTTAGTAGTATGGCTGGCAGATAGTCCCACACAAGAGCGCTTCAACTTGTTGATGCCAAATGGCTGTGGTGCTTCCATATATGGCTGGCATGTAATTAGAGGTGGTAATTTCAATACATATTACAACATTTGACATAAAATGTAAACAGATTTTTTTTTCTCACATTATAAATAAAAATTAATGCCAACATGAGACGAAGAAAAGTTTGAAATATATATACAGGGTTTTGCAATAAAGATATTTTTTGTAGCAAACACAAAAACAGATAACTAAAAGCCTGTGCCAAGAGCTCAAAGGTGATAAATAAACCATAAAATACACAGAAAACAACCTAACCCAATGAAGTATGGAAATGCAATTTTTTGTTCGCATTTTTGCCCTGTATTTGTTCAGAAATGCTAAGGAACCATTGACTGCTGCTGGTGATCTGTTTATTAATTGAAACTTCCTGGCAGATTAAAATTGTGTGCCGGACCGAGACTCGAACTCAGGACCTTTGCCTTTCACGGGCAAGTGCTCTACCAACTGAGCTACCCAAGCACAACTCACGCCCCGACCTCACAGCTTTACTTCTGCCAGTACCTCATCTCCTGCCTTCCAAACTTTACAGAAGCTCTCCTGCACGTTCGAGTCTCGGTCCGGCACACAGTTTTAATCTGCCAGGAAGTTTCATATCAGCACACACTCCACTGCAGAGTGAAAATCTCATTCTGTTCATTAATTATCAGATTTAGGGTTGAACGGCAGTCAGTGTATATTTCAATCTCTTTGAGGATCTCTAGTGATCCACTTTTTCGTTACAGCAGCACACAATGGTTCTTTAGAATTTTTGATGAGTTGTTTGTGAACAAATAGAAGGTAAAAATATGAACAAAAATCTACATTTCCATATTTGATTGCATTCGGTTATGTGCTTCTGTATATTTTATGGTTTGTTTGTCAACTTCTGCCTCTTGACACAGGCTTCTAGTTTTGTTCCTCTTTCTCTTGTATGCCTTCAACCAAAAATATCTTCACTGCAAAAAATTGTACGTATTTCAAAGTTGTCTTTGCCTCATGTTGGTATTAATTCTTACTTATAATGTACGAGACTATCTGCATACATTTTACACTAAATATTGTATTATGTACTTAAATTACCGCTTGTAATTATGTGCTGGCCATATATGGCAGCACCACAGCACTTTCGCCATTCAGCATCAATAACCTCTCTCATCTGGGATAAAACCCTGTATGTTTCTTAAATTTGTTTCTGTCTAACATTAGTATTAATTTTTATTTATACTGTAGGAAAAATCTGTATAAATATTGCAATAGGTTCTGAAATTACCACTTGTAATTAGGTATCAGCCATATAGGGCAGCACCACAACACTTACACCATGTAGTGACAACAAGCTCTCTTATGTGGGACTATCTGCCAGCCCCATTACTTGGCTACAAGTAGTACATATGTTAGGTCATAGAGTTATTTGCTGTGTGGAATGGTACACTTTTTGTTTCTTTCAGCATTAATTGACATTCTTGCCAAAGTTGTACACTGATTCTGTATTAAAAAGTATGTATTTTGTTTTAAATGTCTGTGTGTTCAATTATGTTGTAGCATATGCCCTCTTTTAAAACACTTACATAATCTTGCAAGATTGTTAACAAAATTTTTTTTAAATATATAATTTTTTTTATTTTTTTCTGTTACTTTGTCACCAGGTGATTTGAAGATGGACAGTGCCCAAAACACGTAATGAATAATAAATGGGTCCAGAAACACCTTGTGACTATTATTTAAGACCAACAAACTATTTTACAGCCATTGTCATTATTGTCCTACACCTCTACTACGACTTTCACTCATGTCCATGATCTTATAAGTAATATGAACTTGCTTTTGGTTCAGGTTTACAATTTTCAGTGAGTGAAACTCTGTTCACCACACAATGCTTTGGTATGAGTAACATATCTAAAGAATATTTGCCTATATGTCAACTTTTGTTACTTTGTAGGAAATGGTTTTAATTGATTACTGAATAATAAATTTCACGTTGTGACCTTTTTGGGGTGCAGTGTTCCCTCAAAAGCTACTTTGGACACACTCCCAATTTATATGCATCAAGGAATCTTCTCTCATCAGGTTTGCACAAGAAACACTATATATGTAAGGTAAGAAATGAAAAAGAAAAAAAACTTACACATGTAATATGAAGCTGCATTGAAAACTTGACAGCAAAACTATGGCTGTTGTCTTGACACCATCATGTTTACTATGTTTCCAGTTTGCTTTAGAATCCTTACTGCATCATCATGCTCTAGTTTTGTAAAATCAATCCCGTCCACTTCTAAAATTTTGTCTTCTGGGAACAATAAGCCACTTGCTGGACCATCTGGATTAACTTTCGTTATGTAAATTCCCTATGAACAAAAATATCCAAATTTATCACAAGAAATTCAAATATTGATATATTACTATATAATAAAAAATAATAGTAAAAGGAGTAGTCAATTACATGCAGAATATCTCACTTAACTCTTTCGCTTAAAATGTCATTTTCTATGTTAAAGATTTTCGTGATCGGCAATCACCTAGAATAGTATGTTCGAGTGGTAAAATTTAGGAACTGCTAGTAGTATTGATGTCAAAGATGAGAAATAAGGCTAAAAACATAATGAATACCAGTACGCGTGACAAAAGTGAAGTAAGGTGAGTGGAAGCCTATTGGGATGCTGTTCCCAATCTAACCAGATGGTTGTGGATTGTCTCTCCCAGTAGCTGTCAATAATGTTTGAGTTTTTGCCTGGTTTAAGGACTGAGATGATGACATTCTCTCCCCATTGCAAAACACCTGCTAGCCAAGTAGGACTGAAGACCCTAAGTAGATGTAATCTGTGAGAGTTGCATTTAGGTACTGGATCATATGATTATGAATTGAATGAACTGAGGGATGTTAAGGATAGGAGGGCGTCTTCAACTTGTCTTTTGTGTGTTTGAAAGGTAGCTGGGTGAGAAGAGGATCTAGGAACCATCGCAACATGGGTTGTGAGGTGTTCCGGAAGAACCAAAGCACTAGTAGAAATACCATCATGAAGGTAGAGATCCAGAATAGTTGTCGATCTTTGGCCAGTACACTACGGAGCTTGACTCACACCTGGAATAAAGAGGCATACCTTCCTTGGGAGGAGATGTAGAGCTCCCAGCATTCCTTCTTACTGAGTTAATTAGATAGTGAACACTTGCATTGAGCTGCTTAAAAGTGATGACAGTGTTCTGCAAAGGATATCACTTGAGATGGGCCTGAACAGCTGTTGCAATGTCTTTGGGCCAACAAGGTACCAGCTGCTGGTGGAGGGGCTTATACAAAGGGGAGCAGCAGTTCCATCGGTGTAGGCAATGGTGGTGCAGACACGTCCAACAACCTCGTCAATGAAGTCCAATGGAAAGGGTATGAAGGGGACATTGGAGGCACACAACTGCCAGTTGGCCTCTTCAGAGAAGCAACTGGTCTGTCACACCCTGACAAGAAAGTGACAGGATCACAAGGAAGTGATCACTGACACAAAGTGTTTCGGATCTCTAGGTTCACCAGAGTAGCTTTCTCTGAAGATTACTTTCCTTTGTTAACTACTTTAGATGGCTGGGACTCTTGCAAGGGCTTATCCACTGTGACAGTAGGAACTGAAGAGGAGTGGGAAGCCCTGAGACCTGTAGTACACAGTTTCTTTAACTGCTGGCTGTTCTAGAGTTGCTGGTCTAGATTTTCTGGGAGTTCTTTCACTGGAGGAGATGCTGCTTTTCTGACCAGATGGGTGAATTGAGGTCCCCAAAGATGATGCTACCAGAACAGGAACCATCCCCCTCCATCTTCCCCCATGGGCTAATTAACTTGTTAAACTACCAGAATCTAACATAGAGGGAATGGAGGGAGTAAGTGTTCAGGTACTGCTGTAGGAGCAAAAAATATGATTCCACTGGGACAGGGTCATCATAATTTTTCAGCACTTCAAAATATGATATACAATTGGAGACCTCAAGCTTCTGTCTTTTAAGTTCTTTCAAGTGTGAGGTACAGCAACTGTCTCCGCCACTGACACAGATGAGTTTTCATGAAGTGACCAACCAGTCTCCACAATCTGGATTGTTTGTACAATTGGAAAACACATTCTCAAAGCATTGGCATTTGAAGCATCACACCAGGGATGAGAAAAACAGATTCACATTACAATGGTAGACCATGATTGTAACTTTCTCAGAAGTGGATCCCTCCCAAAACCAAGTATGAATACTCTGCTGTCAACCTTGTTGTACAGTGACCTCGACATACACGACATATGAAGTAAAACTCCCAGAGAAAAATTAAACCCTGCACTATATTCGGTCTTTTATGCAGTGTTACACTGAGAAATACAATCCAAAATTTTTTGCAAGAGAGTAACATTCAGGGCTTGGTAAGAATAACTGTTTTAAGACAAACATTTTGTAGTTTACTGAAGGAAGGTAATTCTCAAAGCACATTTTCAATACTACCTACAAATCAGTGCCCAAATGCAGCTTATGTCACTAAAAGCCTTTAAATAAGTATTAACAATGTAAGAAAAAGATAGATTGCTACTTCCTGTAAAGATGAAATGTTAAGTTGCAGATAGGCTCAATTAAAGGACACTTACACATTAGCTTTTGGCCACAGCCTTTATCACAAAAAGAAACACACCTCACACATATATGACTACCACCTCCGGCAACGTTGACCAGAGTATGTATTTGTATGTCCGCTGGATCACCCAAGGACATCATTACTAGAGTCTGCTTCATGTGAGACAAATAATAGTGAGCTTTGTGCAGCAAAATGCCACACTGCAATGATCATAACAGGATTAATTTTGAGTGTCTGAACTATTTCAGTCATACCCCATCCATACTTGTTCTCGCTGAGTTAAAATTATAAGACTATCTTTTACATTGTAGCTCACTGTTTTTCAATATTTATCTAGTCTGAAAATGGGTCACATAAGTTAAAACATTAACATTTCAGATTCTGGTGAAATATTTTGTTGATTATGTGATGTGTGATGAAAGTAAACTGACTTGAAACATTTCAATGTCGAACCACTTCATGCTATGTAATTTAAATTCTTCGAAAACACATTAAACTGATATAAGGATCATCTTGAATTTTAGGCATATTTTCTTTGTAGAAAACCTTTGCAATGTTGTCAGTTAAACCAAAAATTGAAACCAGAAAAGCAAAATATTTTAAAACAAACTTAATTTAAAAGCAAAATGCACTTCAGAAGGGTCACATTTTGATGATAAAATTTGACCAGGAAAAATAAAAATCGTCCTTTGTTTGGTACTGAAACCCCATATAGCTGATGTGTTGAGTCACAGATAAGCCCATAATCAAGACAGAAGTTATCACACAGTGGTGTGCCTGTCTCACTCAACACTTCAAGTACATGAAAAGTGGTTACCTTTACTCCTTCCACTATTTGTGAACATTCATGGGACATAACTGGTTTAGAAGTAACAGGATAATTCCACAATAAAACGAATTTCAGGCAAATGAAATACTATTATTATAAATCATCTTTCAGGGTGGGTAATAATCTTCTCCGAGTACGAGAAAAAGCTGGTCTGTTCATGTTAAAGGTTTAGTCAGTAATTTCTTTTTCTCCTTCATGAAGAGTTTGTAGTTAGGCATATCAAAAACAAAAAAACTACACAGAAATGAACACTTTTCAGGACTTAAGATTGTTACAAGGTTGATCACTTTCATTTTGTCATAAAATATACGGTGAGAAGAAAAGGTACTTACATTATCATGCCTATCTGCTCGTTTCACACCACCCATTATACTGAATCCAAGCCCAGGACTCTTGGTAATTGTTACGGGGAACTGAAAAGAAAAAACTATATGAACCTTGAAAACATACTGCTGACGCAAGCACAGCACTGCTATATGACAAAATGAGATAGATGTGGCAATTGGTTCTTTAGTTTGTTCACTGCGGGGAAAACTGCTCTGCAACTTCTTGAAAATCAGTGTTCTGATCCCTCTGCTGGTTTTTTGCTAAGAGTCTTCTAACATCCCTGGGTGAGTGAACACAGTCTCAACCAGTGGTGGATTAATTAATGAAATGATGTTTTTCTCATGCTTTTCCAAAGAAGTGGAGTTATTCGCTAAGTTGCCACAGGCTCATTTAAGTGGGTAATTATTATTGGCTAGATACTGATAGCTGGTAGTGGAAAAGGTGGAGAATGTTCACAAAACATTACTTGTGTTGTGCTGCTGTGGCTTCCTAATAGTTGTTTATATTCCTCATACCCCATATCTGTGTAGTTACTTTCTTGATGGTGCAACCCAAGAAACCAGAAGCATACAGCCATCAACTCTATTTAAATTACACACATTCAAAGCAGTATTAACTGCTTTTTGGACTTCCTTCTGCAAATATTACATTTTTTTGGCTAGCACTCTTCATGTTATTAAAATATATGCCCTATCCATAGTCTTCCTGGTGTTTCATTACTGCAGATGACACAATTAGTGCCAGACATGTGTGGTATTCATGCTCTTTAATGTATTCTTTTATTGTTCTATTAGTTTCACTTACATACTCCTTTCTTCTGAAAAGGGAATGGTCCAATAAGACATGTTGAAACCTACCCTGAAATTTGTTTACACATGAAGAAAACCAAAGAAATGCACTGTCAAAATTTTAGCTGCTAAGAGGCACTGCACGTGATTTTTTTTTTTTTTTTCTTTTTTAAAGCAAGCTTAATATTGCCAAATTCATAGCTCACCAGGCGGCGGTGGAAATGTACACCCCTAGTGGTGCATGCACAACTAGGCATACACACAGCCGAGGTCAGCAGTACATTTGTAAACAGGAAACACAACACAACACAACCCGATCATAATTTGTAAAGGCCGTTTCAGGTTACTGTTCGTTGATAGTTTCTCTGACACAACAGTACACAGTAACCATTCTCTTGAATTGGCCACTCAAGTAACATCTATTACAAATTCTCAGTTGCATTTTGCAGTATTGGTAAGTATTGACAATGCAGGTAAAGCTGAACTAATATTTATTATGCTTTTGTAAGACATGCCCGATTACAGTACCTTTTTCTCTTCTAGTTTCACAGTAATATGGAATCCAATTAACATACTCAATTTAGCAAAGACAAAATATGAAGAATATGATTTCCAACCGAAATCAACTACTTCTGCATCATTTGTTAGCTGATTCCCTTGACATTCATTCAAACAATATCGACATGTCATTTGAAATTGTCGATACGTTAGAAGAAATAGAAAATAACTGTGACGATTCCATGGATTGTGGTTCGGACGTCATCAATTGTGCCAGTAACAGTTCTGAAGAAGAATACCCCCCCGCAAAAAAAAAAAAACACCAAACCAAACTTGAAGTCACACATGCACAAAGGCATTTTCGTTTTGCAAAGTCAGAGCGTGAACTGTACAAGTGCAAGAATGAATTACATGAAGTAAGAAATATGCGCCAATCGGAAACCCAAATCCATCTGATTGAAAAACTTCAAAAGATTTAGAACTGCTCGTGAGAGGCTATGCACCATTACCGATGGTGCTCTATGAGACTGGGCCCTCCAAATTGCATCTGACATGAACATTGCTAATTTCCAGGCTTTGTCAACCTGGCCACACAGGTTCAAGAAATTGTACAGAATAGGAAGTCACAAAATTACCAAGTTTACATCATGTAAATGTGTAGAGCAGCTACCAATGATAGACAATGCTATAGAGAAATTCATAGCCGACATAAGGACGAAACTTGCTGTTATCGCCGCAACTACTGTTTGTAACGCTGATCAGTCATGTTTCATGAAAGAACTGTGTGCACACCACACTTTATCATTTCAGGGTGAAGGAAAAATGCAGTCAGTTGCCCCAACAATGAATGCAATGACACTTTCATATACGATAATGCCAGTGATAAGCATGAGTGATTTACTGTTTCCGCAGCTGTATATCTGCCTTCAAGAACCACAAGGCAAATTAGAACCAAAAATAAAAAAATGGACTGTTTAATTGCAAAAGTCTTGCAACCATCATATGAAAATCAGGAAAAATGGGAAAGAATAATTTAAACATTGTGTTCGAAAAGTATTCCTACCATGCAGAAACTAATTCATTGCTTTTGATGGATTCATGGTCTGGACATAATGCCTCTGTTTTTGTGGAGGATGACGAAAAGTTTTTAGATGTAATGTGGATCCCACCTGGAACTAACAGTGTGTGTCATCCTCTCGATAAAGAATTTTTTCGACACTGGAAAGCATTTTTCAGGAAATTATCAGACAATATAATTTCTGATACCTCTCACTCATTTCAAGTTTGTCAGCAAACAGTATTCTTAAGCTCCAATCATTTGTGCATTGCCAGTTGTTTTCGCCACACTTAACAAATTTGATCAAGTATGCCTGGTATGCAGCACAATATGCAGAACAATGCCCAGGACCATTTCTCACTCCAACCCAGTTCTGTCTACATAAAACTGGTGGTTACTATGACGTGCCAGACTGCATCAATTTTCCCTGCGTCCAGTGTGCCTGGTGCAAGAAAAATGTTTGCTTTTGTCATTTAATAGACACTTTGCATTTTTTGTGATGACTACAGGGAATAAACAAAGAACTGTTTTGTTGATAGTCAATTGTGCAACATTCAAACATTATTATAAGGAATAGCCTACACGAATTGTTATAAAATGTAGTACTGCGAGACACATTTCATTTCAACAGATTAAAAGTCTTCCTTGATGGAAGTAGTCTGTGACATCAAACACTGCCATTATTTTGTTTTCTCTACTAGCCACTTTTATCAGAATTACATGAGCAAGAATTGAACTGTCAATAGACATTATTAAAAAAAGTTTGTATAGTTTAAGCCAGGTTTTCACCAAAGCAAACAAAATAATAAGCATGAGCAAAAGAGAATTCTGTCTGGTGTACCCAGTAGGTATCTTGCAGGTCTTTCAACTGGAAACCACTGCAGCTACTTACGTGTCCCTAACCTTCCCAAGTTACCTAATCTCAAAATGTACACCTGAGGTTTATTGTGGAATCTGAATCACATGTCTTTCATGGCCATTCCAACATCTGTGAGAAGTGAATGCTCGGTTAAAAATTATAGTGAAAAAGTCGTGGTCTGAACGGGATTTCATCCCACACTCTCTGGATCATGAAGTGTGCACTTTGCCACTGGACCGTTTTTGTTTTAGAAAAAAGAAAACAGAAAAGAATACGACCATTAGACCTTACACGTGTAGTGGAAATGGTAGCTGTGTCACCTCTTGATATGATGCTCAATGTCGGTAATTATTGTTCTCATTATAAGTTTCCCCTCAATGGTAATGAGAAGCCAGGGAAAAATGGCAGCCGACACACAAGGAAAATTTTGGACCAGTGCTAACGAGAGATGGAGATGCAATTCCGTGTAAAAAGCAAGATCTCCATGCATGTCACGCATCCACACAAATTGACATGTAAATTCTTCCTTCCCTGTGCCATTTTACATTCTCTCAAGAACAGTGCGCTCGCCATGCAAAATAATCCTCACTGAATAGTGAAGCTTCGCATTGTGGCTCTAACAAGATAAGAGTTGTATCCTGTGTGCCGAATATTAGCTCCAAAAACTAAAAACTAAAACAGCTTTCACAAGCAATGTTTGCTACCTCGTGTTCTCTTCTGTTCCCTCTAGTACAAATGACTACCCATATAAAAGCGAATGGTAGCGAATTTTCTGCAAATGCTCATTCGCACAAGTTTGCTTCCGTTCACTCCATTGTAAACCATGCTTTAGGCGCTTACAATTGGTGTCTGTGAACTCTGGGTAATTCCACTACGGGTTGCTGCGTGAGTGATTTGCCGAGTCGCGCGCTAGGTGTGCAGGGCTGTACAAACCACTGTTATAAGCTGTTCTTCGTGTGGCAAAAATGTGTAACTTCAACATTTTTTACAAAATACTTGCAGTGGCTCTTAACAGCTAAAATTTTGGCGGAGCATTTCTTTCATTGTCTTCTTTCTGTGTAAAAAAAATTCAGGGTAGGTTTTGACATGTCTTATTGGACCATTCCCTTGTGAGTTGTGTTGTGGAACCAAGTACTGAAGTTTTTCTGCTTGAATTTTCTGCATCTGTGATGACGACAACAACAAGCGATCATCATTTCTCAATGAAAACAATGAGGACCAACGACTTTTATAGCATTTCCATGGATAAGGTCTTCAAAAGCTCTTCAAAACACCAGGAACCGCCTCCTCACTCTGTGAGGTCACCATTTGTCACTAAGGTAACTGACAAAGAAAGAAAAATCCTTCAGGAAAAAGGAGTGTGTTCTTAGCATAAGTTAGTTAAATAGTGCGTAAGTCTAGGGACCAATGACCTCGGCAGTTTGGTCCCTTAGGAATTCACACACATTTGAACATTTTGAAGTGACAGTCAACAAACCTCTGGTACACTGCAGCACTCATGAAAATAAACTATCATAGGTAGGCTGATGTTTTGGTAGCACTTTTTTCCTTCCTCTCCCCCCTTCTAAATCTGTTGTGGACCCTCTTCTGACCCAATACAGTTGTTGACATAAACTACAGTTGGCTTTCTTCAGAGAAGTGCCAGGAAATGAAGCAGGCAATTTGCTTCTTTTCCACACAATGATGATGGCACTAAGGAATGAAAAAGTACACTGAATTACCAATGACATGAATGAATAACAGTCATTTTGAAACGGAACTGATCTCTCCACCCAACTCATATCGAAGTTTAATTTTATTTTCAATCCTATCACATTATAAGAAATGTAAATAGATCCCACTAATTTTTGTTGCAGACACACAGTTCCCAAACAGGACTATCACACATGCTAAGATCTCCATCATACGAAGAACTGCTCTGTGCTGTGCTGTGGTATTGGTGACAAGTCACAATTGTTCACAGTTCTAGCTATGTGCCAGATCCAGTAGCTAGAGATTGGCTTCTCAAATTTCATTTTTGTAAAAACATTTTTATGTACACAAGTGTGTGCCAATTTTATTTCTGGAGTTTTTTTTTATAAATGCATTATCTTTCTTATATTAAAAAAGGATCTACTATTTGCTTCTGTTTAGCCTACACATTGCAGCATACAGCATGTAACTGAAGTTCCAAAAACTTTATTTTAAATTGGAATACCGATATGTATGTCCATTAATGACTACGGGAATGTGATGTAAAAGAATTAGTAGTGCACACTAATGCACTACTTTTTAGTGTGCAATAAGTTGAGAATGAGGGTCAGCTGTTAAGTGTGCATGGGCAGCTAAAGCAGTTAAGGCAACCGTTAGCATAAAGCAAGAAATCCAGGCTGAGTCCCTGTCCGGCACAAACTTTCAACTTACGTTATTGAATTATCTCCACACTTAATCACAGCTGATGTCAATACTTCCCATGAAATTTTGTTCTCTTTGTTATTGTATAACAACTGTTTGCGTGTTGTAGTATCCGAGGCAGAATTTGGGGATCAGCTCAGCATTTGCCTAAACAAGTGTGGGAAACTGTCTGGAAGCCATGATCAGGCTGCCAGGTTTACTTGCACCCAGTTGTTAATCTACTGCGTCCACTCAATCCATATCTGGCTCACCTCACTATTACAAGAAGATCGATTCTATACAGCAACACTGGTTACTGAAAATTGTACTACTGTTTTTAAGGATAGATACAACATGCGGCTGACATCCCCCCGCCACCATGTTTCAATAGTTCACAACTAATTCATATGCCTTCATTATTATTATTATTATTATTATTATTTATTACAGAAGACAAGAGACAGAACAGTCAAAATTCTTGGATTTAGTTATGGGACACTTCAACACACAACTGTTCACAACCTTGCACTATTCTTTGCATTTAGTGAACACTGAAATTGAAAAACTGTAAGAATTCTGTCCACACATGGAGCACCCTCTCTTTCAGGATGACAATGCCAGATCACACGAGAGTGCTGTGACATCTGCAACAATCAAATGCTTTGGGTTCACTGTCATTGATCATCCTCCATACAGTCCCAATTTGGCCCCATCCAATCTGCATCTGCTTCAGAAACTTAAAGAACACCTTTGAGGACTTCACTTTGATAATGATGAAGTGGTGCAAGCAGAAGTGAGGTTGTAGCTTTGTCAACAAAGTCAAACATGCTACAGTGATGGTATCAACAAACTGGTCTCTTGAGAGAACTGTGTTCTTTGCCAGGGTGACTATGTTCAGAAATAACTATGTAGACATGAAGAATAACAACGTATAATGTTAATAACAATTTTACTTAAAAAGCTCTAAGAGTTTGCGGAAACATAAAAAAATTTGGAACGATTACTTTTCAACACACCCTCATACAATTGTCAATGTACGCTGGATAACAGTTGGAACTCACTGCAGTACTTATGAAGTATAAAGTCTAGAGTTTACTATGTCCAAAAACTGTCATCTGACCACTAAAGAGTCTGTTTGATCCCCTCACCCCATACATATCTTCCTCCAATAATCATTCTGCACACCTTTCTATATAACATACATTATTATATCATTTTCTTTACAACAGATGCAGTAGGGAACTGCTGAGTAGAACACTATGACCTACCTACCTACCTACCTACCTCCCTCCCTCCCTCCCTCGCAGCATACAGCATTTTGTGCAACAATTCAACCTGTTGATTTAAGTTTTGGGCAAATTTTATGTCAAAGACATGGGTCAATGATTCACTAGTTTCTTTAAAGGAAAAAATGACCTCCTTTACTCCCATAATCCACATTTTGATATTTACACTGCTGAAAATTTGATCTTATGTCATACTAAATAGTATATCAAGTTTTGCCCTTCCATTGGCTACATGTGGTGATCTTATCACATATGTGAAGTTATTCATGGATAGTCTTCTCTTTTTCCAATACAAGATCACAATGGAGTGAGTTTTGTGATCATTTTCATAGCAGTGTTTCACACATATTCAATTTTAACTTGAGCACTTGTAAACTAGTGTTCAAGTTATAAAAAAATGATTACACCACCAAAAGAATGAAGTCCCCTTTTATTGTCAAGGTGTGTGTGTGTGTGTGTGTGTGTGTGTGTGTGTGTGTGTGTGTGTTTTTCACAATCTGCCTGCCTTTCGGACATTTTGTTTTTATTATTTACTTACACCCTCTGACTTCACTCTACCACCTTTATTTATCAACTGTACTTTGTGATTTATTTTACATTTAGTATTGTGTTCAATCTATTGATTTCTGGCTACACATTATTAGTACTCAGGTATCTGAATTTTGGCCCTTGGTCACTGTTACTTGAAATTCCTTCCATGTACTTTGTAATTCTCCTTTCCCCCACCACTTCCCTTTCCATTAATTTTCATTTGCCCTGAAAAAAATATTTAAAACACTAAAGGTTCAGTCATATTTTTAATCTGTGTCTCAGCCTCATATCAGTTGTTCCTACTCAAACGCCTGGTAAGAAAATGCTTATCTCAGTCTTAAGCATTACTAATGATGTCTAACTTAAGAATTCACATCTATGAAGGCCTAGAAGCTAAGATGAATACATCATTTAAACACACTTCTTACAGCATGATGGTTACCATATTTAATGGACTCAGCCACACCTCTTGCAGCCACCCCCACCCCAGTCCTTTGGCTAAGATTTAGTATTATACAAACAATTGGCATAACTTAAGAATCACCACTAGTTTAGCTATGAGAAGGGTGGAACAACATGTCTGCTATGGTGTACTTGAAGGAATTACTCTCCACCAAAGTCATTACTGTAGTGTGCTGCATGCTATCATCAACTGTTGACCAGAGCTGTGACTTAAAATTTGTGATGTTACCAGACTGCTCTCAGGGATGTAAAGCCAATTCTGTTTTGTGATTTGCTTCTGCAGTTTAAATCTGACATTACTACTACACATTATTGACAAAACAATAACTAAAGTATCGGCAATTGTATGATTCACCATCAGGGAGTGTCTAAATGGAATTTTACAAGCAGAAAAATCATATGATTTTAGTTTTTCCTTGGTTGTTCAAGAATTATGTTAACTGAATATTCTTTGAAGAATTGAAAGTTACTGGCAGTTTACTGCAAACTTTCTAAATGATCCAATCAACACAAGTACTTACAACAACATTACATTAACCCACGTAGAAAGGAGCTAAATTGAAGAATTAAAAGTTAATCGCAGTGATCCATCAACCTGGTTTACTTATCATTTTTCATCATATAAGGTTAAAGGCTGATAAAATATGTGACTATTGTATTGTTCTTTGAGCAACAATCCTTAGCAGTGGTATAAAAATAGAAAAGTACTTCCAGGCATATTTAGCACATAGAGGCAACACAATCTGCTTTTATGAACAATTCTGTTGCACAAGATTTGCAGATCATTAATTTTATTTCTTATCTGTCTCGTTTTGATATCTCCTTGATAGCAAGCTCATTAGTTTCATAAGGACGAAGGAAGCTAAAGGCCATGATATTCTTCAAGCAATTCCAGTCACTGAGGCATAACAAGGACATGCACAAATGTTCATTAACAAGATTTCACTAAAAATGCCCATATTTCCAGAATGAATCTTTCACTTACAGAAGCTATGTAGCAGCCATGACTCAACACAGATCCCTTACAAGCAATGCTCTTACTGAGTGACTGACGCCTTTCTCCCAGGGCTACGAGCCAAGTAAGGCTCGTTTCACACTGGGACACTGGTGACAGTCACCAGAAACGGTCACCGACAGAGATATGTTTGTTTGAACTGGCGCATTCACACCGGGACACTACACTGCCTCACCGATCCACTGTAATGGACAAGGTCACTGTGTTTACAGCAATCACCGCCAGACCTGCATTAGTTTGAATTGGAGTGTTCACACTGGAACACTGATCACAGACACAGCGCTGCAGATTTGCCAACTGACAGACAGTCGTTTCTGAGACAGTGACGCGAAATATTCATTGTTCATTATACTGTAGACACATGAGTTTTGATCTGATTAACTCGGGATTTGGGATGTCAAAAGCGATGGCTGTAGTAATGAAAACGAATACGTGGCAAGAAATTATAAAGAAGTTTGTGCATGATTCCAATGAGAAGGACATGGATAAGAACAACAAAATTGGTATGTTGTATGCTCTTTTTTCAAATTTAATACTTTATTTTTCGGACCATAAAAGGCTATTGAAATTTAGTTGCTATCCCTGTAAGAGTCCATTTCACTAACTAATCAGTCGGCAATACCTGCGGTGTCTGATACTAATGATCCGAGAGTGTTCACCAGTCACTGGTGACCTTCACTGGCGACCGACACCAGTGTCCCAGTGTGAAACAGGCCTAAGATATCCACGATGGTCTATGCAGAGGTTGGAAAGTCGGACAGGGGTATTGGCACATTCAGGCTTTGTCAGACCACTGCTCATGCCTGCATAGCATAGCATTGTCACTCATGAGCATTCATGGCAAAGGGTAAAGAGCTTAGTTGAAATGGCAGTATTTTATACAGTTTATATTATGAGAAAGTTTCAAAATGAGTATGCTTACAACTAATAATGAGAATAAAATTTTTAGAGAATTCATTGGGTGCTAAAGTAAATGAAGCAACTGCCACAATGTAATGGAAGCAAACACTACACTTCTCCTAAGAGTATGAAGATTACAATGCAATTAAATGCAAATGTTCCTTTAATTAAAAATATAGAGGAAGAATATATTCCATTAACAAAAGTTACTTACCACTGTAGCATTTTTGTGAAGACCAAACATCCAAACTTTACTTGGTTTTGCTGTAACTTCAGGTGCTTTTTGTGCACTAGATCCCATTCCAACAGGTATACGACTGTGTTTACGATTATGGTCAGTCTGAGAAGTCCGGGTGGCCTTCATTGGTACAGGGGATCTGTTATCAGATATATCTTCATCTTTTTTTATGAAGCCATTTCCAACTGCACTGGAGGCTAACTTAACAGGCGGAAGATTTGCATAATTCAACACAGATTCTGCAAGAGAAGTATCTGGCACAACATTTGCGGGAGCTACAGAACTGGGCCTGCTTCCTGATGATTGTGAGCTGTACGAGCTCCTCTTTGAGCCAATATTTGAATAAAATCCTGGCAGGGGAATACCTGAAGTCACTGGAGGACCCAAAGTACGAGGTGACTTATCAGCCCTGGTCACTGCATTGCATTCCTGCTTTACTGACGACCTTAGAGAAGGAATCTTTGTAGACTTTACTGTTGCTGTATTTGTAGAACCACGTGTTATATTCTGCAATAAAGTTGCTGAATTAACAGAAGGGTTGCAAAGACTTGATTCACACGTAGGGGTATTAGACAGTCTTGAATTTGGTCGCTGTGGTGTTGGTACAATCACGTTTTCTGTTATATGTGCTTTTTCTTGAGTAAAAGCCATTGGTTCCATTATATCCTTCTCAGCATCTGATTCTAGTGAGTCTGTATGTGAAAATGCTGCATTTTGATTAATGCAATTCTTATCTGTGTCAGCAGGGAAACCAGTTGCATTTGAGTCCACTGTTTCATTCAGTTGTTCCGGATTCAACATGCTTCCAGAAATAAAATTGCCCATTTTACTGCTATCTTCTGTCTTTACGCTGATGAATGGAGACAAACTGGGCAACTCTTCAGTAAATTTCTCATGTCGTTCTTTACAATTATCGTAAGACCCACCAAGATTAGTGACATCACCTTCCAATGCACTCAATTTAGTATGTATCAAACCAGATTCGTCATTCAAATGGCCGCTAAAATTTTTATCAGGAGCAATATCTTCCTTATCTGTGACGAGTAGAAATGAATTACGGTTCTTCTCCTCATCTTGGAAATTTGAGTTCTGCACAGGTGTAGGAGGCAACATTCCTGAAAATTACGAAATAACTTCAAACAAGTTACATTACCATTTCAACAAATACTTAAAAGTAGGTCAAGGCCACAGCTTTTTGACTATTTGTATAACTATATGGAAAAAAAAGGGGAAAAGGGGGGGTGGGGGGTGGGGGGCAGCGAGCAGCAGCATAGTACTGCGCTGAATGTTTTATACAAAATGCATACAGCTTGTTGTGTTTATACCAAGCACTGTAAATGAAGTGAAACATTGCACTTGTATTCCAACTAGGGTTGTGAACTATTCCGTATGTTGCAGGAAATCCCATATTTTCACCTAATATGGATGAAAATCCTGGGTCCCCTATTTTTCAAGACATATCCTGTATTTTCAGAATTCCTGCCATTCATTCTTTTAAATTAGATAGATTATATGATGATTCCTTTGATGCTCTTCATCATTTCATTTCCTTTGCTCCCCCCCCCCCTCCCGCCTCCCCCATATCAATTAATTTAGGCTCACAAATATGGCTTCCATTCAGTGTTATATCGGCCTGATACATGATGAGGAATTCCTCTTTCACTATCCTTCAATTGTTGTAGTTGAGTTCTGAGAGGACAATGTGCAGCACTTAGGCATTGAAATAGTTTGTAAAAAGTTAAGCTGGATGATGCTGTTGAGTATAGTGGAGAAGAAAATTCACTGAGGAAGAAAATAAAAAAGTTATTTGTGTGTGTCACACTAATTAGGAGCAATACTCATGGATTGCACATGTAAAGAATAATCATCATAAAACACATTCTTTCTGCAAGGAGGATTTTAATACTGCGCATGGTAGCAACACAGGCTGTCTTCAACATTTGAAAAAGTTGGGCAAGGAGTATGAATTATAGGCTTATAGTCATTATTTATTTTGTGTTGCTCATTTTGTAATCTAGTTAGTGCAGCAGTGACTAATTAGTTAAAAATGTCTTGGTAGGTCACAAAGAGAGGGAAAAAGTAAGCCCCTTATTTTTTGCATTAATCCCTTATTTTCACTTCTGTTATACACTACTATCACATTTGTCACCTGAAGATGTTGGTACAGCAAGAAACCAGCTGTGACTTAATAAATGCACCTAAAATAACAGCTTAACACTCATTTTATTCAGCTGTGGAAGCATAAGATTATATCGACAGAAATGGCATGTGAATGACTGGGTATTCCACAACAACACAATGGTGTATAGTCTACAGTAATCATGGATTTTTGACAAAAAAATTAATGGTGCTTGTTCTCACACACATCATTCAACAGACCTAGCTTTGGGTGACTTCTTCCTCTTCTCCAAGATGAAAATCAAGTAGAATGGGTATTGACTGATTTGATACAGTGAAGGAGATTCAAGCAGAATCACAGATCACATCCTAACAATGACTTCCAAGATGCATTTCAGACATGGCAGAAATCCTAGGATTGATGTATTCACTCCCAAAGGGATTAAATTGAAGGTGATAGTGCAGAATAAGATCTGAATATGATGTAATAATTTTAACTAATACATTTGTTGAACTTTTGGATAACACCTCACATTAGCAGTGGTATGATACTTACTTGTGTAAAATTTTAACACATTTCTGTTTGTACAAGATACTTTTAAGTACATATGTGCAAGGAAATAATATAATATATGTGGCATTTCTTTACATTTTGTATAAACAAGTGTTGGTAATAATACACTCATCAGAAATAAGAGGCACTGAACAATAGAAGTCTGTAGGAAAGGATAATAAAATCAGACAGCTTAGCATTTAATTGTTATTTTCTATGCACTTGTGTGTTGCTCAGCAACTCTTCTATTTGATGAGTAGTGATTAATTATCATACAGATAATCACATTCCATTCTGTGTTCATTTGGTTGCCAATACACTCAGTTCAAGTGGCCCACTGTTGTATAAAACAAACTTTTTACTTTCCCACCAACCTCTCCAATATTTCACACTACTTGATGAAAAAGTATATTAAATATACAGGTATATGTTTCAGTCATAATTTGCAAATAAGGCCAAAAAATGATTATCCTGATGCCACACCCCACTCTAAAAACAGTATCCTGTGTATAGATGTAACTTTAAAACCTTTACTTGAAAAATGTAAGTACAGCAAGGTTTAATATAACACATAAATATTAATTTTAAAGAAAGAAAGAGGTATTTGCTAATATGGGCCACCAGGAGATGTAGGAACTAGCAGAGCTGAAAATGACTTTTCAGGCAGATCTCCCAGAAGTATTACTTTGTAGTTTACTATCAGCTGCTCAAACAGCTTGGGTAGTTTAGTAGTGGCTTTAAGTCAAGTACCTTGCTAATTTACATTTAAGCTTACCTTGATAATCCTCAGGAGACGCTTGGGCTTTCTGCTTATTCTGCATCTGCATATTTTCTTGTTGTCTAAAATATGCAGCTTGTTTTGAATATGCTGCAGCAATGTAATATGGAGGAGGTTGAGGTTGGCCCTGCTCACAAGGTGAGCAGGAGACTACACTGCTCATGGACATTTCTTCTGCTGCAGAAGAATTTGTGGATTTTTTCACATACTTTGCTTCACGGATAACAGGTCCTCTTCCTACAGCTACAACTGGACTAGCTGCATCCAAATCATCAATTTTATTTCTGTTGACAACTAAGCCCTGCTTGAAATCTTGAGGGACTTCAACTCTGTTTTCAGAAATATCAAGATTTTCGTTTTCCCTACCATTCCCCATAGACTCCTGAAAATAATAATGCTCTTTTTAATGAACTGACTGCTAATAATTACAATTTATGGTCAAGGAATTCCTTCTTTTAAAGTTGTCACAGTAATAAAAAATGGGACTTTTCCAAATCTCTGTTTAAATTACAAAATTGTTATTTTTCCAATTTATTTATGTACTTTTCAAGGTCCTGTGAGATCATATGTGCTAAAGGTTACAGGGCTGTGGAACAAGTCATCATATATAGTTCACAGAATAAAACAGTATACAGTAGGCAAGATGCTTATTATGTAGTTAATAAAGGGTTGTACTGTAAACTGCAACTGACACTATTATACACTGAATGATATTCAGATTTATTCAAATAAATTAAAAGCAAGACTTTTGTCATAGTGTACACAACAGCATAGATCAATGCCTTAAATTACTACAGGGAATCCTGTAATGAATAAAAAGGACACACCACAAGGAAGATAAACATTGCACTGAGAATTTCAGCCATAAAGGAGCTAGTGTGCTCGTTGCTTACAGGTTGTAATACAACATCTGGTAAGGACAATACGCAAAACAGCAAGATGAAACAACATACAGCATGTTGCACAGAAATTCTGCTAGACTTCTGCAAAACCATGTGAGTCACGAAAGCAGTCATAACCCCACTTTTCAAACAATTTACTGAATCACTGCTGTTAACAACTGCATGGAGACTGTAAGTGTACCATTATCGATACCCTTACTAATATGTGAGAACAGCCATCAGCTTCTGGAGACTAGTACATTATTGGTCTTCTAGAAGGTTTCAGACAGGTCAGTTCCATGCCAACAATCAGGGAACCCCCCTATTAGACTGCACATTCATGGGAGATGTTGGAGAGACAGCAGCAGGTTACATGTGGCTGAAGGTAATGGTCAGAATAAGTTTCGATAGTTGAGGAAATATATATTTAACTGAAAACGGAGGAGTGTTTATGGAACTGTGGAATAAGTTTTGTGATTTTATAAGTAAAGTATCGAAAATTATAAGCAATAAAGGAGGATTGTAGAGTAATATATCAGTGGCAGCCACTGATGGCACACGACAATTTGAATATTGTAAAGGTGACCATCGACATAGTTGGATACCGGAAGAAGTCTTATAACTTATTATGGTAGCTAGAGAGAGACAATGAAATCTTCCTGAATGTAACTTACATTTGAATCTTTTGTCTAGAGTGATGTGAGACTGACTATGACCATGTATTTCTTTCAGGGACACACAAACTGCATTAAAATTAAGTCAATTCCATCAATCCAGTACTGTGATTAAGCATAGACCTCTACAAGCATAGATCAGCTTAGGTACACAGTAAAATTCAATAGCTTTCTATGTATCTAGTGTTAATGCCACCCCTTTCACTTGTCTGATTGCCACTAAAACCGAGTGAACTGTAAACAATAAAATAAATGAAGGGGGAGGGGTTGCAAGATGACATTGGAGAACATGGCGAACTGTCACCTTGTCTGAATCTTAGACTACAAGAATCTCCTGGCAGAAAATGTGGTTTCAAAAGGCACCTCTTCTAATTTTGTAAGCTGTTCTTTCTGAAGATAACTAGACAATGGGCTTTTCTGTATAGGCAGCGTGATGCGTTGTTGTGTGTGAGGCCACAATAGATACCACCTAACATTCAGCCCTTTCTCTAACTACATTTTCATACCTGTATATCTGATTAGTTTGAACTGAAAAATCATGTCTCACCCCCAAGTTCCACTTGTAATACAACTGTCTTTGATGTAGCCACCAACAATACAATATCTGTTGCAAAGGGTCCTGTGCAGTGTTGTTCATTTGTTGATGACACTATTTTCCACTCATCCTCTCTTACCAACATGACCATCAAAAACTGATGAGATTGGAAAAGTAGGTAAAAGCACTACTACTGAAAAATGTCACTGCTGATGTTATTCACAATGCTGATTTCAGAATTATGGTAGTGAGATGATGCCATCAAGACAGTTTTAAAAATTCAACGAGGCTTCTGGGCCTTTGTTTTCTTTTTTATTATTATTCAAGTTTACTTTGGTGCTGAACCTAAGGGTTCTGAAGGAAGGTACACTCTCTCTCATTTAGTATCTTCAAAAGCAAACTGGGGAAGCATAGGGTATGCCTCTTACAGTTCTGTACGACCTTTCCATACTTGCAAATTTTTGACTGCAAAATAATGAAGCACTTTAAAGAAGACTTATATAACAAGCCTATTCAAATATGACATAAAATCAGTGACTTGTCTGTCCATAAGCTATCATCTTTCACACCCTTACCAAATTGTCAAGGGAGTAAGTCAATTCTTCTTTGGGCTGAAGGGTATGACTCCAATTTCCACACTATTACAGGAAACAAAAAAGTCCAGATAACATCTGACTAAACTCTAGTACCAGATTTTTTTCATTTTCTCTACTCTGAGGTCTAATTTTATACATTAGCGTCATAATGTTTAGCATACCATTCTTCTCCTAGAATGTATACTAATGGAAACATTTTGAATTATTGCACTGCATGGAAGAAAAACATTTCACATTATTCTTTTACAACTTAGTTCCTACAGAAGTGCAGTAACATTCAGAACAGAAATCCAAAAAAAAAGTCAACTATGCCTTCTAAAAACCTCTGATATGCAAGTTTTCATGAAGGTTAAATTCATAATAGGGCTCTCAATAGGTAATTCTAACCTTCCTTCTGGTACTCTCTCATCCTGGTAAACTTCTTCAGAGTCATCTAATAGGCATCTTGGAGAGCATTCCTGACAAAATGAAATGAAATGAGCGTACAGCATTGTGGGCCGGGAGTCCCCCATTATTGCATTCGACGCCACGTTGGGCGACTGGCGCGCTGGAGATGGGGATGAAATGATGACGAGGACAACACAACACCCAGTCCTTGAGCAGAGAAAATCTTCTGCCCCAGCAGGGAATCGAACCCGGGCTTCTTGGAGTGGCAGTCTGCCATGTTGGCATGGCATTCTGCCATGCTGACCATTCAGCTAACGGGGGCAGACAGCATTCCTGACATTTGTTGACAACAAGTTATGGCAATATGAGAGGAAAGCACCATAAATTATAGGTTACAGATCAAAAAGTTCTTTTTTCTTCTCTCTGTTAAAGGGGACAGGGATCTGATAACTAAAAGATGGCTTCAGTGTATCATGATCACATTAACTACTTTAAATATCCCAGTTTTTTTTAAAGAAAGACTGTGACATTCCGAAAGTTTTCCTGAATAGAAAATCGACATATTTTCTTTTGTAAATCTGACCCATTTCACATTTTTTTGTACAAAACTTTGTCCATGGTCATCAGACTTTTTCCACTTGTAATGAGTGCTTGAAAAGTATTGGTGGAGGGGGGGGGGGGGGATGGACTTTCCAAGGCTTCTTTTTTCTTTTTTTGCCTTCAGATGTTGGACACAATCTTTGGAGTGGATAGGACCTCTACCTTTTGTTCGGGATTTCAATTATAGAGTGATTTGTGTTGCATTCAATACGCAAGTGATCTAGCACTAAAAACATTTGTGGACAATAACTTCCAATTATGCGTGATCGTTAACAACTCATAACAGCATTGCAAAATGTGCAAGTATTTGTTCTGACCACCATATATAACACAATTTTAAAGGCAAGGCATTTAAATATTTTACTAAGCACAACACCGCCTTGTCAGCTCGGTGTCTGGCCTTGTCTTCACTGCACGTGTAACAGTACACTTATTCATTCTTGTGACGGAGGACAGTCAGATTGAAAATCCACTGAAGACGTCTGAAGCAGACCAGAGTACTTCCAAGCTGCTGCATGTCAGAAGTGCCAAGTCAGACAATTCTTGGTGAATAGTAAATTCATTCTGAAGTTCAAACTATGAGGGGCGTTTGAAAAGTCCATGTAAAAATAAAAACTACTTACGCATTTGGGGTAAACCTCTTTTATTTTTCGACATAGTCTCCTTTTAGATTTATATACTTCGTCCAATGCTGTTCTAATTTGTTGATCCCTTCTGAATAATAAGAACTGTCCAAGTCTGCAAAATAGCAATTAGTTGCTGCAATCACCACCTCGTTTGAATAAAATATTTGTCCCGCCTGCCATTTCTTCAAACTGGGGAATTGATGGGTGAATGTATACACAGTATTCTCAGTGAAGCAACCTTCTGGAATCCAAACTGTGATCTGCTAAGTAAACCGATTCCACTTAACTGTGAGACTACTCAGTAGTACATTACATTTTCAAATCTTTTGGATAAAGATGTCAGTAAGCAAACTGGATGATAATTGCCTTGTCACCTTTCTTATGAAGGGGGTTTAACAATAGCATATTTTAATCTGTCTAGATGCATTGGATATATCACTAAGGATATTACTTCTTAAGTTGGAACAACTTTCAAAATTCTGTCTGAAATTCCACCAACACCACATGAGCTTTTGTTTCTTAGAATTTTTATAATTATATTAATTTGGTGCAGGATGTTGGTGCTACTTCAAAAAAAAAGGGGGGGGTGTTCAAATGGCTCTGAGCACTATGAGACTTAACATCTGAGGTCATCAGTCCCCTAGAAGAACTACTTAAACCTAACTAACCGAAGGACATCACACACATCCATGCCTGAGGCAGGATTCGAACCTGCGACCGTAGTGGTCACGTGGTTCCAGACTGAAGTGCCTAGAACCGCACAGCCGATGCTACTTCTAGTTGCTTAAAGTTTTGTGGAATGAAATTTTTAATATATTCTCTTGCTTCTTCAAGTGAACCATTCAATCCTCTTTTTGCTGCTACATTTAGAAAATGGTGTTAAAAGCACTTCAACTTATGAATTATCAGTTAGAAGATTCTCATTTAGTTTAATTGTTACAATATCTTGTACCCTGACAGGCTGTCCTGTCTCACATTTGACAATATCTAATATAGTTTTTATCTTATTATCTGTATTATTTAAGTCTGTCTGGACGTCCATACTTCTGGACATTTTAATGACATTCCTTAAAATACTACAGTATTTTTTGTAGTATGTTATGAATCAGTGTCCTACTATCTTGCAGCACAAGAGTTGGACAACTGACTACTGAAATTAAACTGAAACCCAAAATAATAACTCTAGTTACTGTTCTTCTTGTCTGACAGGTAGCTCAATAACACATCTAGATTTCTCATAAATAGCTGAAGGTTTCCTTGATGGGACCTGTACGCTGTCACAATTATAATAGAAATATTCTCTGCAGTTAATGCAGCAAAAGGACAGACCATAGCATCAACTGTCACCTTTCCAGCAGGATGAGAAAGAATGGGACAGTTACCATTATCAACTGCTGTTACATTTCGAAGCATGCACAGCTACAGCCTAACTCAAAATTCATACCATTGCCTCCACAAATAGCAGGCAGGAGATGAACCAGAAACTCATGAATTTTCTTAGGTTTGTACTATTTTGTCATCTTGTTATAAACAAAAGAGTCTTATTGTCACTTTGTGTTTGAAAAAATTTTACTGTTGGAAGCATGAAAATCCCTCTCACACCATCAGGGTGGCAGAACTTATACGGTTGTCTAGTAAATGTCATGTCAAGTACAAAAATCCTGCATGTCAGCAATCACACATAGTATGTTTAAAAGTCTAGCAGTTAGACAATTACACACTCAATAAGATTCTCAGGATAACAAGAAATTAATTTTCCCAACAGGAAGTGTCTTGCTGTTAAGGCAATTCTAGCTGGGTGTAAGAAAAGTTTGTCACCACCCACATTCTCTCAGGCCTACACCAGGGGAGAGAACATTTGTACTGTGGGCCACATTTTAGTTGTATGCAACAGCAAGCATTGCACAAGCCATGGCACCAATGCATTAAAGCTCACACAAAAAACTCTGCTTAAGGGGTAACACCACAACAGAAGTCTTTAAAAAAAAAAAAAAAAAAAAGGGCACTGAACCTTCTAAAATAGGAAGCAAAAAGTCTAATCATTGGAAAAAAATTTGTTCTATGGAATTCAGAGCTACTCCACTAGCACCTCAGTTGACACAAAACAGCCTACTTGTGTCAACTCAATACCCCCTGCAGTGTCTGGGTACAGTTAGAAGCATTTGAAAACAATAGTACATTAGCCCGGCTTCAGTATGTGTTGACTTGTTTCTTAGTGATCCTATAGTATACAGTTTTGTCTTTCAAGTAAGAATGAGTGATAAGAAAGTGTACACAGGCAGAAAAGGTAGCATAACATTATATTCAACATGACGTTAAAGCAGTATGTCATCAAAGTGTACAAAGAATACATATGGGGCTGAGAGCAATTTGGAAGAAGTCAGTGCCTCTGCTAAGAAATTGAAAGATAGTGACCAGGATTTTGATGTGAACTGCAGATTGAACTATAGGATTATAAATTTTCTTCCTGTTTTCTCTGTTATTTCTCAACATGTGAAATATAAAATGTGCTGTGCAGACAACACACTGCAAAAATGAAGTCCTTGAGGCTTAGCTTCACAACAATTATTGTTTGTCGAAACCGCCAAGAAGTTGTTATACCAAGTAGTAAGCTTATATGGAACTTATACAAAATGAACTGTCAAATCATCCTAGCAATGTGTCTGCTTGGTGTAGGGTTAAATGGAATTGTAAAGATTTGTGCATTCATGGAATTGTTGCAACCAATATTTCAATTGTTCTATGATCAACGCATTGATATAATTTCGATTGCAGCAGCAACAGTATGACAGGCCAGTCCTGGGACAGCAAATTAATCGTACGAGTTTTCTAAAAGTAGAATTTTTTCATTTGTTCATATCCATAACACAATTCAAAACTTCAAGCGTGTTTTCCTCAGCACCCAGCAAAACTCCAACACTTTTCAATCTTTTTATTTGAAAAATTTAACCACAACTTTGAAATAGCATTCCAAAGTGAACCACATAGGGGATTTTCAATTAGTTAATTTAAAAAAAAAAATTATTAACAAATGACTGTCCTTTTTTGTGAAAACTGAACGATTTTATTCAAACACTCGCCAGTTGCACAAAAATCAATCTCCCCCCCCCCCCCCCCCCCCCCAAGACTCACACTGGCATCAGTTATAGTGTATGCGACAGATCACCTCAAAGTCAACTTGCCTGGGGAGAATTGCTACAGTGTCCCCATTTGTAATATTTTCCAACAAAATTTTTTGTAATATACTTACGAGCTCAATAACTAACCCCCACCCCCACCCCCCAAAAAAAGTTCAAGGAATCACTTTTTCTAAGGATATTACAGTGGTGTTACCCCTTAAACACCAGTGAGGACTCAAGTAACACACCCTTGATCAGTTTTTCAAAAACTGTAATTTCTGTGTTCCTGAAAAAGCAATTTGTATTTTATTGCATGAATTAACAAAAGTTTGATTATAATTGTGTTTATACTTCTTTTTACACAATCTGGATTTTATTTGTGTAGCTGGATATTTATATTACATCTGACAGAAGCAACTGCTATGGCACTTCCCACTTAAGACATTTTCCTACTTAACAGTGTCTAAATGAGATTTTACTGCATAGGATCATAATCACAATGTCATACATCAATCGACATAGCATCTCTGACAATTTCAGTACCTTCCAAAGCCACCTCTAGTTATGAAAAAAAAAAATATTAGGAACATACACAACTGTGTAACCAACCTTGGATTCATTTTGTGAATTTACAGTACTTGGAAACTGTGGTATGGCTGGTTTCTTAACCTTTGCTTCCTTTATAACAACATCACTGACTGGCTTTGGCACCATCTCTTCAAGAAGTGGTAAATCTTCTTCCACCTGAAAATGATGATAAAAATTGTCAATTCAGACACCATCTATCAGAAAAAAAACCTTATCAAAAGGGGATTGGGGGGGGGAGGAGGAGGAGGAGGAGGAGGAGGAGGAGGATGATGATGATCTTCTTGGGTTCACTAAATCAGTGACATGACTACACCTGCATATAACTATTATGACACACTCATGTTTTCAATAATCTTCCACTAAATCTCAGCAGATGTTGGCATCTATAGGTTAAATACGCAGCCCATTATTGAGCAGCATAATGGACAGATGCTAAGTATTAAAGATTTGGGTAACTTTGGGCACAACATGCATCATCTCAAACATGAAGTACAGTGTCAGCAGCAACTGAAATGTCAGAGAGGCTTGGAGATCCAAAATATTCCCCTCCTACAAGCTATTCATGATCCTTTTTTCCAGACAATGCCCAATTAAATGTGGAACCTCTTTTGTTTTTAGTTATTTGAATGTTTCGTGGTTCACAATTGCGACATCTCACTATGATATGGAATAAGTGAGTTATACAATTATAGAACACTTTCTCAGCAGAAAATGTGGAAATATGCTGACAATTTACATTTTTTTCACACCCATAGTTTTTATACGTAACTATTTTCTCTCCCCCCCCCCCCACCCCCCCCAAAAAAAATCTCTCTTGACCACCCCCCCCCCCCCTCCACACAGAAACACACACACACTCCAAATTCTTTTACGGAGTATTGGTCTCCTTTGCTCCAAATTATTTACATTCTGTCTCAATTTTCTTGCTTTAGCCACTCCTTTCTGTGGCACCCACAGGCTGAGTGATGGATGGTGTAAATCATTTCTTCTTCTAGAATTATATTTATTCATGTTACAGTAGTTTTTGAACTGTGATTGATTGTTGACAAAAATCTTTGTAAGGGAGTAAACACATTATGAGGCTGTTGTCAGCATGCTCAACTTTTTAAAAAACTGTCTACAGGAGGGTTCTAGCATGGAAATCACTCATTTTCCCTATTACATGCATTTGCACAATTTTTTCTCAATGAGAAGTTACCCCAGAATAGGATGACATACAGCATCTCTTGTAAGCTCGCTACATGTATTGACAGAACACACAAAACTGTGGAGTCTCATTTACATCTACATCTGATGAGGGTGCTGTTATTGAGGGAACAAACATTATTTCTGGCTGACTGATCACGTGAGACCAGCTAGCCATACAATTCAAGCCCAAGCGGCCATGACACCTCTCATTCTATGTCAGTCAGTCGATGCTATGCTCTGATCTTCACTGACAGACAGTGATCGTTCAGCAGATAGGACGATATTCGCAGAGTTACAGATAGTGTCAGTGACAATTCTCTTTGATACTGGTATGTCTATTTTCATAAATCAATCCTCACATTTCATTATTGGTGCTCTGTCATTAGACAATGTAAAAGCAAAATTATGGGTGTATGGACATCAAGAGAGTCCACTGGGAGGCTAAGTGCAACTTTTGATCAAATATAACCAAATGATAACTTATTTCAATACACATAGTTGTGATCGCATTTAAATTGTTTATTTTTAGATGACCAGTTTTGATCTTCTAAGAGATCATCTTCATATCTCACATTTCTGGATGACTGTAGGAACTGTTGGCATGGGGCAGGTCCACCTGTGCAGGCATGGAGAACTGTGCTCAGTGCACTAAGAGCAGTGTTGGCGTGGAGCAGGTCCACCTGTACAGGCGTGGAGAACACTGCTGTAAGTGTACTGAGCACTGTTCTCCATACCTGCACAGATGGACCTGCACCATGCCAACGGTTCCTACAGTCATCAAGAAATGTAAGATCTGAAGATGATCTCTTGTACGATCAAAACCAGTCATCTAAAAATAAACAACTTAAATGCGATCACAACTGTGTGTATTGAAATAAGTTATAATATTAACAGATCACTGTATTTCCTGGAACAATTTTCCAAAAAAGCAATCCGACGCAGCTGTTCTTGGTAGTTGCAGACCCACCCATGGAAAGCATTTTTAGACTGGACACACACTCTACGTTCTGAGCATTCTATTCAACCTTCAGTGCCACATGAAATAATTCAATTGGCACAATTGTTTTAGCCAGAGCAGGGAAGGCTTTGAACTTTCATGCCCATATAGAGTTAAAACCAAAACTTTCAGACAGACCATGGTTCTTTAAAACCCATCAAATTCTACAAGCTTTCAGTAGAAGTTAGGTTACAACAGGCCAGACTGAAACACCAAGAAGTGCTTTTCCCCATCTCCTTCAGCCAATGGTCTTCCCTTGGTGGTAGTATGAAAGCCAGATGGCTCCTCACACTTGTGTGGCGGTTTTAGACTTGTATTTGGTGCGCAAGCAGAAGTTGATCCATACCTGTTACCACTTCCCAATGAGCTCTTTTCTAAATTCTCTGGGAGGTCAACTTTTCCCAAAATCGATCTCACAGAAACTAATTTTCAGCTTCTGTTAGATGACGAGTCTAGGAAAATTTTGATGTTGAATATCCAGTTTGGCACCTAGTGGTACAATCGATTACTGTTCAGAGTAGCTAGTGCACTTGCCATATTTCGAAGACTTTTGGAACAAGCATCCCCTACTGTGTAAACTACCTGAATGACATTTTGGCAATGGGGCATACTAATGAAGAACATTTATGTAATTTGCATCTTATTTTCATGGTGCTCGCAAACAAAATGGTTCTTTTCTCAGCTTTTTGTTACATACATCAGCTTCACTCTCAGTAAAGAGGGCGTTCAGCCCATGCATGGGTACATCACAGAAATACACAAAATGCCAGTCCACAAATTAGTACAAGTCTGACAAGTGTTTTTGGGCAGCGTTAACTATTATACTCAGTTTATCCCATGGATGGCTGATGTCACTTACCCAATCAAAGAGTTTTGCCAAAAGTGGGTTGTCTTTCACTGGTCCAACGCTTGTCAAAAGGCATTTCCAACCTTCAAATCGTGCCTTCAATTAACACCCTGTTTAATGACAACCCAGCCTCATTCACTATTAATCCTAGCTACAGATACCTCACTGCATGGCATCAGAGCCATCCTGCTTCATAAGTTTTGCAATGGTACCAAAAAACCTATTGCATTTGCACTCAAAACATTAAATCAAGCCCATTAATCCCAGACTGAAAAACAGACATTGGCTAACATTTTTGGTGAGCACAAATTTCATATTTTTTTGTATGGTCATAAGTTCCATTTAATTATCATAAGCCATTATTATCCTTGTGCAGGCTCAAGGCTTAGTGGACCTTATATATCTAGAAAACTATCTGTACAGTATTCACTACTGTCCATCCAACGAACATTTAAATGTGAACACTTTGTCTCGACTTCCCATGGGCCCAGCCTCAGACATCAGCAGGCAGGGAACAGTCCATATGGGAACCCAAATAGAGCAATCCTTCGAAGATTTTTCAATCAATTCTAAAGATGATGCAGCAGCATCCAGGTGTGGCCCACTGCTCCATCTGGTCCTCCAGCATGTTCGCATGGGATGGCCCACCTAGCTGCTAGCTACAGTACCACAAGGAATCTGTCGCAATTTCAAATTCATCAGGGTATCCTGCTACTAATGCGAGAAAATGACAACTGTCTGGTGGTGGTGCCGTCATCCCTGCAGCAATGGGTGTTGCAGCTACTCTACTAGTCGCACTGGAGGACCATCCAGATGACAGAGCTAGTGGTGGGATGATGACTTACAAGAATTTTTCATTCACACTTTCAAAATGCAAATGGCTAAAGCTATGGCGCCAGTTAAAGCAGATTCAGCACTTAAAACCTTTTTAGCTTCTTACAGATTGACAACCATATATGGCCATAGCCCGGCATAACTATTCCATGAGCGTACCCATCTATTATTGCTGGATCTTCAATTCCCACTGTCTGAGCAAGTCAAAGAGGAATGAATACCACTTCCTGTGGGGGCCCCAATGTGGGCGCACACTTTCAGGAAGTCCCCTAGTTGTATTTAGGGGTATACTGCAGCACAGCAATTACAACAGGTGGTTCTGATAGTGGCTGCACATGGGATACTGTGCAGACACTGCAACCAGCTTGAGATGCTGCAACATCGACAGTCCCAGAACTGGGCTCTTCAACGGCTCACCTAAGACAATGGGCGGCTGGCCCTTCCATCCCACCTACTACAGGGAGTAGCCACACAAATGGATCTGCCTCATCCATCAGATAAAGTGACAGGGCTGCCATAACAACACTGATGATGCAGACTGCTTCCAAAGTTCCCCAGTTTTGGCCTCAGTCATTTATGTCTACGTTCGGTGAGGGTGCTGACAGCGAGGAACACACATTATCTCTGGCCAAGCGATCGTGTGAGATCAACTAGGGTGATTTAAGCCCCAGAGGCCATGAACTCTCACTCATTTTCTACGAGTTAACCAATGCCGTATTCTGCTTTTAAGCAACGGTTCCCTAGATCATGAAATTATCATTACAGATTACCAGGTAATCAATCAGCTCTTATTGTTATCCAAGTTAACCAAGCCTGTGTGTGAGATTGCTAGAGTGTGGTTACACTTCGGCACATACAGACTGGTATACTTATGTGTACTAACTATTGTGGTGGTTTCCACCACCATCTCTCAGTATCACCACATCTGTTCTACTATCCATTCACTTACCTGTCTTAAGCTTAGCTTGTATGCACGGTGAACTATTTATTTGTGTGAATCCTTTTAATTTTATTGTTGCTCAGGACAATTATTTTATTTTATTGTGACCTTATCGACTTTTGTTCCATGATGCAGTGTACTATGCAAGTGACCTCAGAAAAGTGAGTCATGAAACCATCTGTGAATGAAAATAGGAACAGTACAACGGTCATCAACAGTATTCTGTTCTTTCGAGAACAGTTACTGTCTTCATATATACAGTACAATTTTTTGACATTTGCGTGTCAAAAATCCGATACTGCTTGGATTTTGTTTTATGTAAATTCAGTGACAGTCCATCTCCAGAGAAACAGTTATTAATTATTAAGAAAATATTATTTACATTTTCAATTGTTGAAATTACTCTGCTAGATATGATTATAATTTTTCCATTGTCAGCAAAGAGAACTATTTCTTTCCTTGGATATGTGATGGAAGATCATTTATGTATAACAAGAATAAGATTGGACCCATTCATTATACACTGGTATGAAAAACTTAAGGACAAAAGCAACTTTTGCATGATGTGTTACTTCCAAGTAACACAGCTTGAGGAAATTTGGACCATACACAGAAAGAACTGCTATAGTATGGTGCAGAACAGAAATATGCACAGAGGTGCATAGAATTACACTTATATATAAAGACAATAATTACACTGAAGTCATGGCAATTTATGATGGTTCCCTGGGCATTACAACAGACAGGACACGATTCTTAATAGGGTGTGTGATCACGTTCTGCAGTGTGCTCTCATGCTGGTCACAAGGTTGGTAAGGAGTTCTTGTGGTAGAGCACTACATTCCTCCACCAGCAGGTCTGAAAACTTCTAGGTGGTGATTGCTGCATGTGGATGTGCTGCAACCCGCCTCTTCAATGAATCTCATCTGTGCTTGATGTGATTTAAGTGGGAACAGGCAGGCTAGTCCATTTCAGAAATGTCCCTTCATTCCAAGCACCCCTCCACCTGTGCTGCTTGATTTGATGCAGTCACACACTGTCACGCATAAAAATGACACTGGGTTAGATGCACCCCTGAAAAGATGCACATGGGGAATGAGTACAGTGTCAAAATAACACTGAACCCATGAGTGTACTGTGTTCAAAGATTTGAAGTCGGTATGCCCATGCAACATTATGCCTCCCCACATCGTAACACCTGGATCACCAAAACGATCATGTTTGACAATGTTTCTGGGTACTGCTGATATGTAGGTATCAAAAGAACACAACCCCAAGCAGTCCCATGCATGAGATTGCATGCCTTGCAATCCTGTTAAATGTTACTGAAATTGCAACCACTGAACAACATGGATTCCTTCTTGAGTGTTGCAAACTGTAATGCATCGTATGCTGCTGTAGTTGACTATGGTCAACCACCTCCTCTCCTTTGGAGAGCAGTGCCCTGATGTGTAATGGTAACCATCCGTGCGAAACAATGCTATGAACAATAACAAACTCCTGGGCTACATTGTCATACTTTGCCTTCCTTACAGTTTCCAGACAATTCTTCCCCACCTGAAGTCATGCCTCTGGACCATGTTGTGATGAAGACCACCACCATAGTGCAACATAACTGCTTGCTGATGGACACATCAGCTTTTCCTTATTCCTTTAACTATCTCATGTTGTTGACATTATAGTCACACTGACCTCACACCATGTCACGTCCATTTTTCAGTGCACTGAATGGGAGACCAAAAGAGAGTAGTTAATAGTTATGTTACATTATTTATCTTGCGCTGAAGTTTTGCGAAACAGTATGTATTCCTGAAGTACACCTGTAGTAATCAATCCTCACTCTAAAGATGCTGTTTATTGTGTATACTCGCATAGTTTCTTAATGAAACATCTGCATCCTTTTAATTGGACAGAATGAAAACCAGTTATTGGCAAGATCTCTGATACCATACTGTTTGAGCTGCTCTATGAGAATATTGTGAACTGCACAACCAAACAGTTTCGACAAGCCTTAAAAGATACGACTTAGGAATATTTTGTCACTTAAATTTTGTATAATCTAATTTGTGAATTGAAAAATAGCATGTTCAGTGGGGAGACCCTTCTGAAAACCAAACTGAAACTAAGTTCTTATTTAGAGAGAGGTGTGTTATGGTTTTTGCATACATAATTTTTTCTATACATTTGAGGAGAAGATAAGTAGTGAGCCTGGTTGGTCTTAGTACTTTTCTTGTAAAGGAATGTGATAATCGTGTCTTTCAGTTTTTGTAGTGATATCCCTTGTGATAGTGATGAGATGCTTATGTGACTGAATACCTTGAATATATGGGAAGAATAGAATTTTAGTACTTTATGTATATAGTGTCGATTCTGTGACAGTTTTTGGTTTTGAGGGAGTTAATTACATTCTTAATTTCTTTGGCAGGATATGGTGTAATTGTAATTTGATGTTTTGAGTGAGAAATTAATTTTTTCACATATTCTATTGCTTTATCCCTTGAGTTGGGTTGTCCATGCTAATCTTCTGAGCTACTTCAAGGAAGTGATTATTTAATATGTTGGCTACCTGACAGCTATCATTTATTAATTGGATATTTTCTCTAATGATAAGTCCTCACATTCCATATTTGATTTCCCAGTCTCTCCTTGTACTTTTGTCTACATAGATTTCATTATATTATCCGAAGTACTGATGTAAGACATTGTAGAGACATTTTCTTAATCACTTTCCCTAAAACAGCACAGTACTTCTTATTATATGTAGTCAGTTCTTTGTTTGTCCCAATCATTTAAAATGATGTCCTTTTCCTTACACACGGCGTTTTGATTCCTTTGTGTCTTATTAGCAGCATTCTTTATGGTTTTCTTGGGTAAGCAGGTGTTACAGATTGATAGAAAACCATCTATGAATACATTAATAGGGTGTACAAGCAAACACAGAAAAATTTCCTGCAATTTTCCCAGTTAAAAATACTCTTTTTCCATGTTAAATTACGTATTTCCCTTGAAGTTGTAAAACTTGTCAATCCTTTGAATGGTAAAGGTTTTATACATTGGCGTAAAACTTCCCGGAACTTTAAAAAACAAAAACCAGCAAAGTATAAAGTATTTTGGAAAGATCTCTGATACGCAGCAACATGTACACTGTATTACTACATCACAGAAGTACAAATACGAATTCCTCCAAATACAGCACAGCAGCTTCCGAAGCACTGAAATTGCAATGTGCTTTTGTCACCCAGTTATAGCCCATGTCACGTGATCTAGCCAGCCAATGACAGCAGATATTCAGAGCATAGGACACACGATGTAGTCAGCCAATAGCAACATAAAAGTTAAGTAGCGTGAACAATCAAATGGGAAAGTTAAGGATTTAAATTAATATACATACTGTGTAGGTACAATAAAAGCAAAGCTTTCACAGAATATATTGGTCTTTTTCAGTGTGTGTTACCCTTTAAGATAGATCAAATACAAATGTGCCACTAAAATTTTAAATACTGGCATAAATGACTGGTCTTCTCAGTCTGGCACTTTCCTATGTGGCTGGGCCTCAAAGTGTTAAGTTTTGAATGAGAGTCAAATGCTCTGTGATTTACGAAAACCTTCACACACTTTCATGCCACATAATACATCTTGCACAAAAGGAAACTTACTTTGAAAGTAATGCTTCTCAAATCACCATCTGCAATATTTACCTGGAACCTGTTAAGTGCCCCGCACACGAATGATGGATTGCAGCAATCCGAAAAATGTGATATTGCCTGTAATCTGTCACTTCCCCTGACATCTTACACACAAGTGATTTGCCAAGCAATTTCAGTCACTATTATGAACATCACTGTGTTGAGAAGTTCCGCTATGGAAAATGAACTGCTGAGTTTAGCAGCAGTTGCAGCTAACTTCCATATCCTCATGAATACTTGTAAAACATAAATTTAAAATACCAGTAAATGAGAATTAGAATTTATTACACTTGTTTTGAAACATTTTTCTTGGGAACTGTGGGTTACTTTACAGACTATATTACGTTCTTTACTGATGCAAAATGGGTCATGTACATCTTTTTAGTGTTCCAACATAGTTCGTTTTACGTTTCTGAGTCTTCAATTCCTTTTTATTGTTTCTCTTATACGAGGGTTGGAACTTAAATAGTAGCAACTATTTATTCACAACCAATACAAAAGAGTTACATGTTTGCACCTGTTACTGTATTTCAAAATAGTCACCAATGTTGTGTAGAACTGGCTGCCAGCAATGTGGAAGGCGTAGTATACCATTAGCAGAGCCTGTTCTGTTGATGCTAATGGAGCGGTCTACTGCCTGTCGAATCTCTGGAACAGTTCTGAAGCGAATGCCATGAAGTGGTTCCTTCATCTTCGGAAGCAAATCAAAATCACCCTCACCCGCGACCAGCTTTGTGAAAGAAGCGTTGACACTTTCTGCGCAACCCATCCATCATTTTGCACCACAATGGGCAGGTGCATACAGCGCAAACTTGGGCTGCTCTGTTCGGTCGATGGCACTGGGAAGTACTGTACCATCCACCATACTCCCCGGACTTAAGTCCTTGTGACTTTGATTTGATTCCAAGGATGAAGGAACCACTTTTTGGCATTTTCTTCAGAACTGTTTCAGAGATTTGACAGGCAGTAGACCGCTCCATTTGCACCATCAACAGAACAGGCTCTGCTAACAGTATACTACGCCTTCCACATAGCTGGCAATGGGTTCTACACAATGCTGGTGACTTCTTTGAAGGACAGTAACAGGAGCAAGCATGTAACTCTTCTGTATCGATTGTGAACAAATAGTTGCCACTATTTAAGTTCCAACCCTCGTAATTTAACTACCATTACTCCTCAACTCCTTTTTATACATTAGTCTTACAATTTAACTGCAGTTATTTACATAGGTTACTCTATGTGTCTATAGAGATATTGCCAACAGCAGAACTACTGATTACCGAAACTCTTTTATGAATTGTGTCAGGTAGAGTTACATTGTATGAAATGAGATAGGATTTGAGTATAACTATAACAGATTTCCCTGAACATTTAAATTAAAAATCCTGTTAACTTTACAGTAGGTATGTATGTCATTCTGTTTAGAAGTTAAACATTTTAATAACACATATAATTATTTCATAAATAACTCAAAATCATAAAGAGGAAGTCTACTGATCTCATGACTATGAATTTCCTATCAATTCTACTTCTATAGCACAAGCTTCAAAATGCAAATCAATGAAAAATCAGAAGGTGTATTTTGTATTACTTCTTGATATAAAGGACAACTGCAGCTTTCACTACACCTCTCAAGAGTAGTTTGTGGTCTCTGGGTAACTTTAAATTCTAACGCAAATTTCTTACTCAGTGTGGGCAAAGGAATGAATTGCATGCAATCCATCAGATTGATTGGGATTTTCATGCGGACAGTGGTCGGCAATTGATTGCTGTAGTTTGCCCACACATATGATCTACGAAGTGACTGATCATCTATGAGACAGATTGCTATGATCCATCACTCGTGTATGGGGCTGTTTAGAAATGTAAACAGTCATGCTCATCGAAAGCAGTTTCTTGTCACGAAGTATTGCACAGTCTTCATCCTAAAGCCTTTGACACATTTTACTGTTGGCAGATGCCTGTGTGTGCACTGTGTTTTGTTGTTGTAAATGGTGCATTTTCTTCACAACTAAAGTTTTATTTTAGTGTTATTCTCCCGTTTATGTTTTATTGTGGCAGTTGTGGGCTAAAGTAATATTCTCTGTTACAGTATCAGTTCTTACCAGTCAAAATTACGAGAATTAAATGAAAACGAAATCAACAAAAAATTCCTGGAAATCTAAAAAATTTCCAGTTTTTTCCCAGATCAAAAAATTCTCAGATTTTTCTCAGATTTCCTGGTTATCCCGGGGCATATACACTCTGATCAAATTTGGAATTAACACTGTCAGATTAAACACATCCTTCTGGACACGTTCCTTTAAGTTTTCTGTTGTCTGTTAATTATTGTAACAGTTTTTTAGGATACCACTGCATTTTAACCACATGATAAACATTTATATCACCAATTAATATGGCCTTGTTTCATGACTTAAGGAAATGTCCTCTCAATAAAAGTTTTAGGGGGATGTCTTTTGGTCAGCATAATATAAAGTATTAGTTCAGCACCAGGTACCATGCACCTTCGACAGTACCAGTTCCACGCATGATTACTGGGTAAATTGATATTACAGTCACATCTTTCTACAGCAGGTGAAAGGTCGACCTTAGTTCACTGTTTTAGTAATAATGTATAAATATTTGACTGATGACTTTAGATGGAAATATCCTGTTTCAATATTGGAGCAACTACCATCTTCGTGCTCCTGTCGAAAATCCCACTCCCAAACTGGAAGAGTGTGTTCTGAGCTTCACTTTCGCCCATTTAATTATGTGCATTAGGCCCCTTAAACTTGAAACATTGTGAGGTTGTGCACAAACGGTCTGTACTTGAACAATAGTAATTCCATTTGCCTACCCACTGATTGCAGATGCATATTCTTTGCTTCACAAAGTGACAGGTTGATTCATTATATTTCTTGAGGTATTTGGAACAG
Organism: Schistocerca cancellata; assembly: GCF_023864275.1. NCBI lineage: Eukaryota > Metazoa > Arthropoda > Insecta > Orthoptera > Acrididae > Schistocerca > Schistocerca cancellata. Next base: position 262,621,902 of record NC_064629.1, on the reverse strand, counting down.
ACCTCTCAGCTATTTGGTAAATTTTGTTAGTGATAAGTTTCATCATATTCTTGATGTTGTTTTAATGTTTAAACATAGCCAGTTGGCTGAAGAGTATCATGTTGATCCTACTGAGAACAAATTTTGGTAGCCTCCTTTCAGCAGCTACACAATCTGGTAACTGGAACCAGACTGGGAAGTCATCAGTGGGGTGTAGATCAACACCCAGTACCCATTTAGTGGGGAGTCTCCAGTTTCAACAGCTGAGATACAGAGACTGAATTCTAATTTCTCAGTGTTGTTTTAACATAAAAAAATAATCCAGTTGATTTTGTATCCTGTTTGATTACTGCACATGAGACATGCATCTACTTTACACCAGGAGCCGCACCTCAGTCAAACTAATGCTTGGAAAACTTACGGCCAACGTTTTCTGGGACCCAAAGGGAATTATTTGTATTTATTACCTTGTGCAGCATAAAACTAAGAGTACAATTGCCAAAATGTACACTATCTCCTGCATCAACTGAATAAATTAATGGATAAATAAATAAACAAATAAATAAATAAGCAGCAGCCTGGATTGCAAAAGGGGGAAATCATCTTATCAGGGCAATGCATTTGCCCATAAAGTTACTTACGCAATAGAAAAACTATGGAATCCAACTATTTAGCAGATCTGGTATCCTCTGAATGTTCTGTTCTCTCCCACCCCCCCACCCCCCCAAAAATAAAAATAAAAATAAAAATTACGGCTGAAATAATTTCGAGTCAAGTAAATAAGTTAGGTCAAATGTACACGGATATGTTGCAGACATTCCACAATTTTCGAGAATACACTCTTGTAACTCGAAAAGTGATGGAAAAGTGGTACCTACCTAAAAAAAGTACTTGCTATCTAGACATATAAGTATTTCACAGTCTAGGTATGAACTTTTCACCTTAGTTAGCAAGTCTTCTCGTCCAGACCAATTATGTTCCTTTCAGAGTATGCTGATGCAATAGCTCCACACTTAACAATCATATACAACTGCTCACTCAGCAAAAGATCTGTACCAAAAGACTGGAAAGTTGCACAGGTCACACTAATATTCAAGAAAGGTAGTAGGAGTATGCCATTAAATTACTGACCCTTATCATTAACGTCAATATGCAGCAGGTTTTTGGAAAATATAATGTGTTTAGACATTATGAATTACCTCAAGAGAATGGTATATTGATACACAGTCAACACAGATTTAGAAAACGTTCTTTGAAACACAACTAGCTCTTTACACACACAAAGTGTTGAGTACTGATGACAGGGGATTTCAAATTGATTCCACATTTCTAGATTTCCAGAAGGTTTTTGACAGTGTACCTCACAAGCAGCTTGTAGTCAATTTGCATGCTTATGAAATGTCATCTCAGTTATGTGACTGGATTTGTGATTTCCTGTCAGACAGGTCATAGTTCATAGTAACTGACAGAAATTCACTGGGTGGAACAGAAGTGATTTCTGGCATTCCCCAAGGTAGTGTTATTGGCCTTCCGCTGTTCCTTATCAGCCTAAACAATTTTGGAGACAATCTGAGCACCCATCTCAGGTTGTTTGCACATGATGTTGTCATTTATCATGTAGTCATCAGAAGATCAAAACAAATTGCAAAACAACGCAGAAAATATGTCTGTATGGTGCGAAAATTGGCAATTGACCTTAAATAATGAAAAGTGTGAGGTCATCCACAAATTCTAAAAGGAATCCGTTAAACTGCAATTACACGATAAATCGGTCAAATTTAAAGACCATAAATTCGACTAAATACCTACGAATTACAATTATGAACAACCTGAATTGGAAAAAACACATAGAAAATGTTGTGGAGAAGGCTAACCAAAGACTGCATTTTACTGATAGAACACTTGGAAAATGTAACAGATCTACTAAAGAGACTGCCTAATATTGCACTTGTCCATCCTCTTTTGGGGTTCTGCTGCATGGTCTGGGATCCTTACTCGACAGAATGAACAAAGTACATTGAGGAAGCTCAAAGAAGAGCAGCATGTTTTTTATTATCGCAAAACAGAGGAGAGAGTGTCACTGACATGATACAGGATTTAGAGTGGACATCATTAAAAGAAACTTTCCCCTCCAAATGCGAAAATACTTTGTTGACTTCGAATCACATAGGGAGAAATGATCATCACAATAAAATAAGGGAAATCAGAGCTCACATGGAAAGAGGTAGGTGTTCACTTTTTTCAACGTGTTGTTAAAGATTGGAACAATAGAGAGCTATTACGAAGGTGGTTTGATGAACCCTTTGCTGGCCACTTAAATGTGATCTGCAGAGTAGTCATGTGGATGTAGATGTAGTTTTTAATTAGAGTTGTAAGTTTCAAATTCATGTTCTTTTTTGGGGTTAAATGCCCTCTAAATGATCAAAACAATGAAAGCATCACGTTATACATGAGAAAAGGTTTACTACAGCCCAAAATGCTCCCTCTGAATATGTGTCATTGGTCTTTACTATGTGGCCTTCAACAAGAAGGAATAAACTGCAAAGAATTTTATTCCCTTTCTGTACAGTACTTAAAATAGTAGCACTGTAAACTTTAAACTCACCTCTTTCTCAGTCTTTTTTTGGATCTGCTGAATTGCCCTAGCATGCTTAGCCATTGCACGTAGTTCTTTTGGGTATGGAGTTGGGGCTCGCATCAGGCGACCTGGTTCTTCAGCAACTGCATCTGCTGCAAAGCTTATATGTTGTTTTGTCCGCCTTGTTTTGGTATCTGGTCGTTTGGTTATTTCCTGTATTCTTACTCTTTCCATCTCTGAAATATAATAATATGGATAGATAACAACATAAAATGACAAAGGGAGACAAGTACGTACTTATGAGTGATATTTTCCATCAAACCACTTGGTTATGCCACACCACACAAAACCAAAACTCTATTCCAAAAGCACTTCATCTTTTAACTGAATTTCCAGCAATACTGCATAATATTTATTTAAATACTAGAAAAAGGTTCTCTTAATATCAGTGGGTATTTGTATGTTGTCTATTGATGAACATCCATTTACAATTTACATCCATTTTGAAATGATTGTGCATTATCTTACGATGCAAAGGACAATCATAGATTTGCCAACAGACTACTTTGTTTGTTGTAAATGACAGAATAAGCAGATTCATGATCATTACAGTATTGTACTTTTCTTACTGCAGTTGTTCATAGAAAAAAGTGAAACCTAGATGTCATTCTCTATGTGCCCCAAAAAAAGAGAGAGAGGGAAAGCAAGGATATATATATATAAAGAAAGATGATGTGACTTACCGAACGAAAGCGCTGGCACGTCAATAGACACACAAAAATACACACAAAATTCTAGCTTTCGCAACCAACGGTTGCCTCGTCAGGAAAGAGGGAGAGGGAAAGACGAAAGGATTTGGGTTTTAAGGGAGAGGGTAAGGAGTCATTCCAATCCTGGGAGCGGATATATATATATATACAGACCGTGGATGGATATGTGTGTGTGTGCTAGTGTATACCCATCCTTTTTTCCCCCTAAGGTAAGTCTTTCCGCTCCCGGGATTGGAGTGACTCCTTACCCTCTCCCTTAAAACCCAAATCCTTTCGTCTTTCCCTCTCCTTCCCTCTTTCCTGACAAGGCAACCGTTGGTTGCGAAAGCTAGAGTTTTGTGTGTATGTTTGTGTGTCTATCGACGTGCCAGCGCTTTCATTTGGTAAGTCACATCATCTTTCTTTTTAGATATATTTTTTTTCCCCACATGGGAAAGATGTATTCATATATATATGATATATTCATATATATACACAAAATTACACAAGGGTAGACATAAAAAGAATGTCTGGACAATGTTTTATGAAAGAAATGCTTTCTGCTTCAATTGGCAGCTACCCTTATTCAGTTGTGAGGATTTATATTATTGTCACTCGTGCTTATGTCCTCCATAATGTCATTCATATCTAGATGCACTCTCTTCTTTCTAAATATCATTCATCTTATGCAAAGTCTTTGAAACAATATATGATTGTGGAATTTTTTAAACATTAACATGTTGGCCATGGCATTTACTGATGCGTTTCCTTGAATCAATGTACTCACAACATAGGACTGTGCCCCCTCAATGCAGCAACTAGTATCTTCCAATTCAATTGCAGTGGACTGTACAGTTTTATGGAGAATATTTGAAACCAGGATTTCATGGAAAGCATGTGTTTATGATATTACAATTTAGTGAACTATCAATTTCTGAGTCAGAGATGGGTACACTGAATCCGTACACTCCACATTCATCAAGCACAGTAACACAACGAATGTATGATATTTTACTGTTATAATTCCACTGCAAACTCCAATTGAAAAACTCTCCTTATCACCACTGCCACTGAAGGAATTCTATGGAACTAGAGAAAAAGAGGGGTGGGGGACGAAAGATCTTGAAGGAATTGTATGGGAATGAGGAGTGGGGGGGGGGGGGGGGGGGGGAAGGGGGGGTTGTCATCCATACATTACAAATACAAAATGAAATGATCTATGTCAAATACATTCTAAAATAAAATAAAAACAATTACATACTGTATGTGAAGTCAAAACTCACCTGAAATGTGATATTTCTGGGAGCTCTGTGGTAACATAAAATTCACACAAACCATTTGATTAGTCTCTCTGTCCATTTCTTGTTGCAAAGTGGGCAGAGGCATGCTCTGGTTGTCTGATAGCCACAGAGCATTAAGTTGTGTGAGATTCAGAATTGAAACAGGTAAATTTTTCAGACGATTTTTACTCAAATTCAATACACACAATTTTGACAGGTGTCCAATTTCAGCAGGGATGTAATGGAGTTTATTTCCACACACACTTAATATGGACAGGCTGGAACAGCTTCCAATTTCTAAAATTAAAAAAGTTTAACTATTTCAGCACAGTATTCACACACCAAACACATGTTACAAGAAAACAACTATTCCACAAGAATTACCAAAATATATTTTTCAATCCATTAGGTATCTTACTAGTTTCCTCCAAATTCATGAATAGTGTGTCACTTAGGAAAACCAGTTTCCCTTATGCAAATAATCATAATGTCTGTAAAAAAACAACCCGGGTTTATCTCATTATTGAAGAATGTGTTCATTATTTCTTGTAATGCAAATGGATATCCAAAGCAATCAGTCTGACAATGCACAAATGCATCAAACAGTTCTGGTGGAGGAGCTCTTGGAATGAGAGGATATTCAGTAAATGGACAGGACTGCCCATTCCCCCAACTTAAACCACATCAAGCACGTGTGGGATGCAAAAGTTGGGTAGACATATTGCAGTATCCCCATGCACCTTCCAATTGCAGTGGCAGAGGATTGCAATTCCCTAACATACAAACTCCTTACCAACTTTGTGAGCAGCATGGGAGCAGGTTGCGGAGCATGCATTGCTGTCCGTGGTGATCACACACCATATTAAGAACCATGTCCAACTCTTTGTAATTGTCCAGAGGACTTTCATATATGACCATGACTTTAGTGTAATTATTGTCTTTGAACAAAAATATCAATTCTGTTTGTATCACTATGTCCTCCTTTCAGTTAGCTTCTGTGATATGCTGTAGCAGTATGGTCCAAGTTTCATAGCTATGTTACTTGTCAGTGACACATCAAGCGAAAGTTACTTTCATTCATAAGTTTTATACAAATGTGCCAGAAACATTATAAATAATGGCATAAATGGCTTGGTTTTCTGGACCCAATTTTTTTTTTTTTTACGTGACTGGACCTCAAAGTGCTACTTGTATCTGTACCACTGAGAAGCTTTTGTACCATACACAGTAAACATGCGACAATAACCATTTGACCACAATTTTGCTTCCTAAACTAACAAAAAGTAGTGTATTGTTCTGTAGCCTTTATTTGTAACAGGTTCCCAAGAGAAAAGGAAAATGTAAATGGCAAAAAATGTGCACTGTCTCTAATCAAAATCTCTCCTGTTGCACTTTTTTTTCTTTTGTTTTAGAGCACAAACACAAACTGAGGTCATAAGCACCCAGGTCATAACTTAAGAACACCAATACGTAAATAAAGTTAAAAGTGACTATACAGTAAGCCCAATCAACGGAAGAAAAGAGAACTAAAAACAAGTACTTCCCCTTGGAGAAAGGTCCACAAAATATGCCATAGAGACAGTGGAGGCCCCTATCTAAATATTAAATGCCCTTCATCATATAACTGCGCCGTGACTGACAGCTTGAGCATCGTTTGCTAAAATGGCTGATAACTACAGTCTGCACTCAATGAAACTGTCTGTCCATCTAACATATTAAAATGTATGATTAGTGCTTCACTGAACATCTGAATAAATTCTTAACATTTTTCATATATCATAAAATATTCACTGTATACTATAAAAACAGAACAGACTGTACTTGTTATAATATTCTCACAGTCATGAAATGAATTCTGTAGCCTTGGACTATGTGTCCACGGGACAGCAGAAAATATGGAGGCTTACTTGAACAGATTTTATAACTACATAAAACACAATGATTTTACACAGTAAACTTAAGTGTTTGAGACATTAATTTTCATTAATTAGCATTAAATAAGTTTTACTTAAATTCCTTCACAACATTACCTGGTGGAAGTTCTTGTAAAATGTTGTCATCTACATTCAGAATGTGAAGCTTCCTCAGAAGTCCAATTGAAGCTGGAAGCATTGTTAAGTCATTTTGACTCACAATCAGCTCTTCCAAACTGGATAATTTGCCCATGTTGTTTGGCAATCCTACAAGTTCATTGTCATCTAATTTGAGGGTGACTAAAGCCTTCAAATTCCCAAGGGTTTCAGGGACAGTCTAAAATTACGGTTCATGTAAGAGTTGTGTTAATGAAAAAAGGTAAAAACACAGTTCACATATAGCACAATTTGAATAGGTAATCTCAAATAATAAATTCACTGACATTTTACTTTAGTGTAACCATTTACGACTATAAATTGTTATTATCACACAGTGTATACAAAACAAGACAACACTATAGGATATATCTCTAACTCCTAGTTTAGTAATTCAGTCAATGACATTTAATAAAATATTTGAGCATGTTGTACGGAAACATATGGTAGTATTGAAGACATGTCACTGTAACCGCAAATGATGTAACAAAATATGACAAAGTATGAATACACATTAGATTATATAGTTCTTTGTTACTGTCTATCCACTGCAATATTATTGTTAAAAGATATGTGCATTCATTATAGTTTTGTGCTGCTGTTGTGTGTAACAAAAAGTGGTGCTAAATAAATAGTTATTTTACCCAGAACCACAACTGTTGACACAAATTAGAGATGAGTATTTAAAAATCACAAACGTTATTCAAATTTGCTGTATCAATTTAAGGCTGTGATCTTTCTGGTGGGAAAATGTGAAAAATATGGTTTTTAGAAGCGGAACATCAATTTGTTATCACAAATACAAGAAACGATATGACAGAACATCACTGCATTTCATGACCACTAGATAGCAAAGTTGCTGAGCTAATTTCGGAAGGAAGGAAGATTAGGGTTCAATGGCCCATCGACACTGAGTCATTAGGGATGCCCAATTTCTGATTCCATATCCATATCATCTTTGTCTGCTTTCTCATACACAAACCTAAAACCATGACTCCTCAGAATTTGAGGAATCAGTCATATAAAGTAAAATAATTGCTAACTGAGGTAGAACAAGGAGACAAAAACCATCTGCTTTGCTTACAGAGAAGTGCTCTTTTGTTAGAACACAATTGAGCAATGATTTTTTTAAGAACTGTACTCCTTCAACAACTACCAACCAATGAACATTCTATCCTAGCAGCTAATCAAGATGTAAGTCTAGATGCAATGGTTTCTATAGCTAACAAAGTCTCTTATGAGAACACGACACTCAGTCAGTTTATATATAATACCAAAACTGTTTCACCACTATCTCAAGATCACAGGTTTTCTCGTCTGGAAAACCAGGTTTTACAACTAATGAGCCAGATTCAGCTATGAACTTGGACACAACTGAGAACCACATTGAAATCACTGAGGCATGCACAGAAATATCCCATGTGTCGATACCATTATAAATTCAAGCAGAGTATGAAGAAACACACACCACCATGCTCATTTGTTTCTTGACCGTCTGCTAGGACCCACATGGAGACCTAAAATGCTTCCCACTTGACATGGTACAGAGTCAGGAGGCTAAATTGTCCTGTTGTTTATTCATAATTGACACAAAAAATCTTCAATTTTTAGGTGATTCCAGAACTGATGTTTCCATACTGCCAAACAAAGTACTAGATCGCAAAAACATTCCGAAACAGCAACACTAAGCTGCAAATAGTTATGTAATACACATGCCCACATGGTGAACACGTACCGAGTCTGAAAACAGACCTTCAAAGAAGATTTCCATGGCCATTTCTTCTTGCAGGTGTTTATCAGCCAATCACTGGTGTTGAGTTTTTGAGCTAATATGCTCTGTTGCTTGATAAAGTCCAAAAAGTTGCTTGACCAACGAGCTCTAATCGCTAGCACAGGCTTTGCGGAAGTACCTACTGGCAGTTTAGTGATTTTGATTGGTGCACAGCACAAATATCAGGAGTCTGCTAAAGATATGTCTTAACCTTCTCATAGAGAAACCTAATTACTGTTTCCTGAAGTTAATGTTCAAAACATGATCACAATTACCGGACCTCCTGTGCATGCACAAGCCAGATGCTTATAACCAACAAAAATTAGTTCAAGCAGAATTAGAATTTCTAGAGTTGATCAACCTTGGAATATCTTGTCTTTCTAAAAGACCAAATCTAGTCCTCTCAAACTTGTTTCAAAGAAAGATGGAAATTGGTGTCACTGTGGAAATTATCAAGTTTTAAATGCTGTCATGGTGACAGGCTAATCCCAATACCTCTTTTACAAGATTTCAACTGCCATCTCTCCAACAGAAATATATTCTCTTAAACTGACCTTATCCAAGCTTACCACCACATTACTGTTGCATCAGAAAATGTGATTAAAACAACTGTGATTACACCACTTGGACTTCCAAATTTTTGAAAATGCCATTTGGTCTAAACAATGCAGCACAACATTCCCCATCATAGCATTTTGCATTATTTGCCTTATGTGTATTCCTACTTCAATGATATTCTAGTGGCTTCAGCATCAGAGGAAGAACTTTTAACAAATATGCAACAGCTTTTCGAGTGGCTGGGTCAATACCACTTAAATTTAACACAGGAAAATGCACTTTTGGCAAGAAAGAGATATCATTCTTGGGTTATCATGTGTCACACCAACGACTTTCACATTTAGAATATTTAGTACTCCCATCAGCAGACACTGAGATGTATACAGAAGAGCTGGTGTGGTTATTGCAGTGGAATAGTACAGAATGCTCTCACGGACAGTGTGTGGACAGAGCCACTGACCTAGGTGTTTACATGCCAGTGACAACACACATAGCCCAGCAGTTCTAATGCTAATTTGAATGGCTGCAGACCGTGCCTTCGCCCCATGCAGTGCTCTGTTTCCGTGTGGTCAGATGTCAGTCTCTTGCCCTGGTCGTGTGTTGTGTTTCTCTCCATGCTTGTTCTGCACATGGTGTTCAGAGTCTCTGCTCTCCCGTAGATTGACCTGCACATCGACATTTGTTGCCTCTTATAGGGTTCAGCTATCCAGGCTTGTAATCAACCCACCATAGTACAGTTACATTTGTGCTGACTTACAATTCCGCAGAACTGTCATGCCTATGCAGATACTAAGTGGTGACTAAGTGCCAATGTAGAAAGTTCTTATGTGTGTGACGCTTTTCGTTCTTTGCAGTGTTAAATCATGGCTACCACAGACCCGGTGTTTTTGCAATGCTGGCGGTAGTAGTTTTACCTCCAAAAGCTGGAGCAGATGCAGAAACTGCCCAAACATAATGCACAATTACTTGATACCCATGCCATGTTGTCCCATGACCCCATTCACAGACTTCAATGGAAAGGTGAGAGAATTACATGCACCCATTCTTGCTGTACTGCCAGGTAAGACGTATCATCAGTCCAGTTGATAAGGCTACCTTGTTATTGTCCAGCAGTTGGGGATTATAGGAGGTTGTACAGAATCTGAAGCCCTTAACTGACCCGGAAGAACTTAACTTTGGTGACCTCTGTTCGTTGCTCACACAGTATTTTGGTCATCAAAAACACATGTTGGCGGCACATTTACAGTTTAACCAACACCACAAGTGCCCCGGGCAGTCATATGTGGTGTGGGTTGCTGACCCACAAGGTTTCACACTACTGTTGGTTTAAGTGGCCCCAGTGTGCTACCTCATATGTGGACTCACTAATTAGGAATACAAACATATGGTTAACACCTGACCCGGAGGTACAAACTATGGCATTGGCTTTGTCCTACCCTTCTTTAGCCAATGTTGCTAAGATTGCTGAATCATTTGATATTATAGCAGTGGCAAAGGAAAAACTTTCTGACAATTGACAGGTGGCAAAGTTAGACATGCACAGTAAAAACTTCCCGGTACCCCATGCGGTGAGCCAGGCAACCATATCTTCCACTGACATGATACATGTTGATAACATGATGTCACAGCGCTGCCCATTGTCACCCACGTCAGGCTCATTGAGTATGTGTAAACCGAGGTGTCGTAATCCTCACTCGTGATGTTTTTCAGGTTCTTTGTGTCAGTCTCTTTCCACACCTGTTTTCGCTCAGTAGGCAAGCCAGTGGTCCTGCTCAGATTGTTCAACAGGACTGCCCATACATGGAGGCCACATGTGGGGTCTGACACAAAAAATGTCATTTAGCAACTGTTTGTGACAGTCAGCGAGCTGCAAGATAGTCGTCAGAGGCCTGGACTCGGAGGCTGCCTAAAAAAAACAGAGAGCTCAAAAGCTAAAGTTAAGTGTCTCTATTACATGTTTCTGTGTGCTGCACACCAGTCCTCTACAGGTCAGCCTAATTAACTTGGATACATAGAAGCTTTTGGGCTGCCCTGCATTGCAAATATCACTACATCATGTTGTGTCTTACAGTAAACAATGTATTCCTTTGAGGGGGGAAATCCTCTATCTCTCCACGTCACAAGAATGTGGAAAGGCAACTTATGCTGTTAGTGGTGAATTCGCCATTGAAGCAAAATATTTTTTGTTTAAATGCCTTTTTTGTTTTTGGTTTCCAGAGAGTTTATGAAGCACATTTAGGGTCTCATCAAGTCCACCTTTCAAGATTTGGACTCTTTACTACAGTTGTTTGAGAACACCTTGGGCCAAGCAGAAAATTTCAAGGTACACGTCTCCCTTAAGCCACCTGCAATAACTAAATTTTGTTGCCCCCATGCCATTTCCTTCATGATGCGCAACAGGGTCAAGGCTGTTGGCAGGACCTCAGCATCATGTCTTCTATTTTGTGAGTCAGTTGGCCACCTCTTTGGTGGCAGTTCAGAAACCAGACACACTGTGCACATTTGCGGCATTTTTAAACAGATGTTCAAGGCACAATATTTCATAGATTTGTATCTGATGACGCAGCTGGAGGAGTAGTTGACAAAGTTGCCAGGGAGGGCAGTATTTTTCACATATCGACTTGTGCGACACACACCTCCAGTTGCCATTGGACCACAACTTCTCTGCATTTCTTAGTGTTTAACAACCCCTTTGGGCTTTTTGCATTTTGGAATCCGCTCAGCGACTAGAATTTATCAATTTGGGGTAGTTCATTCAAGGCAATCTTTGTTGTGTAAGCTACCTCAATGACATATGGTTCACAGGTTCCATGCGAGAGGAGCATTTACACAGACTACAGGCAGTTTTCTAACATCTTCTGGAGAACAGCCTTTGTTGCAAGTTGGAAAAATAGTTTTTTCCCCCCAAAGCTGCATTTTGAGGTCATGTGCTTAGCACAGATGGCCTCATCTGTGTGAATGAGCATGTGAAAGACATTGTCAACTTGCTGGTGCCCAAGAACCAGAAAGAGCTCCAATTCTTTTTTGGCAAGATTTCATATTACGCTACACTCATTCCCCAGGACACCAGCATTAGCCATTCTTAATTGGCTTCACCAAAAGGGTGACAAATCTGTCATGTCTGCGGAATGTCAAAAGGCTTTTCAGTCCCTTAAGCAGTGTTTGGGGTCTGTTCCCTGTTTGGGTTCATATAGGTGTGGTAAACCATTAACTCGGGCCTGTGATGCGCCTCAGTATGGCATTTGTGCAGTCACGCCGCATCAGAACCCGGATGACACCGGGCAGTCCATTGTTTATGCACTGAAGGCACTTTCTGTGGTGTAACATAATTATTCACAGATGGAAAAGGAGGCACTGGCTATCGCTTTTGCAATCAAAAAGTTTCGCTCTTTCTCGAATGGGGAGAAGTTCTTACTCATCACCATCACAAGCCGATAGTTTCCTTATTCAGTCTTCATTCCAAGCTACTGAATAGGACCACCGACCAACTGTAGAGAAGGGCGCTATTTCTCAGTAATTATTGTTATAACACTTGATTGTGTCAACTGCCCAGCATGCAAATGTGTACGCATGGTCACAATTACCAGTGGGACCGAACCAGGAGTTCTCGTTTTCACCTTGTATGATGACTTGCAGCACATTTTGATGGATTTTTTCTTTAATGGCATAGAAGATCTCAGACACCATGGCTGGCAAACTGCTTCTTCGGAAAATCGTTTCAGCTGTCCAGGTGGGGTGGCCTACGTGCGCTCTCTTGGAGGCACCTTCACCATGACATACCGTATTTACTCGAATCTAAGCCGCACTTTTTTTCCGGTTTTCATAATCCGAAAAACCGCCTGCGGCTTAGAATCAAATGCAAAGCAAGCGGAAGTTATGAAAAATGTTGGTACATGCCACCACAACTAACTTCTACCGTCGAATATATGCTTTGTAGGCACAAAGATAAATACTGGCACCAAAACCTCTGCGTCAGTAAATAAATTTTAAAAAAAAGTTGAAGACGAGCTTTTTTTCTCCGCCGCGAGTTTCGACCACTGCATTTTCATACATTATCCAACGAAGTAAATACAAATTCCGTATTGTTCATCTTCGAATGTAGCACAATTTCAGTGTACTACCTGTGAGAAGAGATGGTTGCTAATAGGAACCTGATGAAATTTGAATCACATACAGTATTCTCTTCACCATAAGAATAATACGAATATAAACATTTTGCCATGTATTTTCGTGTTTGCTGCTATCTCATTTAAATCCTGTCTGCCTAATAAACTACGAAACTAGAGTGAGACAACAGCAAACGCGGAAGAATATACGTATCGTGTCATGTTTATATTCGTATTATTCTTATTCCTAATAGTGATACAGTCAGAAATGAAGCACAGGAATTGACTAGATTTCTAAATCTAAGATGACTCTAATTTCTGTGCAGAATTTGATGTAATAAAGAAGCGGCAGCAAAGATTTTCAAACGGAGAAAAATTTTCGCCCAACTCTCGTTCAGAACATGTTCTATCATACGCAGTCTATTATTTGATTCTTGTTGATCATTATCAAAGAAAGCAGCAGTGTAAGTAACAACAAATAGCAGTCTCTTGCCATTGTTTCGCTAATGAGACATGTCCTCTCTCTCTTTTTTTTTTTTTTTTTTTTTAATTGTACGCGGCGGTAGCACGCACAAATGCAAGCCATGCCGCGAGCGGCGTCAGGCCGTAAATATGCACTATCAGAATGCGACAAACAATGCATGACACAGTGCAGTAATGCATTTTCAGCTTAAGAGTGACGCAAACACCTGTAACAAAGAAAACGGCACTTATCAGATCAAAGCAAAATAAGCAATCGATTCAAACCAGACGAAGCACGTGAAAAAGGAAGGGCACCCGTATAAATACGGACGGAGCGCCTGACGCATAGCAATGGCTACGTGGTAAAGCTTAACTGCTAAGCTTACGACTCGAACCAAACTACTGTAGCTGTATCGTCATTCATCGACCTAAATTGTGTCTCATATTACAATGGACCAACTTTGTTTCGATTTGGAGATGCGGCCTACAACTTTTCTCTCCCCTTGAATTTCGAGTCTCAAATTTCAGGTGCGGCTTAGATTCGGGAATTTTTTTTTTCCTTTATTTCGAGTGTCATTTTTCTGGTGCGGCTTAGATTCGAGTGCGGCTTAGATTCGAGTAAATACGGTACATTTTTTCTCACACGTGATTGACTCACTGTTGTCCATGGGGTCCTCATGCCCGCCATGGACGAGCAAAACTGTCGATTGGTTGTCCCTCTTGCACTGCATCCTCACAAACTCAGCTGCTGCATGCGTCGCTTTGGGGTACAACTCGTATGAAGGCTTCATCACATCTACTGGCCATGATAAACCACAGTACTGGACATTCTGTGTGGACTTGCATGGCTTGTGCACAAAACAAGACTGTCTTGCCATGTCATTTTTTCCCCTTGGTGAATCCTGGAGCACCCTTGGGACAGTGTGGATGTCGACTTTGCAGGTCCTTTTTTTGGGAACCATGTTGTCATTGGTGATTGATGCATTGTCAAATTTCCTATATATCACCAAACTGTCCTCCACATTATCGTTGGTGTCACAAGTTGATAGTCATTTTTGCCATTTAGGGCTGCCCCTGGACTCTCATATGTGATAATGATCTGCAATTTCTGTCACAGGAGTTTGAAGACTTTTGCATTTGCAGTGGTATCCAGCACCTAACATCCTGTTTCACCTGCTGTCTAACTCTGTGGTGGACCATTTCATGCATACGTTTGAGACCCAAATGAAGATGTCCACGTCTGCCTCATCTCAAGATGATGCACAGTCGAGTTTTCTGGCTACATACTGGGCAACACTGCTTAATGGGTGTAGTCCGTTGGAACTTGTGCATGGGCACCAAAAGCATGGTATTTAGGATCTGTTACACCCAAAGTTGCTTGCCCCAGACTGTTGTGGTCTGCCATGTTTTCCTCACAGTGCTGCTGCTTGCGCCTGATCTTTTGGATGGAAGCAGGGATGGCTGCTGGATATATGCAGGTCAGGAGTAGCTGATCTGTCACTCCAACCAGTAGCAGGTGTGACATGTTAGACCCTTGACAGCACCGCCTCCAAGTCAGCAGGACAACAGGGTCAGATGTGGCATTGTTCTGGTGGAGGTTTTGCTCCTCTGGAGTTCACTTTCCCAGGCTTGCAGCCAACCTGCCATTGGTAAGTATAGTCACAATTGTGTCAACATTGGCGATTCTGTGGTGTTGTCACACCTGCGTGGGTAGTGAGAATAAAAGGAGAAAATAATCAAAGACATACCTCGTTGTAAAACATTAGCATAATACGTCTTTCTTTAGGGCTAGTGAAATTCTACACATACAACAGAAACTCAGCAACCTTTGTTTAAATTGTGCAAAAATACAATGAAAAAGGACAACTGCCCTATTCCACAGACTGAAATAGCAGAAAAATTATTCAAGAAGCTAAAAGATGAACTATCTAATGCAATTCAGCTTACTCATCCCTCAACAGTTCTTCCCTTAATTTTGATGGTTGATACTCCTGACTGCATTAGAGGTGCTTCATTACACCACCTGCAAAAGTAACATCTGAACTACTTATAATATTGTCCTGGTCTCTCACCGAAACACAACGTTACTATTATATCTACAGTCCTGAATTGTTGGCAGTATATTTAGCAGTCAAAGACTTTTATTATCTTGTGGAAGATGGAGAATTCACAACACTCACAGACCACATTAACAGCACCCAGGCAAGAATTTCTCAGTCTGTTCACCACAGACATTTGACACCTTCCTCAATGAGAGATTTTCAGTTTGAAAAACTGATAGCTCAACATGAGGCAAAATATAATTCTTATTTTACAAATTAATATTTTAGGCTTAAGTCTTAACATACATAGTTTATGGCACAACTATGTAATAAGTATCTTTGGCTATGGATGTATACTAATGTATATACTACACACCCAATTATCACTCCTTTGTATACCCAGGGTGTATACGGGGACAAGGAAAAAAAATTCCCGGATTATTCCCGGATTTCTCCCGGATATCCCGTTTAAAAAATATGCTTTTTCCCGGGCGAAAATACACTTTTTCTATGCTAAGTGACAGTAGGTTTTCCGTAGATTTTCCCTCGGAACTGTAAAACTTATCAATCCTTTGAATGGTTCACGTTTTATACAATCGCGTAGAACTCCCCGGAAAAAAAAAGAAAAGACGGGGCAGAGAAGTTTTCGAGAGAGACTTTTAATTAAAAAAAGGAGAGAAGTTTTGGAAAGACCTTTGATTTTCAGCAACATATACGCTGCATATTTTCGTATTACGTAAGTATAAATTCGAATTGCGCCAAACACAGCGCGTTAGTTTCCAGAGCATTGAAACCGAAGTTGCGATGTCCTTTTGTAAGCGAGTCATATCTCAAGCCACGAGATTTCCCCAGCCGATGACAGCAGCTATTCAGAGCATAGGACACCTGTTACAGTCAGCCAATAGCAAGATCACTGATTACATAGCGCGAACACGCAAAAGGAAAAGTTAATGGTTTACATTAATGTACACAGTACCGTATGTCTACAAGAAAAGCTAAGCTTCCACATATAATTTTGTTCGCTAAGATTAACACGCTACAACAGAAGCTAAGCTTTCACATGTAATATTGATTTTTTTTCATGTGTTATACTTTAAGATACATCACACAAATGTAAATTTAAAATTCTGACATAAATGTCTCGGCTCGAAATTCTTGTAAGTGGCTGGTCCTCAAACTGTTCAGTTTCGAACGCTCTGTGATTTAGATATCCATCCCACATTCTCACATGTAACATAATTCATGTTGCTTAAGAATAAATTTTCTTTGAAAGTAACACTTTTCTAACCACCGTTCGCAATGCTATCCGGAGACTGTTAGAAATAGGTTCGATTTACCAGTTGCCAGAGAGCGCCAGAAAAATAGGCATTATTGTGCGTGTGCAACTGTAGTGGTGCAGGAAGCCCGCATGTTCGTGTGTATAAAGCACCAAGAGAGCCTACATTACACCATAAAAGAAACAGGGCATCAGAGGATACTCCAAAGAGCATCGGAATTTCGTAAACCACACTAAAATGCATAATTCGGCTTGAAGTGCAAATTGGCTTTTTCCAGTTCACAATGAAGTAGGTCCCATCTGATATTAAGCTTTTCAGTGTGGTTTTTGAGATGTAAATTTTCTTGGAGTACCAGTACTCTGCGATCTCATTTTAGGTTCTTTATTATGGCATAATGCCATATATGGCAGAAGATGATAACGCGCACTTGAAATTCAGCCAACAGTTGGAACCAGGCAATACTGTAGAATGAAACACTTCGTTTCAAATAAAATGATTGCCTCAGCGGAAAGATTAATAAAGCCAAATTTCTTTAGCAAACTTGCAAAAATAACTTCACTGTTCTGCAAGGCGATTAATGCTTGACTGCTACTTAACTTGGAAATAAAATAAAATCAGAAAACAAATTAATAATATATTTTTGCCCTCCGTAATTATGTGAAGGTATTTTAATTCACTTGATGGCTCCCGGCCACAGAAATCCGTTTGTTTTCACTTGACGTGGGAGCTGTACACGAAGAGAAGCAGCGAAATCACTTAACGTAAACACGGGTCACGTGGAGGTTAACCCCCTCCCCACTACAACTCAGACAACTCTGTGCAAGCGTGAATCTGGCAGCTAGGACGAGAGAGAAAAATTTTTCTCGTTTGCATCTGGCTGCTTGCTGCTACTACCGATACAGCTAACACCCAAACTTCAAGTAGCGGGGGAAGGTACTGCTTATACGCGAGTCAAATGCGCATGCGCAACAGACCGCTGGCAATTCGTCAAACGAACCTAACGTGAACAGTTGCGACGTCATGCTCATAGCAAGCAGTTTATTGTTACGAAGAATTACAGTCTGCGCCCTATGGCCTTTGACATATTTTTGCTATTTGCAGACGCTTGTGTGTGCACGATGTTTTGCTGTTGTAAATTGCACATTTCCACTAAAGTTTTATTTTTTTCCCTCTCGTTTATATTTTATTGCTGCAGTATCATTCTCCAGTAGCAGGATACAATGACATTCTTTGCTAGAGAATCAATTCTGCAGTCAAAATTGCAAAAATTTAACTGAAAGCTAAAACAATGAAAAATTCCCGGAATTCCAAAAAATTCCCGGGTTTTCCCCGGTTTTCTCCCGGATGAAAAAATTCCCAGGTTTTTCCCGGATTTCCCGGTTATCCCGGGTCGTATACACCCCGATACAGGTTGTTTCTAAAATGAATATAAAATATTAGAGGGATGACAGAGTGGGTCATAATTAGCAACTCTCACATAGCAACCCAAGTCTGCATCCCTTAGTGTTCACCACTAAGCATCACTTAACAGCATCGTGCATCGCCAGGAAGGTAGCCATAAAACCCATAATCTGAATCAACTCAATAGCAGGTCTGCAGGGCAACATTTTCAATTTCTTTGTGGCAGTGGGGTAAAAGAGAGGTTGGGCTGATGTTTCATGACCTTTATTTTCAAACAGCTACAAAAACTGCTCGAAATAACGTCCTTCTGCTTGATGGCACACCATGTAATGACCGTCGCACCCTTTCAAACACCCCTGGCGAACTAGGGATTGCATCAAAGACTGCAATAATTCACACTGTCAACTCTTCATCTGTCTTGATAAAACATTAAGGGGCATGAATTTGGGTAAATGTGTAGGCCATGACACTGGTCTACTGCATCCTATCCAGTTCTCACCAAATGTTCCATCCAAATGATTTTCCACTGCATGAGTGAAATGCACTGATGTACCATCATGCTGGTATCACATACACTGTTGCACAGTGAGTGGGACATGTTAAAATAACTCTGGCAGTGTTCCTTAAGAAGATTAAGTTTGCATCCAGACTTTGGGTGGGAAGCGGGGCAGGGCGGCGAATCATGCATGGACCGATCAGATTATCGCCTAGCAAACCCGCCCAAACGTTGATGGCAAAGCACTCTTGCTGACCACGAACAAAGGTGGTGTGTGGATTTTACTATGCCCACATGTGTTGATCATGGCTGTTGAACACACCTTCCCTTGTAAAGGATGCCTCATCCATTAAAAGGACAATGTGTGGGAATTCGGGTCGAATGGCACACTTCTGCAAAAACCAATGTCAGAAGCCAATGAGACACAGAAAATCTTCTGGGTTAAGGGCTTCAACTTTCTGAAGATGGTAAGGGTGCTAATCATCTTCATTCCACACACACCAGACAGTGGAATAGCTTATACCCATTTATTTTATTCTCACTAGCCATCCAGGTGTGACAACACCACAGAATTGCCAATGTTGACACAATTATGACTATACTAGCCAATGGCAGGTTGACTGCAAGCCCGGGGAAATGAACCCCCAGATGAGCGAAACCTCCACCAGAACAATGCCACATCTGACCCTGTTGTCCATCTGATTTGGAGGCGGTGCTGTCAAGGTTATAACATGTCACATCTGCTACTGGTTGCAGTGACAGATCAGCTGCTCCTGACCTGCATACACCCAGCAGCCATCCCTGCTTCCATCCAAAAGATCGGGCCCAAGCAGCAGCACTGTGAGGAAAACATGGCAGACCACAACAGTCCGGGGCAAGCAACTCTGGGTGCAACAGATCCAAAATACCATGCTTTTGGTGCCCATGCACAAGTTCCAACGGACTACACCCATTAAGCAGTGTTGCCCAATATGTAGCCAAAAAACTCAACTGTCCATCATCTTGGGATGAGCCAAACATGGACTACTTCATATGGGTCTCAAATGTATGCATGAAGTGGTCCACCATAGAGTTAAACAGCAGGTGAAACAGGATGGTAATCAGGTGCTGAATACCTCTGCAAATGCCAAAGTCTCCAAACTCCTGTGACACAAATTGCAGACCATTATAAAATGTGTTTTTTGCCGTTCTTCTTTAAACTCTGGTGTACACACTGTGTGTTAACAACCACGTCTGTCCCGCCTTCACACCTGCATCACAAAATGAATGCATTGGGTTTTGATGTAGGACTTAAATGCACATGCACCATTACAATAACTTGTAAGTAGACAATTCACCTCAAGTGCACCTGTCTCTTAGGGACCAAGGGATGGCAATGAACATGTGTGGATCTGGCACTTGACAATTCGGAAACCGCTGAGTGACCACAGAGCACCATGAGAGCATTTTCATCCATTGCCCCATAAATACAGTGCATGTCTGCCCTTTCCTACCAAGAAAATCACTCATTTCCTGTCTGCTCTGCACAGTACCAAACACAAGAGTGCCCCCATTTGTTGACACACTGACACAGGGCAAATCAGACTCTGCAGCATGTACATGTGCAGCCCTCTGTGCGATATCGTATCAGACAGGCACCTTAGCTGCCAAATGCATGTTGGAATCCCAGCAAATGCTGAAGGATGCCTTGTGGTGTTGTACTGTCCAGAATACCTGCTACCATTTTGACTTGGATGGCGAGTTGTGTGTCTCCCTTCCTGGTGGCAGGTGACCCTGTTAAATGACATGTAGTGCTGAATGCTAAGGGATGTTGACATGGGTTACTACAGGAAAGTTGCTTGTTATGACCCATTCTAACAGCCCTCTCATTTTTTACATTCATTTTAGAAACACACTGTACAGAAATAGAGTTGAGCTGAATTCCATATGAATCTTCACAATATGTTATCCACTCACAAAAATTTTCACAACGAATAATAATAATTAACAAAAACCCACTGAAGATAGCACAAAAAGTGCTGAAACATGTATGGGTAAAATGAAAATAAACAAAGTGTGTCGTGCATAACGTAGAATTTCTTTCCAATTTCTCTTTGCAAGCATGGAAAGTAAGAACTATTAATTCCAAAATATGATTATACTTCACGTAAATACCTTGAATGTTCCTACACGATAAAATGCATCTAAAGTTGAGATGCTGAAACACACTCTTATTACTCAAACATAAGAATTGTGTTGTTGATATGATTATGTCAGAAACTAAGGCTGCCCATTTTTCAAAGTGTGCCCAGAATGCATGCAAATGTAATGCCAAACTATTTGAACCATGAATAATATCACTGAAGTACAAGCTTCAATAAGACTTGGTTACAAAGAAGTGATTCAGTCACAAAGAGTCTGTTGTTTCGTTTCATTCTGGAATACATTCAATTTGACTACTTTAAGAATTAGGGAAGGCAGATAAAGCTTAATCTCTCCACAGTAAGGAGGTCATGAGAATCATGGCACATGCTCGGACTGGACAAGGGTGGGGAGGTAAATCAGCAGTGTTCATTTCACAGGAACCATGCCGGCATTTGTCTTTATCAATACAGGTAATCAAGGAATACCTAAATGTGACTAACGAAAGAGAAATTCAAAGCCTGCACCTCCTGAATGCGAGTCCAGTGCCTTAATCACTATGCCACTTAAATGAACTGACAGCATTTGATATATCAATGGTATTAACAAATGAGTCAACATAATAAGTCAAATTGCAAAATCCAAAAATGTTAATACAAAAGCACTAAAAATAGAAAGTTTCTGGTATAAACTGTAAAATCACTTGGAAAACTAATTTAACAAGAATAAAAAATATGAATGACAAAAGAGGTGGAAATCATGGTGCCATATTCAACAAATTCTTCATTATAATATTTGAGCTGTGGGGGAAAATCCACTTAGATATGACGGATCTGCTTAGCAGTAATATATTACTTCACTAGGCACATATTTAAAAGCAGAAGTCAGTCTTGTTTACCTGCTTTGGACTGCCTTAACAGATATGACATGTTAATGGTCTAAGAACTTTTATCATACTTTATTTTGGCTTTTGTGCCATTGTGTAGATACCACAAAAGATAAATACAGTAATAAACAGACCAATGGTAGTTTACTCTTCTTTAAAAAAAAGTTCTTCATCATTAAAACTATGTAATTAAAATATCAGTATATTGTGCAGATTTTATAGGTTCCGTTTTTTGTATTTACTCATGACTGTTGCAGTATTTGTAGGTGGCATCACCACAGGTACACATTTCATCCACTTTAAGAAGTTCAGATTAAGAAGTAATATCTCAAAAATATTTGCTCTTTCTAAAAACCTTAAATTTTAGTTTACAACAAAACTTATCATATTTACAATAACTTGTTACAAATCTCCTTGTTGAGCTTACATGTAGGTTATAGTTCCATCATAAGGAAAGTTTTATTTAATAACATGATCACGACTAACTCCAGCACAAATTACACAATGAATAATATTGTCTTTTTTTTTTTATCTTACAAAGATTCATATGCCTATCATAAAGTAAGTCAAATATTGTCATCTTAATGGCTGTCCATTTGCATGACTAGAATCTTCATTACATTATAATTCTTTTGTACTTGTTTGTAGCAGCACGACTCAAATGGTTTGGTCCCTTGCTTTTCTGATTTAATCTCATAAAGAATAAAATACAGTTTCCATTTACCTGAACCTATTTTTTTACCTTTATTTCATTTGATGAAAGTGTCAGATCAACAAGCTTTGTACAGTGTCCTATTTCAGATGCTATCCATTTTATGTTATTGCCACTGGCATCGAAGTGAACAAGGTCTTTCAGATTGCCAATTATCTGAAAATTAAATCAAACTAGTAACATACAAAATTGGCTACTTACTAAAAATATGTTCAAAGTCAAGATTACATGGAACCTGAAAGTTCTCAGAAATGCAGCACATGGATAAAATGCTCATTGGTAATTTTACTCATGCAAAAGAAAGATTTAAGTTTTAAAAACAACCCTTAATCCAGAAAAAAATAATTATTCCAAATAGGAACCATGTTTCTCAGCTGTATGTTTCTCTGATAGACCATTATGACATTTACTTTTGTATGAATCACAATTACTTTTGTGTAACTAGTCCTGTTCCTCCATAATCTGGAGGCAAAAGATTGTTAACATGATAAATAATACTGGAGAACATCCATAGTTCTGTGATTTTCATTTATAATTTTGAGACAGGGCATATGCAGATTGTAAATTCAGTTGCAGAATATACAACCAGTACAAGAGCAGTAAAAAACAAGATGCTCTGTAGAGAACTGCTGCTACATCTGGTACTCACAAACACTGCTAAGAAAAGAGAATATAGTCTCTTGTTGTGTATCAACACGAAAAGAGCAAAACATCAGACAGTGGTGCAGACACTGTGTACAAACCTAATTGGTTCAGTTACCCACTCCTACAATTTCTTGATGATGCTCACGAGCCAAAGGAAACTAGAGACACTGTGGACATAGAGGTACAAAAATTACACTTGCTTCTCTGTACTTGTATTTTATAGTGTGCAGAAACATTCATCCATAGTTATTTTTCCACAGTACATGCCCTTGTGGGCTTATAAATTATTTGCAAACTCGTCTCGAATTTATTTGTTTGTGTTACTAGCCATCCATGGTATATCCTGAGGGTGTAGTAAAAACTGATGCAGTGTCAGCTAATCCCCATGTGCCTGGGGATCAACTCATTTGTCTGAAAATCATATGAGTTGATGCTTCCTTGTGGGATTTATTGCCTTAAGAAATCATGGAGACACAGTTGTACAGGTGACAGTTCATGCCATCTCAGGTTGCAACAACAACATTGATTTTCCAGGAGACACGAAAAACCAAAGCTTTGATACCAAATGCATTCTCTACAACTATTATCCCCCCCATGAACCATGGACCTTGCCGTTGGTGGGGAGGCTTGCGTGCCTCAGCGATACAGATAGCCGTACCGTAGGTACAACCACAACGGAGGGGTATCTGTTGAGAGGCCAGACAAACGTGTGGTTCCTGAAGAGGGGCAGCAGCCTTTTCAGTAGTTGCAGGGGCAACAGTCTGGATGATTGACTGATCTGGCCTTGTAACAATAACCAAAACGGCCTTACTGTGCTGGTACTGCGAACGGCTGAAAGCAAGGGGAAACTACAGCCGTAATTTTTCCCGAGGGCATGCAGCTTTACTGTATGATTATATGATGGCGTCCTCTTGGGTAAAATATTCCAGATGTAAAATAGTCCCCCATTCGGATCTCCGGGCAGTGACTACTCAAGAGGATGTCGTTATCAGGAGAAAGAAAACTGGCATTCTACGGATCGGAGCGTGGAATGTCAGATCCCTTAATCGGGCAGGTAGGATAGAAAATTTAAAAAGGGAAATGGATAGGTTAAAGTTAGATATAGTGGGAATTAGTGAAGTTCGGTGGCAGGAGGAACAAGACTTCTGGTCAGGTGACTACAGGGTTATAAACACAAAATCAAATAGGGGTAATGCAGGAGTAGGTTTAATAATGAATAGGAAAATAGGAATGCAGGTAAGCTACTACAAACAGCACAGCGAACGCATTGTCGTGGCCAAGATAGATATGAAGCCCACACCTACTACAGTAGTACAAGTTTATATGCCAACTAGCGCTGCAGATGACGAAGAAATTGAAGAAATGTATCATGAAATAAAAGAAATTATTCAGATAGTGAAGGGAGATGAAAATTTAATAGTCATGGGTGACTAGAATTCGAGTGTAGGAAAAGGGAGAGAAGGAAACATAGTAGGTGAATATGGATTGGGGCTAAGAAATGAAAGAGGGAGCCGCCTGGTAGAATTTTGCACAGAGCACAACATAATCATAGCTAACACTTGGTTTAAGAATCATGAAAGAAGGTTGTATACATGGAAGAACACTGGAGATAATAAAAAGTATCAGATAGATTATATAATGGTAAGACAGAGATTTAGGAACCAGGTTTTAAATTGTAAGACATTTCCAGGGGCAGATGTGGACTCTGACCACAATCTATTGGTTATGACCTGTAGATTAAAACTGAAGAAACTGCAAAAAGGTGGGAATTTAAGGAGATGGGACCTGGATAAACTGAAAGAACCAGAGGTTGTACAGAGTTTCAGGGAGAGCATAAGGGAACAATTGACAGGAATGGGGGAAAGAAATACAGTAGAAGAAGAATGGGTAGCTTTGAGGGATGAAGTAGTGAAGGCAGCAGAGGATCAAGTAGGTAAAAAGATGAGGGCTAGTAGAAATCCTTGGGTAACAGAAGAAATATTGAATTTAATTGATGAAAGGAGAAAATATAAAAATGCAGTAAATGAAGCAGGCAAAAAGGAATACAAACGTCTCAAAAATGAGATTGACAGGAAGTGCAAAATGGCTAAGCAGGGATGGCTAGAGGACAAATGTAAGGATGTAGAGGCTTATCTCACTAGGGGTAAGATAGATACTGCCTACAGGAAAATTAGAGAGACCTTTGGAGATAAGAGAACCACTTGTATGAACATCAAGAGCTCAGATGGAAACCCAGTTCTAAGCAAAGAAGGGAAAGCAGAAAGGTGGAAGGAGTATATAGAGGGTCTATACAAGGGCGATGTACTTGAGGACAATAATATGGAAATGGGAGAGGAAGTAGATGAAGATGAAATGGGAGATATGATACTGCGTGAAGAGTTTGACAGAGCACTCAAAGACCTGAGTCGGAACAAGGCCCCCGGAGTAGACAACACTCCATTGGAACTACTGACGGCCTTGGGAGAGCCAGTCCTGTCAAAACTCTACCATCTGGTGAGCAAGATGTATGAAACAGGCGAAATACCCTCAGTCTTCAAGAAGAATATAATAATTCCAATCCCAAGGAAAGCAGGCGTTGACAGATGTGAAAATTACCGAACAATCAGTTTAATAAGCCACAGCTGCAAAATACTAGCAAGTATTCTTTACAGACGAATGGAAAAACTAGTAGAAGCCGACCTCGGTGAAGATCAGAGTGGATTCCGTAGAAACACTGGAACACGTGAGGCAATACTGACCTTACGACTTATCTTAGAAGAAAGATTAAGGAAAGGCAAATCTACGTTTCTAGCATTTGTAGACTTAGAGAAAGCTTTTGACAATGTTGAATGGAATACTCTCTTTCAAATTCTAAAGGTGGCAGGGGTAAAATACAGGGAGCGAAAGGCTATTTACAATTTGTACAGAAACCAGATGGCAGTTATAAGAGTAGAGGGACATGAAAGGGAAGCAGTGGTTGGGAAGGGAGTAAGACAGGGTTGTAGCCTATCCCCGATGTTATTCAATCTGTATATTGAGCAAGCAGTAAAGGAAACAAAAGAAAAATTTGGAGTAGGTATTAAAATCCATGGAGAAGAAATAAAAACTTTGAGGTTTGCCGATGACATTGTAATTCTGTCAGAGACAGCAAAGGACTTGGAAGAGCAGTTGAACGGAATGGACAGTGTCTTGAAAGGAGGATGTAAGATTAACGTCAACAAAAGCAAAACGAGGATAATGGAATGTAGTCGAATTAAGTCGGGTGATGCTGAGGGAATTAGATTAGGAAATGAGACACTTAAAGTAGTAAAGGAGTTTTGCTATCTGGGGAGCAAAATAACTGATGATGGTCGAAGTAGAGAGGATATAAAATGTAGACTGGCAATGGCAAGGAAAGCGTTTCTGAAGAAGAGAAATTTGTTAACATCAAGTATAGATTTAAGTGTCAGGAAGTCATTTATGAAAGTATTTGTATGGAGCATAGCCATGTATGGAAGTGAAACAGGGACGATAAATAGTTTGGACAAGAAGAGAATAGAAGCTTTCGAAATGTGGTGCTACAGAAGAATGCTGAAGATTAGATGGGTAGATCATAACTAATGAGGTGGTATTGAATAGGATTGGGGAGAAGAGAAGTTTGTGGCACAACTTGACCAGAAGAAGGGATCGGTTGGTAGGACATGTTCTGAGGCATCAAGGGATCACCAATTTAGTATTGGAGGGCAGCGTGGAGGGTAAAAATCGTAGAGGGAGACCAAGAGATGAATACACTAAGCAGATTCAGAAGGATGTAGGGTGCAGTAGGTACTGGGAGATGAGGAAGCTTGCACAGGATAGAGTAGCATGGAGAGCTGCATAAAACCAGTCTCAGGACTGAAGACCACAACAACAACAACAACAACAACAACTATTATATCCCTATACAACCAGTAATTAATAACTCTTTCTTTTGAACCTTGAACAAGTCTCCCATGGCTTGGTTTCATAAAGTTTCCCTGTAAAGGGAATGCGTAATCCACCATGAAAACATATGGTACGGCTTTGTCCCTCCAGGTAAGCATTCAGTTTGTAGCAAATTCAGTTTCTTTTTGTGATTTAGTTCACTTATGGTCATGTTCCTGAATACAGCATCATCTAAAATGCTTTCTTAGCAGCCAATATGTGTGTACAACAGGTTGTAGCAAGCATCAATGACAAGTATCATAATGATAAATGAATCTTTGTAATTGTAAAATCTGCTGCTACTAGCAACAGGGCACTGTAGGACTATATGCTTCCCACCAATTGCTCCCACACAATGGGAGAAGTAAAGTATCTGTCAGAACACACATGCTATTTCACGTCAGGTGTTTTCAGTAAAATTTACAGTCTTTTCTGAAAAAGTAAATACTGTTTCAGGTTTTAGAAAAATTGCTAGAAGGAGAAAATGAAGGGGATGTTACCAGCCCTTCTACTTTGTCTCCTCCACTGAGGAAATTAAGACAAGTGGGTGGGAAGCAAGATAACGGGGCCTATAATGCTGCTTCCCAAAAAACAGGATCATCAGTATACAGACAAATGGGGCAGCTCCAGCCACAAAAACTTCCACATGTGCAGAGAACAAAGGCCATGGCAAAGTTCAATGCTGCTCTCATAAAAGAACAACTCAACTATTTTGAGAGTTTGGAGCTGACAGTGGGTGTGGTTCTGTTAGCTGAATCAACAAGTCATGTAGATGCCCTCTCATGACACTGTTCTGGATGTAATTTTCGATGATTTGTGAGCACTCATACCAAATGAATAATTAGATAATATGCATATTTAACAATGTTCTTCATAATCCTTCAGGACTTCCACCAGTGCCCAACAAACTTCAGACACTATTTATTTGAGATATAGCTTGCTTCAAAATGTGAAGTAAATATGCAAGGCTGTAAAATGAGTCTCCTGTTGACAAATAACAAAAAGTAACGACGAGTCTTGGGTTGTCTGTAATTGTTTTCCTGAAATTCGTGTCTTTTTCAAAACAAATGGTGCTACCATATTTGCCAGTCATTCAAAAGTGGTAGATGACATCAAGTGTAGTTATGGAAACCTTCTTCCATATTCAGGTCCCATAGCAAGTTACTCCTGCCAGTTGTTCTATACTAAGTTTCATCCACCAACAATGATGATGATTTCATTTTATTTGTGTGAACCTTCAAGTATTAATAATGCAGCACCACACATTTACTGTTTCCTTGTGTGAATATACCAAGAGAAATGTTTGTTGCCCTGCAGGAGAGATGTTTTCAACATAAAGATTCCAACATACAACGTAACCTGCTGAAGATGTTACACTATGCTTCCGGCGGTAGAAGCAGGTGCCAGCAATGATGGCAACTGCTGGCAGAGGAAGTAGATGACACCAGCAGGAAGGTAACTTAGAGAATGGATAGCATGCTGGTCAACAGAGTGGTTACTGCTACCACAAATATTAAAAGCAACTGGTAGTGCCAGCGCACAGATAGATATGGAAGCAGGTAATATAGTACACCTGATATCAAAGGATAGCACTGTGTATTTAAGTAACATTTGGTGATGTCACGAACTTTGCATAACAAGCTGTATCTGTACAGCTAATGTCTGGTTAATGTTCAGAATATTAGTAGAACAAATCTAAAAATGCATTTTTTCATGTAACACTGCTGTTTTAAAATGTTAAAGACTACCATCAAACAAAAAAATTACGATACTTATTGTGGAAATGAAGTCCCATACTTCTTGACAGAGCGTAGGGGAATGATGCGGGAGACCCGCACCGCTGTACCAGGCAAGGTCCTAATGGAGGTGGTTTGCCGTTGCCTTCCTTCGACCATAATGGGGATGGATGATGATGATGATGATGATGATGATGATGATGATGACGACACAACACCACCCAATCATCTCAGGGCAGGTGCAAATCACTGACCCCACCGGGAACCAAACCCGGGACCCTGAGCTCAGGAAGCGAGAACGCTACCAGGAGACCACGAGCTGCAGACATACTTGTAGTTTTGTTTAAAAACCACAATTTCTATGAAAATTGACTTACAACATACTATGCAAAAAATTTCCAGTGGAACTTAAATTATTTATATGGAGCCAGAATATGTATACAATCATCTTAGCCTCGATCTGCACTAGCTCCTGTCCCACACCGAACCTCCCCTGCCCTCTTTTACCCCTTCTACTCTCACAGCAGTGTCCATCCTCTTTCTTCTGCTCGACCTCCCCTTCCCACTCCATTCCTCCACATCATTGTGCACCACAGCTCTTCCTGCCTGAGGCAGAATGAGCTCACTAGTGCCACACTCCTATCCCAGGCACTCGCTGCCTCTCTCCCCTAGCCATCAGCCAGGGAGGGAGGGGAGAGAGAGAGAGAGAGAGAGAGAGAGAGAGAGAGAGAGAGAGAGAGTCCAAAAGCTTACCAACATTTTCAGTCTTGCTTCCCAAGTACTCAACACATCAACTGTTTACTCCTTCCATTATTCACATTTCACCAAGTATTCTCCATTAACAAAACTTTAGCATGACACTGGAGTTAAAAGGAATGCCGGAAGTGTTAATTAATGCTCAATTTAATGAAGTATAGCAACAAATAAAGCATAGTCAAATAAGATGTTAATGTCAAAGAACATGAACTGCATGTAAACCCTTTGATTTTTTGTTATACACACTAATGAAAGTATGATAACTGTAGTCATCCTCAGGAATATATAGGGTTGAGCTCATTGTGGTGGAGTTATCATCACACCAGCATTTCCACAAACACGATGTACGTCAGTCAGGTTTTAGGTAATATGGTTTTGTATTTCACATTTTTTAAATGTTACTAAGAGGTTTTCATGGGTAAACCAAGCTGAGATTTAAAACTTTTTCAGTAATGAACATGGGCTCATGAGTTGTAGCTGCAGTGCACAGTGTATGGGCTTATTATTGTAAGAAGCAAACAAAGACTCAGAAGTATTTCACATCAGCTCACAATAAAACATGGCATGATTCAGGCAGCTGAGCCAGAGAACATCATTGCAGTGATCACAAAGTTCCACACAGTAAAGTGAAACACTTAATTAACACAGCTCAAGCCACAACTTTGTATTAAAAAGATTGTGTCTGAGTACAGGTCAGGCCATGACTTTCTCAACACGCGAGCCATCTGTCACTCAAAAACTGGGTTCACTGCATATGAGAAGAATGTATGGATGTCTTGCCATCTGTCCCTTGACTGTGCTGCCTTCTGTTATCAATTTCTGGAATTATTTTGAAAGAAACATTAACATACATAATTGTATTAGCAGAAATTTGAGTGTGTACTTGTTAGGTTTTACAGTTTTCTGTAATTCTGCTACAAATATGTCCTGTTTAATGAGTGAGCAAGAAATTTTGGAAGCTCTAGAAGAAGAAATTGCTCAATAACTCGCCTCACATTATTTGTTTGGATGGGTAATTATACTTTGTCATCATTATTTTAAAATTTTTAACATATCAATGAACTAAAGTAAACAGAAAAAACAAATTTTGAAGCTTGGTCTTTTTTCAGTATGTATTACTCTCGAAGAATTACATATGTGCCAGTAACACTTTAAATAAGGGCATAAATGGTTGGTTTTATACACCCGGTATTCTTCTAAGCGGCCTATCTCCAAAGTGTTAATAAACTGATTAAAGCTTCAATAGATATATTAGTTGCTTCTCTGAAGTAAGGAAGATTAGGGTTTAACATCTCATGGACATCGAAGTCATTAGGGACTGACTTCTCTACATCCTGGGTAGGATAAATCATTGAATCAGCTGTTTTGTTTGTTAAGTGTGGGTTATCAATAGGAATCTGCAATTTTATACAGAAAATTGTGCTCTAATAGTAATAAGAAGGAAGGAAGATCTGGATTTAGCATCCTGTCAACAATAAGATCATTAGAGACAAAGCACAAGCTTGGTTTGGGGAAGAAAATAGTCATGCTCTTTTCAAAGAAACCATCCTGGTATTTGTTGTAAGTTATTCATGGAAATCATGGAAAACCTAAATCTGGATAACCGGATGCAGATTTTAACTGTGAACTTCCCAATGGACTCTGTCCAGTGTACTAACCAGTGCACCATCTTGCTCAGTGGTAGTGAATAGCCCACTACTTTTATTAACAAATAATGTACTACTGACAACACATTTGTATAATTATCACTCTAGTTCCGAACAGCCTGCAAGATTAGTTTGTTTTCATGGAGGTGGGTCAAATAGAAATTTACAACACAAGTTACAGTAGAAAAATGCCTACTAGGTGATTTTCACATAGGCAGAGTTGAGTGTAACTTTCCTACAGGGTATAACTGTCAATTATGGACTGATGCTATCTGAATGTAAACTGGCACCAGTTAATAAAATTGTTTATCTCTAAAACTCATGAAAGCTAACAATCAATTCACTGTCCTTTTATAGGCCTCTTATGTGCAGTTTCTTAAGACAGCTGGTTTAACTGGAATCCTATTGTGACTTCAAGGGAAGTATCATCTTTCCTAGTCTGGCTAGGACTGAGGAAGTGGTCAAGGTCAAGAGCTACAATTACACAGCACAAGAAAGTGCATCCTAAACCCCTAAGGGAAAACGAGCACTTGTAGGTCACTTGTTTGATGGAGTTGTTCACCAATTCTCTCTCTCTCTCTCTCTCTCTCTCTCTCTCTCTCTCTCTCTCTCTCTGCAGCTTTCTTGTGCCACTTATACGGGACATTGTTACTCTCTTCAGATATTATACAAGTAGTAGTTCTGGGTACACAATAAGCCAATGCAGTGCAGGAAGACATTTACCTGGGTACTCATTCATCACATATTTAAATTTGTCATAGTGATGTTTCTATCACCTTTACAATACAGGCAATGAGACCAAAATTTTCCATCCTCTATACAACATGATGCGTCACTTTCGTGACCACCCATGGCCAATAAAGCAAGCACACAGCTTATCACAGAACGGGAAGCACTGATGATCCCCTAGATCAGAAACCTGTGGATTTCAGATTCATAACCAACAAGGTGCATCTCTGTGGCTCTCTGGCAAAGTGACATGCAACAAATCCAAGGTCAGGATTCAATAGCAAGTCACCCTTAGGATTTTTAAATGTCACTTGTCACTTCTTTCATCTACGGCAATGAAAATTTATGAGTTGTAGCACATTAAACTGTAGGTCCTCCTATAACTGACTTAGCATGTAAGTAGAAAATTCCCTATGGAGGCTGTTTATATTATATAATAATCAGTTTGCATCTTTAAATTACCCTCTCACCACATGATAAAACAATTATCATCTTGGCAAAATGTACCATATAGAAGAAATGTACTATTAAATGCATGAATGGTCTGAGAATAATTAAATACAAACTGATGCCAACTCTACTGTCTGCTCAATACAAACAAAATATGTACATAAAATAACAACAATGTTCTCTGCTGCAGCTCAGAGAACAGCTTAAAAGTTAATATAACAATAACATTATCACAGGTGTCTAAAAATGTAAATACATTTTTAGTATGTATATTTTTCAAAACATACCTTTGGGATTGATCGTATTCTATTGTTGTCCACCCACAGCTCAGTAATATTAGGTAGATTTCCAATTACCTCTGGCTACAAAATTAAAAAGTGATGAAGTATTAGACAGAGTTCTGAGAGGAGACGTCACAGCAGCATATTTATACATCACCTTAATATAAAAGTAGAAACATACATGTTTATTAAAATTAAAATTAAAAAAAAAAATCTTAAAAACATACACAAAGGTAAAACATGAGTTACATTAACTTTACTTTGCTTGGTATGTATCCCACAGGCATAAAGCTGCTATTTACAAAGGACAACTATTTGGGCAGAAGTCACAGCAGTATAACCTAGTTAAATGTTAATTTAGAGTCTCTGAAAGCGAATTTTCAAGTCAAGACTACGAAATAAAAATATGCATAAAGACAGCAGAGGTAACAGAGAATAGGATATGACAGGCATTGACAGACACAGCTTTGTGTTGCAACTATTAAGACTAAAATTTTAGTTTTATTTCCAATGTGTTAAAAACAATGAACTGAACATCATTTAGCTTCAGCAGGCAACAAAAAATGGGTAGAAGTAAGTGACATGCAAAGGGAAATAAAGATTAATTATCTTCTTAATTTTGCTAACATTTAGTATTAAAATAATTAGACATAGAATATTCACTCAGCTAGACAAAGATTGCTGCGGAACACCATTCACCTAACCATGAATTGCAAAAAATAAGGAAAATCTAAAGCAGAAACATTAAGCTAGAGCTTCAACTGAGTTGCTCTTCATTATCAGTCCTATGTTTCACAACTGTATAGTATTGTTTAGTGAAATGAAAATTTAATGACTAAAATATCAACCAAAAGACAATGGATGGTTGTACTTACCTTAAGGACGTGAAATTTTAAGCGCTGCCAACAGAAACATATAAAAGTAGAAAAAACTATGCTAGCTTTCGGAACTTGTTATATCTCATGTAGCGAGATGATAGCATCTGCAAAATGCTCAGGACGAGTGGGGAGAAACATTGCACATAGCTTCTGCAAAAAACACCTAGTGTCCCACTGACCATGAGCAGAGGGTCCAAAAAAACATTCAGGGTCAAACATGGAACTGCAAGCAAGCAACAGCTTCAAAACTGAACAATGCATAAGCAAATGAATGTAGACAGAGGTAAACAGGAATCCAGGCTAGAGCTAGCATATGACTGGACTCGTGAGCCTACAAGGTTATACAAGGAGAGCTATGCCTCCAAAGGCTGTACTCAATGTATGCGACATGCACACTGCTTATGGCATAGTCACAGATTACTTTGACCCTTCACCACGAAACATTTCTCATCTGAGATACAGGAATCTGGTGGGTATACCAAGAACTGCTAGTTCTAACTTCCAGAAAGAAAGTAGGATAAGTCGCAAAAGGTTAAAAAGGAGGGCATGTGACACGAACCCCAAACTGCTGTTCAATACATTCATCTTAGGGTCTGAGTGTACTGCCTCTACTTTCTTACCTACCCTTTTTTCCTCCATGAGAAAAGAAGTTATGATTCCAGATGGAAGGATAGATAATCTATTTTAATACATGTGTCTATTGGCAGTACTTAAAATTATACCTCCTGAAAACAAGTATTGACCATGCAGAAATGTTGGACCGAGTACAGAAATAGACTTGAATCTTTAGCGCTGATCTCCACCACCAGTTGAACATGGCATGAAGAATGGACATGGTCAACTTGGACTTACGCCATAGCCATTGAACGACAACACAGTACCCGGCCCATGCAGGTACAGCCAAAGTACCCAAAACACCCCACAGAAGAACAGACATTTGAAGCAGGGAGGAGAACACACCTGTATTTCTGCGGTGGATGCCCTGGACACACTACTGCAGAGAAAGAAGATGTGTATTTGATGACTATTAACCTGCAAGACAATAACCATGTCAACAGTTCTATTCACATCAGTCATGTGCAAAAGAATATAGTCAACATGTGGGATGAAGTGCATCACTGTACCCTGGATGAGATCACTCCCCAACATGCTGTAGCCATTCCCCATTGTCACAAAGATGACAGGAGATCTCACTGACATTAGCACTGATGACCAGCCTGTCCAGACACTAGTCGACTCAGGGGGCTTCCTCTACATCTACATCTACATTGATACTCCGCAAGCCACCCAACGGTGTGTGGCGGAGGGCACTTTACGTGCCACTGTCATTACCTCCCTTTCCTGTTCCAGTCGCGTATGGTTCGCGGGAAGAACGACTGTCTGAAAGCCTCCGTGCGCGCTCTAATCTCTCTAATTTTACATTCGTGATCTCCTCGGGAAGTATAAGTAGGGGGAAGCAATATATTCGATACCTCATCCAGAAACGCACCCTCTCGAAACCTGGCGAGCAAGCTACACCGCGATGCAGAGCGCCTCTCTTGCAGAGTCTGCCACTTGAGCTTATTAAACATCTCCGTAACGCTATCACGGTTACCAAATAACCCAGTGACGAAACGCGCCGCTCTTCTTTGGATCTTCTCTATCTCCTCCGTCAACCCGACCTGGTACGGATCCCACACTGATGAGCAATACTCAAGTATAGGTTGAACGAGTGTTTTGTAAGCCACCTCCTTTGTTGATGGACTACATTTTCTAAGCACTCTCCCAATGAATCTCAACCTGGTACCCGCCTTACCAACAATTAGTTTTATATGATCATTCCACTTCAAATCGTTCCGTACGCATACTCCCAGATATTTTACAGAAGTAACTGCTACCAGTGTTTGTTCCGCTATCATATAATCATACAATAAAGGATCCTTCTTTCTATGTATTCGCAATACATTACATTTGTCTATGTTAAGGGTCAGTTGCCACTCCCTGCACCAAGTGCCTATCCGCTGCAGATCTTCCTGTATTTCGCTACAATTTTCTAATGCAGCAACTTCTCTGTATACTACAGCATCATCCGCGAAAAGCCGCATGGAACTTCCGACACTATCTACTAAGTCATTTATATATATTGTGAAAAGCAATGGTCCCATAACACTCCCCTGTGGCACGCCAGAGGTTACTTTAACGTCTGTAGACGTCTCTCCATTGATAACAACATGCTGTGTTCTGTTTGCTAAAAACTCTTCAATCCAGCCACACAGCTGGTCTGATATTCCGTAGGCTCTTACTTTTTTTATCAGGCGACAGTGCGGAACTGTATCGAACGCCTTCCGGAAGTCAAGAAAAATAGCATCTACCTGGGAGCCTGTATCTAATATTTTCTGGGTCTCATGAACAAATAAGGCGAGTTGGGTCTCACACGATCGCTGTTTCCGGAATCCATGTTGATTCCTACATAGTAGATTCTGGGTTTCCAGAAATGACATGATACGCGAGCAAAAAACATGTTCTAAAATTCTACAAGAGATCGACGTAAGAGATATAGGTCTATAGTTTTGCGCATCTGCTCGACGACCCTTCTTGAAGACTGGGACTATCTGTGCTCTTTTCCAATCATTTGGAACCCTCCGTTCCTCTAGAGACTTGCGGTACACGGCTGTTAGAAGGGGGGCAAGTTCTTTCGCGTACTCTGTGTAGAATCGAATTGGTATCCCGTCAGGTCCAGTGGACTTTCCTCTATTGAGTGATTCCAGTTGCTTTTCTATTCCTTGGACACTTATTTCGATGTCAGCCATTTTTTCGTTTGTGCGAGGATTTAGAGAAGGAACTGCAGTGCGGTCTTCCTCTGTGAAACAGCTTTGGAAAAAGGTGTTTAGTATTTCAGCTTTACGCGTGTCATCCTCTGTTTCAATGCCATCATCATCCCGTAGTGTCTGGATATGCTGTTTCGAGCCACTTACTGATTTAACGTACGACCAGAACTTCCTAGGATTTTCTGTCAAGTCGGTACATAGAATTTTACTTTCGAATTCAATGAACGCTTCACGCATAGCCCTCCTTACGCTAACTTTGACATCGTTTAACTTCTGTTTGTCTGAGAGGTTTTGGCTGCGTTTAAACTTGGAGTGGAGCTCTCTTTGCTTTCGCAGTAGTTTCCTAACATTGTTGTTGTACCACGGTGGGTTTTTCCCGTCCCTCACAGTTTTACTCGGCACGTACCTGTCTAAAACGCATTTTACGATTGCCTTGAACTTTTTCCATAAACACTCAACATTGTCAGTGTCGGAACAGAAATTTTCGTTTTGATCTGTTAGGTAGTCTGAAATCTGCCTTCTATTACTCTTGCTAAACAGATAAACCTTCCTCCCTTTTTTTATATTCCTATTAACTTCCATATTCAGGGATGCTGCAACGGCCTTATGATCACTGATTCCCTGTTCTGTACATACAGATTCGAAAAGTTCGGGTCTGTTTGTTATCAGTAGGTCCAATATGTTATCTCCACGAGTCGGTTCTCTGTTTAATTGCTCGAGGTAATTTTCGGATAGTGCACTCAGTATAATGTCACTCGATGCTCTGTCCCTACCACCCGTCCTAAACATCTGAGTGTCCCAGTCTATATCTGGTAAATTGAAATCTCCACCTAAGACTATAACATGCTGAGAAAATTTATGTGAAATGTATTCCAAATTTTCTCTCAGTTGTTCTGCCACTAATGCTGCTGAGTCGGGAGGTCGGTAAAAGGAGCCAATTATTAACCTAGTTCGGTTGTTTAGTGTAACCTCCACCCATAATAATTCACAGGAACTATCCACTTCTACTTCACTACAGGATAAACTACTACTAACAGCGATGAACACTCCACCACCGGTTGCATGCAATCTATCCTTTCTAAACACCGTCTGTACCTTTGTAAAAATTTCGGCAGAATTTATCTCTGGCTTAAGCCAGCTTTCTGTACCTATAACGATTTCAGCTTCGGTGCTTTCTATCAGCGCTTGAAGTTCCGGTACTTTACCAACGCAGCTTCGACAGTTGACAATTACAATACCGATTGCTGCTTGGTCCCCACATGTCCTGACTTTGCCCCGCACCCGTTGAGGCTGTTGCCCTTTCTGTACTTGCCCAAGGCCATCTAACCTAAAATCTCAAATACTTATTGTCATCAGCTAAAGAAGACTATGTTCCATGATATGAAAGTGATTGTAAGTAAGCTTCTGCAACTCTCTGTTTTGCATTTTTGAATGAGTGGGAGTTTTCATGCTTTTCCATTTTTTCGGACAAATGTACAAAATCCCTAAAAGATGAATTAGTTCACGAATTTATTTCCAGGCCAAAAATCAGATATTCTTAGGTTGCATACACACAACAACTTGTACTAACTAGACACTTTGTTGTTAAATGTTCGCTTGTAGTCATGCTTATTTGATTTCATCACTCTCTCAATCAAAGGATCTGTTCATAGAGGCCCTAGTTCCTTTGTGACTAACTTTTCCTGGTAACTTACATTCCTGTTTCTAGAGTGAAATTTTCACTCTGCAGCGGAGTTTGTGCTGATATGAAACTTCCTGGCAGATTAAAGCTGTGTGCTGGACTGAGACTCAAACTTAGGACCTTTGCCTTTTGCTGCAAGTGCTCTACCAACTGAGCTATCCAAGCACGACTCACGACGTGTCCTCACAACTTTCCTTTTCTGTCAGCATTTAAAATAGATTCAACATAGTTCATGTTTACACTGTGAATAAAATCTGATTCCTGCACAGCATACAACCAGCTCCGAACGCAAACTGCCGTTCGTGGAAATGATTAAACCCAGGTAGTAATGTCTACCAATATGGTCACTTGACTAGAATACAAATGAGGTGCTGAAATCCATAAGGGCCTAAAGCACACTGCTGTTGATCCCACATTTAAGTGAGTATCAGAGAAACCATCTAAATCCAAAAAAGTGTGTCTCCGCCACCCAAGAAGTAAAAATCTTGGGGCATTTAGTGAATGACTATGGAGACAAGTGAACTGCAGAAAATAAGAGCAGTTACAGATTTTGTGGCTTCTTGGCACATTCTCAATATGAGGAGTTTCTCACAATGAGCTCGTACTACTGGCGATTCATAAAGGACTTCTGTACCGAGGCACATCCATAGAAAGAACAACTGCAGGGAGACGTTAAACTTCCATGGAACAAGACACAAGGAAGATCTTTCTTTGTCCTTAATAAGGCACTAAAATCTTCTCCAGTCCTTGAATTGAATGAAGAGAATCCTGAGACAGACATTAACAGTGACTCTAGTGAGTATGGGATAGGTGCAGTTCTAGTCCAAATTTATGAAGGCGCTAAATAGCTGATAGCATATACTTCCAGAGTACTCTCTCAGTACTAGATGAACTGCTCCAAAACAGAGAAAGGGTGTCTTGTAGTTACTTGAGGCATAAACAAGTTCTGGCTGTATTTATTTGGCAAACCATTCACCCTTGTGACAGACCACCATTCGCTATGCTGGCTGACTAGCCTGAAGGACCCATCACGTCAATTGGCGAGACAAAAGTGATCAGGCTTTAGGATTACAGTGTCACAGTGGTATACAAATGTGGCTCTAAACAGAGTGATGCCAATTGCCTTTCAAGGAATCCTCTGGTGGAACACAGCAGTGTGGATGAAATCTCAGTCATTGCTGCACTAAATGACACTGCTTCTGAACAGAGAGAAGATCCACCACTGACGAAAACGATAGAAGCCTTGAAGAAGGAGAAACAAGCCAAATGAGGATTCTAAATACTAAATGGAACACTGTATAAGAGGTTCTATAATCTGATCATTCCTGTTGTTTCTCTCTGACGCTCCAACATCTGGTCACTTGGGAGTCATTAATACTTTAGGCAGAATCAAACACAGGTATCACCAGCCAGGTCTCTACTGACCAGTTAAAACACTATGTGAGCCACTGTAAGGAATGCCACAGGCAAAAGGACATGCCGCAATTTACCTCTGGTACATCTAATAGCAATTCCGCCTGCATCAGCGCCATTCTACCAAATTGCAATCAACCTGTTGGGAGGTTCCCAAAGTCAACAAACAAGAGTCATTGCATAATAGTCTGCACTGAATATGCTGTTAGCAAAGCTGTGCCAACTGCCAAAGCTCTATAAATTACCAAGTCCCTTGTACGAGGCATCATTTTGATGCATGGAGCACCCTGTGTGATGATCTCTGATCGTGGAAAAGTTCTCCAGTCTAGACTAGTATCAGTTGTACTTTGACACTGCGGCATCACCCACAGGATGGCAACTGTCTACCATTCACAGACAACTGACCTCACAGAGCGCTTTAATAAGACATTGGCAGATACGCTCTCGATGTACATTGATGTCAACACAGAGAGATTGAGACACAGTATCGCCTGTTTTGACATTCACAAAGAACACAGCAAAGCAAGGCACTACAGGCTTCAAATCATCCTTTCTGCTCAATGGCCACAAGGCCAAAATGGCAACAGACACACTGTCCCCATTTCAATCAGATGATACTCAGGATCACTTCGTCAGCAGGAGCAAAGAATCAAGACAGGTGGCTTTTATATGGACCCTTAACTCCCAGGAAAAATACCAAGAGTGCTATAACGCCAAACACTGGTCAGTAAGATACAGCCCAGTACACTTGGCGTGGAGTTTTATGTCCATACTGAAAGTGTGACTTTAGTAACTTTTCCAAAACTGGTACTTTGGGTTGTATCTTAGCCTTCATAGCTTGCAAGATGTTACAAACAAAGTTGAAGATTATGACCCTTTCAGCCCTCATCAAGAAGATATAAGCATGCAGATATCATTTATGTCCTCTGTACGAAGTACTACTGCATTCATGATGAGCAGATTGACAATGGGGGCTTATCGTCCAAGAAAATTGAAGACCAGCTCTACAACTGCAAAACTTCAACAGGAGGGACTACCTCCAAAGCTCATCACAATGAAGAGGATGTACCAACACTAACAGAACCTAAGGATTCACCAGTGTTGCCATACAGAGGACTATTGGTAAGATCTAGATCCAGGGTGTTGTGATCAGCTCCAATGAGACCTTCTGAAACAATAGGCTGCTGTTTCTCCAGGAGTGGCAGCAATGCTGTGATCTGTGTTGTATGAAGTGTGGATAGCAACTAGCATAACACGCTGGCATGCTGTTGGTCACCAATTCGAACTCTACCACCAGCAATTATTTGTTATTTAATATTTATAACTTCTGGAAGGTTCTAAAAATTTCTTACATTTGTATATTCTAAAATATTTGATTTTTGTAAAATAGCAGCAATCTCTTTTGAGTAGTTCAGTTCCATTTTTCCTGTACATTGCTGTTCACAATAGAAGTGCTTTCTGTGCTAAATATTGATTTTCATTGATGACACTGTTTTTCAGATTTGGACTTGATTCTGGTTATGATGTAACAATATTATGTTTTCAGGAATAAATAAAAATGAGTAAATGAAGTACAAAACAAATAAAATAACAATAAAGGAGTACTAATGGGCTTAATGTTGCCTGGAAGACTAACGTGACCCAACTTGGGCACTGTATGACACTATGCTTGGAGCTCTTCAGTAGTAAAGTTGCAATGATACTCTGATGTGAGTAATTTGTAATTTCAACACAAGAAATGCAAATACAAATTATTTTTGATTTACTGGGGATAGAAAGCAATTTTCCCTGTGTGCACAAAACTGTAACTACAGGTGGAAAAATATTAATTCTCACTCTGAAGTAAAAAGAAGGTACAGAAACTGACCCACTTACATGAGATACATCAAGGCCAGCATGAAATAATAAATAAATGTGTGTTAGCACTATACATAAAAAAAATAGTGATAGTTAAAAGAAAGCTAACTAACATGTACAATGAAATGCACAGTGACATGCTTACATAATAATTTTCATAGACAACTCTATTTATTTACTATCTTTGTAATATTTGTTTTTAAAATTGCCTGGTATTGCTAAATAAATCAACATCAGCACTTGAG
Organism: Schistocerca cancellata; assembly: GCF_023864275.1. Classification (NCBI taxonomy): domain Eukaryota; kingdom Metazoa; phylum Arthropoda; class Insecta; order Orthoptera; family Acrididae; genus Schistocerca; species Schistocerca cancellata. The sequence continues at coordinate 262,580,370 of NC_064629.1, read as the reverse complement.
TGTTATACTATTCTCAGAATAAGTTTCTCACTGCATGGTATATCCTATTACTAATAAAGTGGGGCTTTCTCCACTCCAAATCAGATGGTTGATTAAACAAATGAAACAGATGTGCAGGAATGAACAGACTGTTTCAGGACTAAGAAAGGCTCAACTACTCCACAAATAACATCTACACCAAGCAGGGGACAAAGCTCCTGGGAGTTAAAAGATGTTTCTTCCATGACATCTATGAGAAATATGGCATAGGAAAAGGTAACTTGGCTCCAAAAGTTATCCGCCTGATTTGTTTGTAGTTCAGGTCTTGAAAGATGAAGAAGTTTAGAGTAAGGATGAAGATGGTTTTTGATAATGGATGATATATGTCAAGAGAAATGTTTCAACTGTATAAATTTTTAAAATATTTATTGTAACTGTCTCAAATACAATTAAAACATTATCTTTAGACAACTAACACTGTCAATATATTTGGAAAGATGCATAATGAACACAGAGCTGCCTTGTAAATTATTTACTCACAACCAGTTATGGTCACATATGATAAATATCTTTTACAAAGGCAACATTACATGGCGTCATGCTTTTAAACATGAAACGAATAACACTCACGACTTGGAAAACACAAGTACCCACCGTTATAAAACAGGCTCAAAAAACTACAAGTAGAATTATTGTTGAATAGGTAATACATGCAATCTAATAAGGGTGAAGGAGTAATTACAATAAGAATTTTGTCTGCTATCATCAGAAATTCTCTAACAACTACTAATGGTAGGTCACACATAGGTAGTTCTGTCACACGGTACTTTGTTCAATTGAGAGTGATGTGGTGCTCCTGTAGATTGTCACCAACAGTCTAGCAAAGTTTCTAAGGTAATGGTGCAACCTTTGCTTGCTGGGAGAATTTCTAAGTTTCATCATATAATGCTCATTCCTCCTCTCTATCATAGTCACCTTGCATCTTAAAAGATAACTTTTTAATGACCTCAGTAAAAAAAAGCAAGCAAGCATCTGTCTTTTGGAAATTAACATTTTTCTCAAATTCAGCCTATTCATTTGAGGATATTCACATACACAGTAATTTCTTCATGTTTAAGAACAATATGTAAGATTGAGAGTTAAATTCTATAAAGCAGATGTGGATACACTTTTGATATACATGTCATACAGTTCTACAATAATAATCTTAGACTTTTTCCTCTGTAAGACTTTTTCCTCTGTAACTGTGGACATTCAACTGGAACAGTATCCTTCAATTTGTCTATTTGTGAAGCGCAATATGAGGACGGTTTGATAAGTCTGATATATTTTAATGATAGAATTGAACATTTTTGTTGTGCCTTCATGGTTAGTAAGCTTTATGACAAGGATTGTATAAGGAATTTCAACAATGTATGATGTACAGTTCATTGTTGACAGCCAACTGAACTGGCCAGTGTGTCAATGCAACTGAAAATGGAGAAAACTTAATTTCACACTGTTGTTAAACATTTTCATTTGAAGGGTTGGACTGCAGCACAAATCAAAACAGAAATGGATAATTTCAAGCTGATCCTGCACTATCACTGAAGACCATTTACTTCTGGTTTAATGGTCTGAGAACCACTGATAATGAAGCACACTCCAATCATCCAATTGAGGCCATCACAAAGAACACCATTGACAAGATCCATGATATGGTAATGCAAGACTTCTGAATAAAAATTTGTAAGATTGTTGAGACTGCAGGCATCTCAACTGAGAGAGTGCATAATATCTAGCATGGAGAATTGACTACAATGGTGCTGTATGTGAGGTGGGTGCCATGATTGCTCACAGTTGACCAAATGCATACCCGGCACAACATTTCAACACAATGTCTGGCAATGTTTAACTGCAATCCGCAAGACTTCTTGTGCCAATCTGAGACTGTTAATAAAACCTGGAATCATTACACACCAGAGTCAAAATGGCAGTCAAAATAAATTAACAAAAGCTGGTGAATGTGCACCAAAGGAAGCAAAGACCATTTTGTCAGCTGGTACAGTGATGACCAATGTTGTTTGGGAATTCCAAGGAATAACCCTCATAGATTACCTGGAAAAAGGTAGAACTATAACTGGACCCTGTTATGCTTCATCGCGGGATCATCTGAATCTTGCTTTGGCTGACAAAAGACCAAGGTTGGCTCACAAAATAAGTGCTCTTTCACCACGATAATGCACCATCCCACACATCAGTGATAACAATGGTGAAAGTGCATGAACTGGACTCTGAATTGGTTCCTCATCCATCCTATTTACCAGATTTAGTCCCAAGAGACTCCTTTCTGTTCTCTAATTCTGGCTCGCTTAAAAGAAATTTTTGAGGACACAAGACGATTGATGAAGGAGAGAGATGAATTAAAAGTTAATGATATTCGAAGTCAGATATAACAAACTGAACTAAACAAAAGCATTCAGAAATATTTATGAGAAACTGTTATACTTTCTAACAGGACTATAAGGTAGACAATAGAGAACAACCAAAGTATGAAGAAAATGTAACACACACTTATGCAGGATACACATCAAATCACATGAGTCAGTACATCAGACAGCTCTGTTACAATGAACTGAGAGACCACACTAATGGTGTTTGAATATTTCTTTAAAAATTTGTTTAACACAACTAAGGAAATTAACACTGAAATAATAGAGTATGAAACTGAGCGCATTCTGAAAGTACTACCAGAAGAAGTAGGAAGAATTAGGTATATAGAATCAGGAAATAATGAAATAATATTAGAAATGATAAAAGGGAGGGGGTGAAGTGGTGAAAGCAAAACTTCCACAGTTATTCTCAGAATGTCTGCATAAAAAGAACAAAGCCAGATAGTCAGAACCACACTAATTTACAAGATGTGAAGAACTATACATTTTCATTATCAGTACATAAGGTTTTTAGAAAAATACTTACTAAACATCTATAAACAACATTAAACTTTAAGCAGGCAAAAGAATAAGTTGGATTTAGAAGTAGATATAGCACAATGGACCACTCTACAGCTTACCAGCGAAGTTAAAGAGAGAAGCAATAAATATCAGCTACCACTTTGTGTGGGTTTACTGACTCTGAGAAAGCATTTGACTCGGTCACAATAAAAATCATGCTGGTGGCACCACAGGGTAGAATATACCTAAATCAGGTGGTTGAAGATTATGTACAACTAGGCCACAGTTTGTGTTCAACTACATCACAAGGGTAAAATGGAATGAAGAATGCATACTCATTAATTATAGTGAGATGAAAATAATGCACAATCACTATGCCAGTAAGAGGAATGGTAAAGATTAATGATGAAGTTATAAACAGCTGATGGATTTGTAAACTCAGGAAACTGGAAACAACAAGTGGACAGACACTTAAAAGAAATGAAGACAAGCACACAAGTGCCTTGGAGTTCATTTGGTAAACTGCATGCTGTATTCATAAGTAATTTCCCAATGTACCTTTAACAAGAAGTCTACAACCAGTACATACTGTCAGTAATAGCTTATGGAACTGATACTTGATAAGGACAGTCAGGAGTAGAGGATGTGACAGTGGCTATTACAAAACTGAAATGGAGATGGGACTGGTATATAGCAAGACGAAATGGTGGGAGATGTAATAAAGAGATTCTGTGTTGGATTCCTTGTGATAGGACCTAGAGGATGACTGGATGAAAGATGGATTTGACATAAAGAAACAAACAAGAAAAACTTGGATGCAAGACAGGGAAGATCGTAATGTATGGAAGAGGCCTATATCCAGCAACGGATGATAAATGTCTGATAATGGTTGATGCCTCCCCATGAACCATGGACCTTGCCGTTGGTGGGGAGGCTTGCGTGCCTCAACGATACAGATAGCTGTACTGTAGGTGCAGCCACAAAGGAGGGGTATCTGTTGAGGCGCCAGACAAACGTGTGGTTCCTGAAGAGGGGCAGCAGCCTTTTCAGTAGTTGCAGGGGCAACAGTCTGGATGATTGACTGATCTGGCCTTGTAACACTAACCAAAATGGCCTTGCTGTGCTGGTACTGCGAACGACTGAAAGCAAGGGGAAACTACAGCCGTAATTTTTCCCGAGGGCATGCAGCTTTACTGTATGGTTAAATGATGATGGCGTCCTCCTGGGTAAAATATTCCGGAGGTAAAATAGTCCCCCATTCGGATCTCCAGGCAGAGACTACTCAAGAGGACGTCATTATCAGGAGAAAGAAAACTGGCATTCTACGGATCGGAGCATGGAATGTCAGATCCCTTAATCGGGCAGGTAGGTTAGAAAATTTAAAAACGGAAATGGATAGGTTGAAGTTAGATATAGTGGGAATTAGTGAAGTTCGGTGGCAGGAGGAACAAGACTTTTGGTCAGGTGAATACAGGGCTATAAATACAAAATCAAATAGGGGTAATGCAGGTGTAGGTTTAATAATGAATAAAAAAATAGGAGTACGGGTAAGCTACTACAAACAGCATAGTGAACACATTATTGTGGCCAAGATAGATACGAAGCCCACGCCTACCACAGTACTACAAGTTTATATGCCAACTAGCTTCGCAGATGATGAAGAGATTGATGAAATATATGATGAGATAAAAGAAATTATTTAGGTAGTGAAGGGAGACGAAAATTTAATAGTCATGGGTGACTGGAATTCGTCAGTAGGAAAAGGGAGAGAAGGAAACGTAGTAGGTGAATATGGATTGGGGCTAAGAAATGAAAGAGGAAGCCGCCTGGTAGAATTTTGCGCAGAGCATAACTTAATCATAGCCAACACTTGGTTTAAGAATCATGAAAGAAGGTTGTATACATGGAAGGACCCTGGAGACAATAAAAGGTATCAGATAGATTATATAATGGTAAGACAGAGATTTAGGAACCAGGTTTTAAATTGTAAAACATTTCCAGGGGCAGATGTGGACTCTGACCACAATCTATTGGTTATGACCTGTAGATTAAAACTGAAGAAACTGCAAAAAGGTGGGAATTTAAGGAGATGGGACCTGGATAAACTGAAAGAACCAGAGGTTGTACAGAGTTTCATGAAGAGCCTAAGGGAACAACTGACAGGACTGGGGGAAAGAAATACAGTAGAAGAAGAATGGGTAGCTTTGGGGGATGAAATAGTGAAGGCAGTAGAGGATCAAATAGGTAAAAAGACGAGGGCTAGTAGAAATCCTTGGGTAACAGAAGAAATATTGAATTTAATTGATGAAAGGAGAAAATATAAAAATGCAGTAAATGAAGCAGGCAAAAAGGAATACAAACGTCTCAAAAATGAGATCGAAAGGAAGTGCAAAATGGCTAAGCAGGGATGGCTAGAGGACAAATGTAAGGATGTAGAGGCTTATCTCACTAGGGGTAAGATAGATACTGCTTACAGGAAAATTAGAGAGACCTTTGGAAAAGGAGAACCACTAGCATGAATATCAAGAGCTTTGATGGAAACCCAGTTCTAAGCAAAGAAGGGAAAGCAGAAAGGTGGAAGGAGTATATAGAGGGTCTATACAAGGGTGATGTACTTAAGGACAATATTATGGAAATGGAAGAGGAGGTAGATGAAGATGAAATGGGAGATATGATACTGCATAAAGAGTTTGACAGAGCACTGAAAGACCTGAGTCGAAACAAGGCCCCCGGAGTAGACAACATTCCATTAGAATTACTGACAGCCTTGGGAGAGCCAGCCCTGACAAAACTATACCATCTGGTGAGGAAGATGTATGAGACAGGCGAAATACCTTCAGACTTCAAGAAGAATATAATAATTCCAATCCCAAGGAAATCAGGTGCTGACAGATGTGAAAATTACCGAACTATCAGTTTAATAAGTCACAGCTGCAAAATACTAACGCGAATTCTTTACAGACGAATGGAAAAACTGATAGAAGCCGACCTCGGGGGAGATCAGTTTGGATTCCGTAGAAATGTTGGAACACGTGAGGCAATACTGACCTTACGACTTATCTTAGAAAAAAGATTAAGGAAAGGCAAATCTACGTTTCTAGCATTTGTAAACTTGGAGAAAGCTTTTGACAATGTTGAATGGAATACTCTCTTTCAAATTCTAAAGGTGGCAGGGGTAAAATACAGGGAGCGAAAGGCTATTTACAATTTGTACAGAAACCAGATGGCAGTTATAAGAGTCGAGGGGTATGAAAGGGAAGCAGTGGTTGGGAAGGGAGTGAGACAGGGTTGTAGCCTATCCCCGATGTTATTCAATCTGTATATTGAGCAAGTAATAAAGGAAACAAAAGAAAAGTTTGGAGTAGGTATTAAAATCCATGGGGAAGAAATAAAAACTTTGGGGTTTGCCGATGACATTGTAATTCTGTCAGAGACAGCAAAGGACTTGGAAGAGCAGTTGAACGGAATGGACAGTGTCTTGAAAGGAGGATATAAGATGAACAACAACAAAAGCAAAACGAGGATAATGGAATGTAGTCGAATTAAGTTGGGTGATGCTGAGGGAATTAGATTAGGAAATGAGACACTTAAAGTAGTAAAGGAGTTTTGCTATTTGGGGAGCAAAATAATTGATGATGGTCGAAGTAGAGAGGATATAAAAGGTAGACTGGCAATGGCAAGGAAAGCGTTTCTGAAGAAGAGAAATTTGTTAACATCAAGTATAGATTTAAGTGTCAGGAAGTCATTTATGAAAGTATTTGTATGGAGTGTAGCCATGTATGGAAGTGAAACATGGACGATAAATAGTTTGGACAAGAAGAGAATAGAAGCTTTCGAAATGTGGTGCTACAGAAGAATGCTGAAGATTAGATGGGTAGATCACATAACTAATGAGGAGGTATTGAATAGAATTGGGGAGAAGAGGAGCTTGTGGCACAACTTGACTAGAAGAAGGGATCGGTTGGTAGGACATGTTCTGAGACATCGAGGGATCACCAATTTAGTGTTGGAGGGCTGCGTGGAGGGTAAAAATCGTAGAGGGAGACCAAGAGATGAATACACTAAGCAGATTCAGAAGGATGTAGGCTGCAGTAGGTACTGGGAGATGAAGAAGCTTGCACAGGATAGAGTAGCATGGAGAGCTGTATCAAACCAGTCTCAGGACTGAAGACCACAACAACAACAATGGTTGATGGTGGTGGTGATGACTTTTAAGCCTACAGTTAACAGACAAAGCACACATTAAACAGGAAGTTTTAATATACCCAGAACTTAAAAGTTAAATCATTCTGGATATGGTCTGTTGAGGACTCTGCAATGTTATTAGGTTTGTGTACCTTCAATCAAAATCACTGAGTGTGGCAATGTGAATTTTTGCTACAAACTTGTTTGTGAGAGTTTTTGGACGTTTGTGGGCTCATCATCTTCAATGGATGCATGATGAAGTTTAAATTCAATGGCCTACTGCTTAACCATCAAAAGTGAAGGGGAAGAAAACATTGTCAAATTTAACTCCTCCTTTATATCAATACCCCCCCCCCCCCCAAAAAGAAAAAAAAGAAAGATGAAACTTAACACATTCAGTCATCTGAAGATGGTAATTTTATTTATTCTTGCCTAACAGAAGTTTTTAATTACTAACAATGAACCAAATTGTAGGATATGGACGCATGAGCCTCTTCTGAAGCTTTAACGCAAAATATATCTTATGTAATTGCCTATCATATAATGAGAGAATTTCACGGACTTGCTAGAAAATTTAGAAGTCAGTTAATCTCAAAAGTTGAAGTTGTTTGCACTTTCATTTGCAATCTTCATAGATTTTATGTTATCATAATCTTGAACAGTTTCCAGCCCCAGGCTTGGTCCATAAGCCTCGCCATCTAGTCCCGTTTTCTGAGCGTCTTTCTGTGTTCACTCTGGTCCAGTCCTTGTCTCTCTTTTTCAGCACACTCCTCCACACCTTTCAGCCACTATCCCTTGGTCTTCCTCTTGGTTGTTTCCTTCATATCTCCATTTCAGGTATCTTCTTTGGAATCCTCTTGTTCTCCATTCTCTTTAACTGCCCATACCATCTTAGCCTAGATGTTTTAGTCCTGCTCTGCAAGTGTTCCTATTCTCTTTCACTATTTCCCTTACCCTTTCGTTCCTCCTCGTATCTCTCCTCATTACCCCTTTCCTACTTTTGAGGAACTTCATTTCACATGCTTACTCTTTTCTCCATTACCCATATTTCAGATGCATAAATCAATATTGGGATGTAGTAACTTTTATATACTTTTCTTTATTGTGGTTTTTCTTTGTTTCTAAACAGGCTCCTAATACTTTACAGAAATGCTTCTGCCTGCCTGCCACATTTACTGATCTCTTTCTCATTTCTTCCATTTTCCTCTATCACACTTCTCAAGTACTTGACACTTTCCATCTTCTTCAATTCAGCTAGTTGGTCTATCATACTTTCTAGTTGTAACCAGGATCTCATATTTCCTTACATTAAATTTCATCCCACACTGCCTCACAGTTTCTTCCCGAACATCCAGCTGTTACAGAAGCTCCTCCTCCATGTTTCCCCATATCATCAAGTCATCCGTGAACACCACTGCTTTCATCTTGTCTTCTTCAGCTTTTAAGCCATCTTGAGGTGACAATGCACTGCCCTATTTCACACCACTTGTTTGCTGGAACCAATCCGTCCTTTCAATTCTCACTTTCACCCAACTCAGACTTCCACAGTACATCTCATCCACACTTCTTGTTGTCTCTTTTTCCACTCCTTTCTTTTCTAGTGCTCCCCAGATCTTTCTTCTACATACACACTCAAATGCCTTTTTTTATATTGAGCAAGGCCATCATGAAGTCTTTGCCAAATTCATAGTGGGGCTCCTGGAGCTGTTAAACTGCAGATATGTAGTCAACAGTTGACCTCCTAGGTCTGAAGTCACACTGTTCCTCTCTCAATTTGTTCTTGATCCTGTATCAGATTCTGCTCACCAGGATCTTTTCATACACCTTGGCACAGTGTGGTATCAGTGTGACTATCCTGTAGTTTCTACAATCCTTCCTACTCCCTTTCTTGAATATGGAGGCAATCAGTATCCTCTTACAGTCTTCTTCATTATTCTTCTCATCACACAATACAGCCACTGTTTCCCAACCTCCCCTATTGCCTTCACTATTTTGACTCTTACTTCGTCCATAGTCCATACCTGGTGCCCTTCCGCCTTTCATCTTGTGTCCAGTGTTATTTCCACTTTTTTCCATGTCAGGTCATTACACTCTACAACCCCCCCCCCCCCCCCCCGGAAAAGTTTACTTCTTCTACCACCTTATTTAGTCTATTATTCTCACCTCAAAGTTCATCTGGATTTAGTAAATGCTCAAAGTACTACTTCCACATTGTCTTCATTCTCTCTTTGTTATTAACCTCATTCCCATTTCTATCTATCATTGTTCCATCCTCTCTTGGTTACTTCTTACTTTTGACCGTTCCATATAGTACTTATTATTTCCTCTGCTATTTACCTTCATCATCATTGTCCATTCTTCCAACCAATTTCTTCTCTCCTTAGCCACTGTCTTATTTGCCTCTTTGTTCTTTTCCTTATACTGCTCTCTTGCTAATTCAGTCCTTTCTCACAACCACAGTCTACAAGCCTTGTTCTTCCTTCCCACTACCTCCTTGACTCTCTCATTCCACCATGGTGTCTCCTTCCACATACAGCTACTGCAGCTTCTACCACAACACTTTTAAATTGTCCCCATTCTTTTTCTCCTGTTTTTGGTTCATCCTCCTCCCTTATAATCTCCTGATACTCTTCTTTGACTCCCTTTTCCTTCAGTTTCCATACTCTAATTCTCCTTTCCTGGTCCTCTGTCTTCTTCCATTCCTTCATGATAATCATGCTCAGCACCAGTAATCAGTTTGGATTTTATGTATGTCTTGTAAATCATACTGCACATAAGTCTGAAAATTATAAGTGATTTGAATACTCAAATAAGTTCCATTTTATAACAAAGATGAAATTCTATACATAACCATATAGGTTAGAAAGCAAGTAAAACATTTTCATTTAATGAAAAAAAAACTCCACAAATAACAATATCTAAGGCCAGAAGTAGAAACTTATTGAATAATACAAATAAGATACTTACAACGTCTGAAAAATCATTCTGACCTAAGTCCAGTCTCTGTAAGAATCTTAAACGAACAATTGATTTTGGAAGGGTATTCAGATTGTTTTCTCTCAATTCTAATATCCTCAGTCTCATTAAGCGCCCAAAATTGGCTGGCAGATACTCAAGATATGTATCATTCAGGTACAATTCTTCTAGTGCAATAAGCTGTGTGAAGCCTTCTGGTAACTTTTCTAGAGGATTGACACTAACATCAACATACTTGAGATGTTTGCATCCCTTTATGTTATCTGGAATATCTCCAAGAGCTGAAAAAGAGAGACAATAAATCAGTTATTAATTTCTGTAGTTTGAGGACACTGATATGTTTTGCAACTTCTATGAAACAGCAATGAACTTGTTGTCCAGTGTCAATTACGAACGTAGGATTACGGGAAGTTTTATAGGGAAAATCTTCATTTAGTAATAACTGTATATTGCAGGCAACAACAAATGTGAGAAAGAAACAAAAGAGTCACTTCAGTTAAATACAAATGTGATGAAAAGCATTTATAGTCGTAAGCAGCTTACAGACGATATTGACCATATTTTTAAGGTTCTGTACCTCAACTGGTACAAACACAACCCTTATAGGATCACTTTGTTGTCTGTCCGTCCGTCTGTCTGTCAATTTTATAGTTAAGAGACCTTTTTCTCACAAATGTGTATGGAGGTCTCAAGTTGAAATTTGTGTTGGATATAAGGTCTACAGTTCCTTGGTTGTGTAAAAAAATTATGCTTCTAAGTCAATGCAATCAAAAGATATGGCCATGTATGTCACATATTTTGAAACTCTCAAAATCATTCATCAAAACCTATAGATGAGCTATCTGCTGGGTTGGTGCACGAGTTCGTAGCATCATTCTGTAAGTTTAATAAGTTGGTGCACGAGTTCGTAGCATCATTCTGTAAGTTTAATAAACACAACAGATACACATAACAGAGATTCTCCTTCACTATTTACAACAGTCTGCCAATGTTAGGGTAACTTTTCAATTCCGCGACCGTAGGAACCATGTGGTTTTGAGGCAAAGAACTCATCGAGCCACGTTCAGAGCACATTTTCATTTGGAAAGGAAGTTCCTTGAAGGTTGTTTGATTAGAATGAAAAAGTTGAAATATCTGAGGGTGCAAGAACAGGTGAATAACGTGGGTGTGGAATGACTTCCCAATCAGACTCCTGTGTAGTGGTTTTTGTCAGTGCAGCAGAATGCAGGTGGGTGTTATTGTGGAGTAGCATCACTTCAAGTTGTCTTCCTGGTCACTGTTCTTCGACTGTGTCTGCAAGATGTCTCAGTTGTTGAGAATAAATGTCAGCAGTGATGGTTACACCTTGGGCAAGCAATTCATAGCACACCACATCGTCGCTGTTCCATCAGATGAATAACATTATCTTCTGTGGATGCACGAGGGTCTTTTTGTGGGAAGTTGTCATTTTGTTTGGGTTCAACCATTCCTTTCTTTTCCTTATGTTAGCATAAAGACATCATTTCTCATCTTCAGTAATGATACAGGATGGGAATGGTCACATTCACAAGCCAATCGACGACAATCAAGCAGAGATGCTGATTTTTGTGATTTTGGCTTAGAGTGCATGGTATCCATATGCCCAACTTTTGGACCTTACCCAATGTGTGTAACAGTTGCATAGCAGTGGTAAGATCACACTTACTTACATCTGCCAGTTCTCGAGAACACTGACATGGATCATTGTGGACTAATCCATTTAAACAATATTCATCAAACCTGAAGGTCTTCCTGCAAGTGGAGAGTCACTAATGTCAAAACGATCCTTCTTAAAACAAGAAAACTATTTTATTGTCATGCTCTGTCCCATGGCATTCTCCCCCATACAAGATGTAAATGTTTCTGGCTGTCTCCACTGCTGTCGCCCCTCTATTGAACTCGAGCAGAAGAATATGTCAGAAATGTATTGATTTCTCCACTTGGCACTCCATTTTCTAGTGTGCACAGCTCTGCTCACTATCTCCATATGACAATATGTAAACTCAAATAACAACAGCTAACTACAAATACAAAATAACAATTGAAACTTCCTGGCAGATTAAAACTGTGTGCCAGGCCGAGACTCGAACTTGGGACCTTTGCCTTTCGCGGGCAAGTGCTCTAACATCTGAGCTACCCAAGCAAGACTCACGCCCCGTCCTCACAGCTTCACTTCTGCCAGTACCTCGACTCCTACCTTCCAAACTTTACATAAGCTCTCCTGCAAACCTTGCAGAACTAGCACTCCTGAAAGAAAAGATATTGCGGAGACATGGCTTAGCCAAGCTTGGGGGATGTTTCCAGAATGAAATTTTCACTCTGCAGTGGAGTGTGCGCTGATATGAAACTTACTGCCAGATTCAAACTGTGAGCTGCGAGGATGGGGCGTGAGTCATACCTGGGTAGCTCACATGTTAGACCACTTGCGTGCAAAAGGCAAAGGTCCCGAGTTCGAGTCTCGGTCCGGCACACAGTTTTAATCTGCCTGGAAGTTTCATATCAGCGCACACTCTGCTGCACAGTGAAAATCTCATTCTGAAAATAACAATTGATAAATAAACCCACAGCAACTGGAGTACCACCATGCAAAAGAAAAATGCTATGAACCTATGTGCCAATCAAATATATACACGTCAAGCCTGATTATCTAGTGGTGAAGTGTGTGCCTGGAAACTGAGAGGTTGAGGGACCAAATCTCGGTCGGATGACAGATTTTTCTGTCTTCATTTTAACCTACCCTTCACCTCATTATGATGTGAGTAGTTGCCAGAAACAACATGTGGTTCAGATTCCACTTTAAACAATAGGTCCCCCTTTCCCCATTTAGGTAACTGGGGTCAGTTAAGGACACACAAGTCACTGAGTTGGTGTCCAATAGAAGGATCTGCAGCAGGCCACTGAGCCACAGAAAATTACTATTAATTGTCTATATACATAATTTGTGGGTTCAAGAATGCTTCGCAATTCCTAAAGCTGCATGGGAATTGGGTGTATGTCCTTGCATCCTGATCTCCTGATACCCCCCCCCCCCCCTCAGTCCATCACCTCCACCTCCCATTCTCTCGACTCCTCTTTCCTCCTCTCTCTGGTCATCTCCTCCTGCCCCCTCTGTAAGTCCATTTCCTCCCCCCCCCCCCCACCTGTCTCTGTACATCTATGCTTCCCCCCTCTTGCTGACCTTAAGCCTTGTTAATTGTAATAGTCAATGAAAATTTGAGTTGGCACAGAAGTTGCTTAAAATAAATGGGTAAATCAGTTGGGATGATTGGTATATGGGGTGCAAGAGATCTACTCTGGATCTCCGAGGATAGCAGATTCAAATAACAGTATTCCACACAGTTTTAACCTACAAATGGGTAGGATTACAAATTTTCACATGACACAGATTCTGTAGTAGTATTCTAATCATAAGGCAATAAGTCATACATACAACTGTAGTAGTATTCTAATCATAAGGCAAAAAGTCATACATACAACTTTCATGTTTTCTGTTGAAACCAACAGCAATGAAGAAAACAAAACAGCATACAGCTGTTAATACAATTTTTGTTTAAAATTATATACAGTGTGTTTCAGAACTGATTGTCAATATTCAGAGATATGACAGGAACGATCATTCGAAACAAAAAAGTCAAGTAAACATGGGCTCTAACACGCATACCTTAAGACCTATGACCAATTCTGGATCTTCAATACTGTGAAACAAATCTCTTCTACTGCAAACTCTTTGCTTTCCATATTTTGGGAAGCGGTAGTATAGACCAAAACAACATGTGCTCTAAAATGCATACCTTAAAAGTTATGAGCCCCTGTTGATTAGAAAAGTTGCTTGAGAGAGGGAGAGGGAGAGAGAGAGAGAGAGAGAGAGAGAGAGAGAGAGAGAGAGAGAGGAGGGGGGGGGGGGGGGCATTGCGTGTGTGTGTGTGTGTGTGTGTGTGTGTGTGTGTGTGTGTGTGTATTGTTAACAAAGGCCATTGGCCGAAAGCTTTAATTGTGAGTCTTTTTGTTGTGCCTATCTGCAACTCAGCATCTCCACTACATGGCGAGTAGCAACTTTCCTTCTCATAATACTGCATAAGGATGAAGAATATATAAGGTGAGTCAGGAGGAAAGGTACACGCTTTGAATTGCGATAGCGTTAGTGATTCTGAACAAAAAACTTCAAATGGACATATGCCCTATCACGAATGGTTTCCGAGATAGAACATGTTTAATATCACTTCTGTATGTTTTTCTTTAGTAACTCAAAAACCACACACTCCAACGAAAACGTGTCTCAGTACACAATTAAACTAAATTAAATTTGCTCCAAAAAATTTCCTGTTTATTTTTTGTCTAGACTACCAGTTTGCGTGGAGAGATCGCGAGAATATTGAAAATCTCATGTGAAGCGCTTGCGCTGTAGCTTAGGTACTTTTTGTCGGTCAGTTTGAGGTAGTTTTCTGACTTGATAGACCACAAGCGTCCCGTATCAAAATGTTCTTCTCAACTGCCTCTATATTACTGTGGTACATTGTAAACAATGACAATGAATAATACAGAAAATAAATAGAAATGTACATAAAATGTGATGTATTTTGGAAAACATTTGGAATAGGGCATATATCCACATCAAGTTTTTTGTTCAGAATCACTAATGCTATCACCCGTCAAAACATGTACCTTTCACACTGTATGTGGATTGGGTTGTTTTGGGGAAGGAGACCAGACAGCGAGGTCATCGGTCTCATCAGATTAGGGAAGGATGGGGAAGGAAATTGGCTGCGCCCTTTCAAAGGAACCATCCCGGCATTTGCCTGGAGCAATTTAGGGAAAGCACGGAAAACCTAAATCAGGATGGCCGGACGCGGGATTGAACCGTCGTCCTCCCGAATGCGAGTCCAGTGTCTAACCACTGCGCCACCTCGCTCAGTCACACTGTATGTGGAGAAACAATTTGACTAATGGTTTAAATGTCCTGCTGTCATAGAAACGGAACTGCACATTATTACAGTACAGCATTTTCTTTCCATTTAAAACTCTGAAGTAAATCAGTCAAGAACTTTTTGAGATTTTTGGCAACAATATTAAATATCAACTTGTGTTTGTACATTTTATATATATATTTGTATGCCATATATTATAACAAATTGTAGCCTATGTCCATCCAAACATTTATTAGAGTATTGTGCAAAAATCTTAAGTAAATCAATCACATACTTCTCGAGAATTTTGGTAACAACATTAAACACCAACTTTTCTTCAAACACAAATATACATTAAGTTTGTACAGAACCTAAGAGAGCGAGTCCTATTTGTAATTGCCCAGTTTTTTCTATTACTAAGCAATATTAAATACTATACTTACCATTTCTGCTGATGTCCAGGTACTGAAGGTTAATTAGGGAAGCTATTGCAGGTGGTAATCCTTGTACTTCATTGTCACTGAGGGATAACACTTTCAACCCATGGCAATGAAACAATGGTCTCGGAAGGTCACAAATCTGTAAGGAGACAATGAGAAATATGATGACAAACAGTCTCAGAAATTTTTAAGGTGGAGTAATCAATGGCCAGCAAATATAAGGCAAAATTCACAAGCTGATAGCATTTCTGCTGAACTTTTTCCGTAAATATGTTGTATAGGCTATCATTCTTGAACAATTTCCCAATCCCTCTGAAAGAAATATATACCTGTCAAGGCTCTCCATCAATATCACAGACTTGGATAGCAGTATGGGACTGGAACAGAACTGCACCATAAAATTTTCAGCAGTGCATACAGTTCAGTTCCCACCAGCAACAACAACATTGCATGGTAATTCCCCCCCTCCTGTCTCAAAATATCTCTTCTCTGTCAGCAATAAAACTGCAGTCATGCACAAATGACCTATCACAATTTAATAAATAAAACCTCATACTACCCGCTTTCTTTAATTTGATAATTTACGGAGTAAAAGCAATAACTCCTGAAACAGTTGTCACTGATTCACTGATAGGCTTTAGGAAGAATCCTCCTCTGAAGCCTTCTTCAGAGCTATAACACACACTCTCTCTCTCTCTCTCTCTCTCTCTCTCTCTCTCTCTCTCTCTCTCTCTCTCTCTCTCTACACTACACTACACTATTGTGCTGGGGCTGCAGCTCAAACCATGTGGAAAGCAACTAGAGCTACATGTAAAAGTGAAAAGCAACAAAATATCATTGTTTCAAGACCAAGCATTGTGTTTGTGGTGGATATCATAACACCAACAACATGTAAACTGTTGTGACAAATATCTTCAAAACCAAAATGGGCTATTCAGATATGGCAATACAGAAAGCAGAGGAATGGAACTGTTAAGATTCATTCATGACAATGTACAGTTATACACTGTGTCCATACTTTTCAGATTAGTCAAAATTTCCTGTGGGAACAGTTCAAATCCACTTACCTCTTCCTACCCCATATCACTAATCTTGCACACAATGATCACCACCTTTAAGTCCTGAAAAGTGCAATTCTTGGCTGTCTGAAACCATAGACAGCAGAGTTCCATGCAACAAGTTTAAAAAAGTTTATCCTATGGTGTCAACACTGCATCAAGGGTGACAGTGACTAAGAAGAAAAATGAACAAACATTATGAGTATGGACTTCATAATATGACCTTTTTTTCAGCCAATTAGCCCTTACTATTGAGATGTATCCTATATGTCCTAAAGAGACTCACGACCAATCAACGGAACAATATGACAGGTTCAAGACCCACTAAGATTATTGGAACAGGACAGCATGGCTGAGCTGGAGAGGTTACAAAAATGAGGTCGTATTTCATGATAAGTGTTATTTTACTGTGTTTCTGTAGGATTTAAAGGCAATCTGCTGATTTGGCAAGTAAGAATCACTTTAGGAAATTCGTATCTTTGATTGGAAACTTTTTGGGCTTAGTGGATGATTTCACGAATTTTAAGGATGTGGATTCCTGTATATTGTGTTAGGTAGATAATAGGCAGCATCAGTAGTGACATGTAAAAACTTATTCTGTATGACTTCCACATTCTTCAAATTGGTGTCTGCAATATCAGACATGTGTTAGTCATAACAAGATGAAATTTAGTAATAATTCTCAGTATATTACTAATATTAAGTGCATTAACTTTATTTGATGCATTTTTAATGAAAGTTCAGAGTCATTACTGAGGTTTAGGAATTTAACACTGGTAGAACACTTCCATCTGTAACAACTCCAATGCCCTTGATTTATTCTTTTAATAGTAAAGATAATTGCTTGTGTTTTACTGATACATACTGTGGTTTTGTTCCAGATGTTGTTGCAAGTTGCAGGCAAAGTATTTGAGATTCAAGCTGCCTCTGTAAGTAATTGTGTCATCTCCAACCTCTTCGTTGTTGTGATCTGTCACCAGTATAGATAGTATACAGGGTTGGGCCTGTAAATGAACCTTAAGGTATGTCAGCTTCATTTGTCTTGGCTAAGTATTTGATTTTTGAATGGGTACTTAAAACTACCCATTTAAAAGAAATTAAGAGAGAATTTTGAATAAATGTGATAGGCAATAGTTCTGAGGCAATTTGAAAATTAGTCAACTGTGACAAATTTAATCAAATGTTTTCTTTTCCCCTTCAATATCCAAGAATAAAGCACAAGTGTTTTTTTTTTTATTTTTTTTTTATTTAAGAGGCTGTGATGATGTATTACAGGAATCTCATTGCTGGATGAATAGAGCTGTGCTTTTCACAGGATCCCAGCTATGTAGGAAGATGATTTGTCTGGAATTTATCAATTCTTGCAGAAATTTTAGAATAATTATTTGAATATTTTACCAAAATAGTTTAACAGAGAAACAAGTCTACAATTGTGTGGAAATAGCTGCTCCTTTCCTGGTTTCAGTGACATTATAAATCAAGATAGTTTACAAGAGTTAGAGAAGTAAAGTTGAAGAAGATATGAAGTGTAGATGTTGGTGAGAAAAACAACACTGTTTGGAGGTAGATGCTTCAGTTTTAATGGGTTGTTATTGTCAGTTCCTGGGGCCTTATTGTTACCCAAGGCTTTGACATGCCTACAGTGTTTGGCTTAAATTGCAGAAATGATATGATATATGAACACTAAAAGCTCTTGAAACTTTTCTGATGGTAGTGTCCTCATGATTGTCACTTTCTGCATTGTTACTGAGGGGAGGGAGGGAGATGGAGTGAAAGGAAATCAGCAACAGCTTCAGGCTATTCTGCAAGTTATAAACTGCCCCTTTTCATCTATGAAGATTTTTTGTATTCTTGCTGCTTCCTAGCTTTTCTGATTTGCCAAAATGTCCCAGGATGTTGTTCCTCTTCAAAAAGTTGTAAGTCTCATGACTGTTGAAGGTGATTTCTAATGTGTCTGCATAATTTATTCATTCTTTGTTGGTCCACTGTATCTGGGGAGTTTTGCCAGCACTGCCTCTAATGTCTTTTTTCAGCTGGAATGTTGGATCATTGTTGAGGTGATTACAACACTGCTCTGCATCATGATAATGGTAAAGGTTTGAATTGCTTGATCAATGTTTGCCTTTGTAGTTAATTCAGAGGCTGATTGTGTCTTGTTTGAAACACAGGTGTTTAATCTCTCTCAGTTGGTGTAGTAGAGCTTTACTGTTCGGCCAACATTGTGGTGAGAAGGGTTTTGCCCCCCTCCCCCCCCCCCCCCCCCCCAGAGTAAGAATAACACGATTGTGCTCAAATTCTGTATCATTTGTAACTGATAGCTCAGTTTAGGCACAGGATATTGTAAGTGAGAAAATGTCCAGAAGTAGGGTTAAAGTAAATGGTTATTCTAAAAGTTATTGGAAACATTTTGTGCAATGATTGTAGTATTTCTAGAGTCTTTAATGGAAATATGAAGAATTTTGCATTTTCTACTTGTTGCTCTGCAGTGCCAGACATGTTTAGAGCTACAGTTTTATCTATAATGGTCCTTCCAGAGTTAGTGAATGCCTCTAGGTCATTATTTAGAAGCTGTAGCCCTGTTGCAGAATTATAAGCAGCAGCAAGCAGGATAATTTGTTTATCTTTAACACACATCTCACATGCTGTTGCTTCTGTTGTTATGAGGTTTGATGCTGGTACTTCTCCATGGGCTACCCTGTTTTTTTTTTTTTTTTTGTCATAGGCAACATAGTTTCTAATACAATCTCTGGTTGGTGTGAAGATGAGTTTCATTTATGAGATCAGTGCACACATGATGAGTATTGAGTATCAAGGAATTTCTCAACTTCTAAGCGTTGGTTAAGAATGTCATTGACATTAAGAGTTCATTGTAGGTATTGGTCTATTTGTCTGTACCACTGAGGAAGTTTTGGGCTGCAGTAAAAAAGATGGTAATTTAAATGAAGAGGTTAGTGGTTTGTTGGAGTTGGGCTGATGTTTCCAGAATAGTAGAGAGAACTTTTGGAATATTGCATTTGGAAATTATGCCTACAATTTATTGAACATCAGGCACTACGCTTGTAGGTAGCACAGAAATATGAATCATTGTTTGTCTGTGAAGATGTGATTTCTCTGAAGAAACCTTTGTTCGTTGCTTACAGAATGCTGACATTACTGTGATAGAGCTGCAGCAGATTGGTTGGTTGCGGCAGAGAGTGTAAAATCTAGAAGCAATGAGTCTCTCTTAGGCAGCACAGGAAACTGCTTCCGGTCAGATGAAACTGCACGAGCTTGCGATATTAGCCCATCCTGTCGTGATTTGTAAATGGTTTATTTCTTCTTTCCTTGTACTTATAAAGAACTTCTAAGTATGTTGGACATTTTGTGTACTTTGTTTTGTGATGGACTTTGCAACTAGAATAAGCTTGCTTGATCTTCAGTCAATTGATTTATGGTCCTGTCCTTATTTGACACATTTGGAGTGAAAGTTTCAGTTCTTGGCTTTGAGGAAACATAGCTGGCAATTATGACACTGTGTTACGCCTTTAGTGGTTCTACAGGATTCACTATCACTTAAAGATGGAGTCAACTGTGTAGATTGTAAAAACACTTAGCTGCCCCTGTATTCTCTGAAGCCACAAGACATTTCTGTATTACTTCAGGAGACTTGTCTGTAAGAACTCCCTTGGTAACTACTTTTAATGGCTTCACTGGATGTAGTTCACAGATTTTCTCTCTCTTCAAGAAAGTGAAAAGGAAGTGAATATCTCATAGTTAGTGAGTCTTCCAGCTTTGTATGGATGTGGTTAAAAGAACTTCAGTCCCTGATGTTTCATGCAGAGCTGCGCTGGACATCATTGTATGTGATCTTCATGATGCTGTCTTGCCAACTGACGAGTTGATGACATAAATACTGTGTTGGCAAGACTCACCATCGCCAGAGGCACCTCCATAAACGTCCAGTGCAGCTATGGACGAAATATTCAGGGACCAAAAAAAGTTTCTTGGAACATGGCCATACAACCCAAAAGATTTAACAGATAACTGGTCATGAAAGCCTTCAGTTTATAAAAATCTCATGCTTTTGTTCGTGGCTATTTTTCTGAGAGAGCATTCTGAAAGCTGTTTGAAGAATCTCAGGTACTCAAGATAACTTTTGGTGTTGTCAGGTCAGTTTCATTTTTTGAAGGTAAAATATCCTGAGTTATTAAGCCACTTCATATTTCTTTAAAATTTCTAATTGTTGTCATCATAGTCAGAGGGGGTAAGGTAGTGATTTGGTATTGGAACATTTTGTACTGGTCTCCATATTGCTGTCCCCCATCTATTGTGTCTGAGTCATTTGTATTAACTGATGAAGAGACAGAAAAAAATTTCTTGTATGATTAATAATTTCCTTTGGGTTTTAGGCACACTCTCTTATCTGAAAATGTATATTTTGGGCATTACACTATTCATCCTTTCTTGTGTTGTGTATGGTCAGTTTGGGTAATGTGGCCCATAGTGGCTACGGTAGTTGGGTTGGGATGTTTCGGGTAAGAGACCAAACAGCGAGCTCATCGGCCTCATCGGATTAGGGAAGGACGGGGAAGGAAGTCGGCTGTGCCCTTTCAAAGGAACCATCCCAGCATTACCTGGAGCAATTTAGGGAAATCAGGGAAAACCTAAATCAGGATGGTCGGATGGGGATTGAACCATCATCCTCCCAAATGTGAGTCCAGTGTGCTAACCACTGCGCCACCTCACTCGGTCAGTGGCTATGGTAGTCCTATGGGCTAGGAGGAGGTCAAATTTATGTAATTTTGGCTCTGTTGCAGGAATTAAATCAACAGTCTGCCTTGGTCTATGTAATGTTTGGGCCTAAGCAACATGAAAAGGTGGGTGTGGGGACACCCAAATCACCTAATAACATCTAGCATACATCTATAACTAATTGCACGCATCACCAAGTAGCCAACGTATGCACTGCAATAACTTGTAGTAGATTGTATCTGTGTGAGTGGTTTGCCAACAGACATACTAATTCTGTCATTACTTCTCTCAATTCATAATTTATTCTTGAGACATTATTTCCAAAATTGACTAAATTCCCTCATTTCTCCTTAGACTTGCCCTGCAAATTGTACTTACCCTATTAGAATCCAAATACAGCTCCTCCAATGTCCTTTCAAATGCAAACACCTGTGCTGGAACATCATTTAGTACACAGTGCTGGAAATCCAACCGTCTAACTTCTTCCTCTTGCTGCCTACAGCAGTTGAACCAGCTGGGCATTGTTCACTGTAGAGCGAAAAGGTATATACATACATATTTGCACACTACAAAGCATTAATATAAAAAGGTGATGGATGGGGCTCAAAGGTAGGTCAAAAGAGAAACGGAAATGAGGATAAGTAGACAATTTAAACACACAATTTAAATAGACAGCCACCACACTGGAAAGTGATACGAGCGCTGTTGTTCTCTATATACATAAATGATTTGGCAGACAGGATGGGCAGCAATCTGCATGTGTTTGCTGATGATGCTGTGGTGTGCTGTAAAGTGTCGAAGTTGAGTGACTGTATGAAGAAACAAGGCAACTTAGACAAAATTTCTAGTTGGTGTGATGAATGGCAGCTAGCTCTCCATGTGGAAAAATGTAAGTTAATGCAAATGAGTAGGAAGAACTAACCTGTAATATTTGGATACAGTATTACTAGTGTCCTGCTCGCCACAGTCAAGTTGTTTAAATATCCGGGCATAACGTTGCAAAGCAATATGAAATGAAATGAGCATGTGAAAACTGTGGTAGGGAAGGCAAATGGTCGACTTCAAGTTATTGGGAGAATTTGAGGAAAGAGTGGTTCACCTGTAAAGGGGACCGCATATAGAATGCTGGTGCAACCTATTCTTGAGTGTTTGGGATTTGTACCACGTCGAATTGAAGGAAGACATCAAAGCAATTCAGAGGCAAGCTGCTAGATTTAATACTAGTAAGTTCAAACAACATGTAACGGTTATGAGATGCTTTAGGAACTCAAACGGGAATCCCTGGAGAGAAGACGATGTTCTTTTCAAGAAACACTATTGAGAAAATTTAGAGAACTGGCATTTGAAGCTGATTGCGATAAGGTTCTACTGACGCCAACATACATTGCACATAAGGGCCACGAAGATAAGATACTATAAACTAGGGCCATTACAGAGGCACAGAAACAGTCGTTCCCCCCTTACTATTTGCAAGTGGAATAGGAAAGGAAATAACTAGAAGTGGTACAGGGTACCCTCTGTCAAGCACCGTATGGTGGCTTGCAGAGTATCGATGTAGATGTAAATGCAAATGTAGAAGCTGTTCTAACATGAAACATGTTTCTCTCTGTGAAGAATACCAGAAATGGTTTCTACTGGGGTTGATACACACTTAGAAACGAAATGGTGCATCACGCACAACATGCTCCTCATCACAATTTGCAACCACAGTTTTAAGCTGTATCCCGCTTGGAAATCACAGTCTGTTCATGAAAACGGATGTGCCTAAAACTGCTACATTAGCTCTATCAAAACACACAGTTCCTTTCTTCTCCATATGCTAGCCATGTTATTCTGGCTATAGAATACGTAAATAAAAACTTCAATGTTCATGAACATGATACAAGACAAAATGGAAAGTTCCACCACTACCCAGTAGCGAGATCAGTTTTTAAAACTTCCATTAAAAATGTACAACAGTCCTCTACATAATATAAAAATTACTTCACCATTCTCACTCTTTAATGAAACCTTAAGGTCATTTTTACTGGATCACTGCTTCTATTCATTAGCAGAAAATTTAGGACATGTAAGATACAAGATGTTAAACATGAAAGTGCAAAATACCCTACTGCAAGTAGTGCAAGCATGTGTACATGCTTATGTGCTG
This sequence comes from Schistocerca cancellata, assembly GCF_023864275.1. Taxonomy (NCBI): domain Eukaryota; kingdom Metazoa; phylum Arthropoda; class Insecta; order Orthoptera; family Acrididae; genus Schistocerca; species Schistocerca cancellata. Next base: position 262,556,997 of record NC_064629.1, on the reverse strand, counting down.
TTGTGACCTGGGGCGCTAGGATCACACTGTGACCAGGAGGCCGGTCACGGATTGTCGGTGAGTGGTCTAATTTACACATAGAGGCATCAGTGACACAAAAGTATCTCCAGAACATTTATTTATCATATTCAGTTTACAAAGTTATTCTGTCTCTTCACTGGGGTGGTAGGTGGCAGAGTGTAAGCGAACACCGTGAAGAGGTGCTGATGCCACATCAGCAAGACATGACATCAACCTACAGGCCAGTGAGCCATGGCCTGTGCTGCACTGGCGGCAGCGGGCGGACAGGAAGGCATCACCTACCAAGATATTCTGCAACCTAATGTACACAGACAATAGACGTTTTACCCAGAATCTCACTTTAACATTCACGGGAGAAGTCATCTCAATGACTTGATGAGGACACATACTTATTCAAGCTTTTTGTGTTTGTTTTTCCCTTAGATGTGAGACAAATACCCATTGACCCACTCAATACTGTGGCAATTTTCCCCATCCATTGTGTGGCCTGTTCCTGTAGTTCCAAAGCTTTAGTAGTGGCTTGGTTTACTTTCTGAAATCTTCTTACAAATTTTCTAAGCAATTTGCAGTTTAGTCTTAATTTAGGAATTATCATATCAAAGGGGGATAGCATTTTCCTACTGTACACCACTCTGAAAGGTGGCAGACTTGCACCAGTATGTACTGTAGAGTTATATGCACAAACTATGTACCTCAGTCAGTACGATGGCTATTAACATAATAAATCAACATTTTATAGAGTTGGTATTGTAAAATTCCATTCTCCTATTAGTTTGTGGATGGAATGAGCTTGTCCATAATTTCTGGATAAGAAGTACATGATAATTGCTTCATCTAGTCTGATAAAAAATTCATAACCTGATCTGTAATTAACATATGAGGCACCCCTAATTTTAGTATCCAGCTGGACTACTTATTTATCTGCTAATCAGGAACTGCTACCATTGCCAAGACCCTTGAAGGATAATCTATAATTGTCAGTACATATTTATTTCTAGCGTGTATCCTATTAAAAAGTCCTAACATACCAAGCCCAATCATTTGAAAGGGCTTAAACTCCTCTGGTAGTCTTTGCAAAGGGACTGTCTGATGACTAAGATCAGCTCTTTGTGCATAAGGCACACAGTCCTTCATGTATTGCTCAACATCACGTTTTCTTGTTCGCCACCAGAACTTTTCTTCTACTGTTCGGCATCCGCCATGACCTGACAATACATGGCCATGCACTTGTTGCAACACTTCATTGTTCCGCAGATGCATCACGGACTGTGGTTGAGACCTAAATGCCTGACAGTCTTCATCAGCTGCTTGTTCTCTCTGCCACTCTATTAAACTTTTTCAGCACCACAACTTTCCTACTCAGTGTACCTACATTTGTGTTTTCCACATGGTTTACAGATCACCTCATAATCAAATTAACTGAATTTGAGTGCCCAAGTCATTAACCTGGTTGATGGATCTTTCAGTCACAACAACCACTTTAATGATGTGTGGTCCATGAAAACCTTACACTTTCGTCCATATATATAACAGTGTAAAGGGTATGCTGAACATTTCCTTTTCCATAGTGGAGTCGTTACACACTGCACACACTACTGGATGTTCCTACTCATCCATATTCTGGCTCGAAATACAACCAACTGTCCCATTGCTGATGTCACAGGAGAGGATACATTTCTTCTCAAAGCAAGAAAGACCAGTACTAGATCAGATACAAATGCTGCCTTCAGTGCTTCATACATTCTTTGACATTCTCCTGACCACTGGAATTTCATGCCATTCCTCAACTGATTTGAAAGTTCTGTAATCTGTGCAAAATTATTTACAAATTTTTGTGATAATAACTGCATAAACCTAGGAATAACTTCAGTTGTTTTGTGGTTTGTGGCAATGGGAAGTTCTGGGCCACCTCTGTTAGACGAGGACCGGTTTGAACAGTTTTTGTGCTGATCACATGAGCAAGGTAGTTTGTCTGTGTTTATGCAAAATGGCACTTGTCCTTGATAAGCATTAGATATGCAGATCACAGTCTACATCTTCAAATACATTTCACATGCTATGGTGTACGCTTCAAGAATATGATGATGCTGTCCAAGTATACCCAACAAGTTTTCGGCTTTAAACAGGGAAGTTAATGTGAGTTTCTATTGTTGTTGATTTACCATATACCTACTGGTATTTTATGATGGGAACCAATCGTTAGCGTATGTATTTGCAGTTTAGCATGATGTCTGTCAAGAACATCTAGCCCAAGAATTGCCAAATACCCTTCACTCACACCTTGTAACACTTTCATATGCTCAAGAACATCCCTAGTTCCGATACTGAAACTGAGCAATGTCATACACAACGACTGTATATTATTATCACGCACTCTGAGACATTTGTGACGTGGGTGCCCCAGTCTCTTCCTGCCGATAAGGTCCAGACAGATGGACAACAGACGAGCACTCCTGTGTCTACCAGAAATTTATGTTCCTGACAAGCAGCATTCCATCCGTGCATCTACACTCCTGGAAATGGAAAAAAGAACACATTGACACCGGTGTGTCAGACCCACCATACTTGCTCCGGACACTGCGAGAGGGCTGTACAAGCAATGATCACACGCACGGCACAGCGGACACACCAGGAACCGCGGTGTTGGCCGTCGAATGGCGCTAGCTGCGCAGCATTTGTGCACCGCCGCCGTCAGTGTCAGCCAGTTTGCCGTGGCATATGGAGCTCCATCGCAGTCATTAACACTGGTAGCATGCCGCGACAGCGTGGACGTGAACCGTATGTGCAGTTGACGGACTTTGAGCAAGGGCGTATAGTGGGCATGCGGGAGGCCGGGTGGACGTACCGCCGAATTGCTCAACACGTGGGGCATGAGGTCTCCACAGTACATCGATGTTGTCGCCAGTGGTCGGCGGAAGGTGCACGTGCCCGTCGACCTGGGACCGGACCGCAGCAACGCACGGATGAACGCCAAGACCGTAGGATCCTACGCAGTGCCGTAGGGGACCGCACCGCCACTTCCCAGCAAATTAGGGACACTGTTGCTCCTGGGGTATCGGCGAGGACCATTCGCAACCGTCTCCATGAAGCTGGGCTACGGTCCCGCACACCGTTAGGCCGTCTTCCGCTCACGCCCCAACATCGTGCAGCCCGTCTCCAGTGGTGTCGCGACAGGCGTGAATGGAGGGACGAATGGAAACTTGTCGTTCTCAGCTTCCCATGGCAAGACTCTAACCACTTCTGTGTTTTGCATCAGCTGGTATGTCTGCACATTGATCCTCTGGATCCTATCTGGAAAAGTTTTCATTGATTCCTTATGTTTCTGTGTTGACGTAGTCAATTTTTTCCAGAAAAACCTAGTGCTTTTCTGCTTCTGCTAACCTTGTCGTAAACCATCAGCTAACTGCTAGAATGTTGCTGCCTTATCAAGAACCTCATGGTACAGCAACATGTCTCTGCTTCACCCACCAATCATAAATTGGCCACACAGAGAGTAATATCATCTGATCAACCACTCATTGTGACAGTAGTTTTAACATTGTCAATGAATGCAGTTATGTCCTCTGCTGACTTGCCATAAATAAGCATTATTAATCAAGCTGCTGAGGGATCAAGAGGGGGGATGTATACAGATGCTAATGCCTTGGCTTTCCTCAGCCCCCAACTGCAATTGTTGAACCACAGCTTGTAGAAATTCTACCTGTCTACGTACCTCCTCTTTTTACTGCTGTTGCAGGGAATTCAATCCTGACAATGCCTGTGCTTATTCCGTTAAAGAGGTAACACACTCACCCGTAGTAGCAGGATGTGTGTCCGGCATTTTGCGTAATTTACCACTGCCATTTACAACAACAACAACAACAAGAGAAATAGAGAAGCAGCATGTTCAGCACATAAACAGTAATTACACACTATCCCCTTCAGTGCATCATCACCCAACAAGACTCACAACAATCCTGTGCCAATTGGTCTACAAGTACTACAAATGAATGGTACAGCCTTGGTACATGGCAATTCATGAGCTGACATGTTACAAAACTTACACTGAACTGGTGTTAAGTAAGTTTCCCTAACATTCCCTCTCAACAATGACAATTCCACAGGCTCTAATGGTTTAGGAGATGACGCCTTAACAGAGCTATTGATGCCTATGCAATTTGACATGACACAAACAGATACATTTATTCACCGCATCACATTTTGCTGGTGCAGCTAAATGACGGTTGATGCTGTAAATATAGGTTTACTTCCCCCAAAGTGCTGAGGTGAAAGCCACTTCTGACACCAACGTTGTGACCAGGGGAGCTGAGTTCACCTTGTAAGCAGGAGGCTGGGCATGGACTGTGGGCGAGTGTTCCAGTTTATGCCAGGAGACCTCAGTGACACAGTAGTATCTGCAGATCATTTATTTATCCTGTTGAGTTCATAGTAGTGTCTTCATGGTGGCAGCTAGAGGCCTGGTATAAGTGCACACTGAGGAGAAGTACTGATGTCTCATCAGCAAGGTGCGATATCTTGCAGATGCCTTGTAAGCGAGATGTGGCGCTGCCTTGCAGGGCAGTGAACTGTGGTTGTATGCTGTGCTGGTGGCAGCAGAGGACCGAGAATGCATTTCCTGCCCCGACATGCAGTGATAGAGTGCAGCTCCAACCTCAGCACTCTCGTATACAGACCATCGCGCGTTAAGGTGAGGGTAGCCAACTGTGGTCAATGATGTCAGTCATCGCGAAGAATAGGCCCTGGTCATCTGCCATGGATCAACCAAGAATGCAGCAGATTTTCACAAGTCAGTCAGCAGGTTGTGCGAACGCACCATGCCTGGTCCGTGTGGAGATGTCAGTTTGCAGATCATCTCTGTAGTGGAAGAGGGCTGGCTGAATACCAGCCTTCTCATGTGCTACCTCCTAGTAGACAGGAATGGCAGAGCACAATTCTGGTATGCATCAGGTTGGCTGTGTCTCAGTGTCAAAGTCAGCAAGCAGGTGGACCATCAGCTTCTTGGGGTTTCACTGAAACTCAACACAGGCCTTCTTCCTGATTCCAGCAACATGGACAGAATGGCAGTACAACTACGTCTCTTTGAGCTCTGAAAGCCTCATTATTTAAAGGGTGCAACCTGCACCTACAACACAGTTGGTCTGGGTGTATGAACGCATTTGCCCTCATTTATCAGTTCTGTCAGTAATCCTTACCTCACTGTGGTAATTCAATAATTATTCTGGTTTGCTGAGTTCAGGTTTATCTGCCTATGTTTACCTTTGCAGTGGTGTTATGGCATTGAAGTTATGTACTGTTACTGCACAGTGCCTTGTTATGTAGCACTGCAACATCAGTGTTTCTGCATTCCTCATGCTGAGAATGTGTGGCAATGTTCACCTCATGACCTAACATCTGTTGCATCGGTGGTACGCCCTGCTGACATTCCAATTTGCACACCAGCCCAGAGCTAGCCTTCTCTGTCCTGACCTTACTTGGTAGAACTCTTCAAAAGATTTAAATGTGAAGAGTACGATTATTCTGCTGCACAACAGTGCATACAGTTATACACAATATTTATAAAGGAATTGTGTGTCCTACAATCTGGAAAGCTTTTTGGATGAAAAAATAAATACTGAATTATGATTGAATCAGGCAGTAGAAAGCAATGCTACAATTCATTGATCTATATTCCCCGCCATGGTAATAAGACTGAACAAACTCATTCCAGAGAGAGAGAGAGAGAGAGAGAGAGAGAGAGAGAGAGAGCTCTTATATGTACATAGCATGGAATACTGCAGGTCATACTTCTAGTAGATTAACAAAAACTCCCATAATTTTTTACAAAACACAAATGTGAACAAAAAAATATTTGGAGACAGTCAGACACAAACCAACAACATTTGATTTCACAACGCTGCCTCTCTACCCACTACACTACAGTGAGCATGCTTAACATACACCCATTAGGTGGGTTCATACTTATAAAACCTGTCTCTGTAATGCAACAACAGAAACAGGAGAACCAAGCACAAGAGGAGCCTGTGGTAGTAATTTGTGTGCACCCTGCATGAATGTTTGCAATTAGTTAAAAGTTGAATTGAAGATCATCCTAATACCAAAAATTACTGCTGACACTTGAATGTGGCTCAGTGGAAAAACATGGGAGTCCCGCTCGGGACAATGATGGTTGAAATCCCACCATATAGACTTACATTTTCCATTATTTCCCCAAACTGATCAAGGCAAATGCCAGGATGTTTAGCTTGAAAGGTCAAAGTTGACTTCCTTTCCAGTCCTTTCTTAATCTGAGCTTATGATTCTTCTCTAACAACCTCATCGTCAATGGATTGTTAAACCCTAATTTCTTCTTTCCTTACAGAAGAATGCTAAATATGTCAACACGGGAACAGACCAAAGCAAAATTATAGTACATAGGTCAAGCTGTGAAACTTATGAACTGACTGAGGCGGCAGCTCTAGCATCCAATGAGAATTGAGTTAACATTGGATCACAACATGTTTATGCTGAATGTTGAAATAAACATCCTGGTTCATGTTACTTGAATGAGAGGCCCAAGTCACCACCACGGAAATACCATAGAACCACCTCTCGTCTGAACTACACTGTACACTTATTGCAGGTTAAACACATGATTACACTTTTGTTGCACTTTACACTGTGAATTATTTGAAATAAGACAAAATCGTGACCACACTACACACCTTCAGCCATGCACTGTCCAGTGTCTGTGTTGTTTGGCCCATTGTAGACCTGGCGCTTCATGTGCCACTGTGAGTGATGGCCTTTAGGAAGGTACCAGACTCTAAATTTTTATTGAATGCAGTTCCCTTCAAATTCTCACTTGTAAAATGGTTACCTGGATTACACTCCTGTTGCATTGAAAAGTGATTGTCATTGACAAGGTGAGACACTCATTGCTGGTCCCTACTGGTTGAGATATTTTTACGATCGTTAATATGCCATGTTACATGGCTGTGAGTGGCATACCTTCTCTTGCAGACACATTTGGCAGTCCTTGTTGGTACACCAACAAACCAGGCAACTTCATCATGATGTGCTCAGTCACACATCAAGCATGATAACTCCTTTCTGCCTTTCTGTTGGATCATCAGTGGGGATTGTGCACGTGAATGCTTGGAAGCAGTTCTATATCATCTACGTGCTTCTAGAAGACAATTGTGTCCATGGAAGAGGGTGATTAACAGTGTGTCCTGGGAGCTTCATTCCTCCATTATTTAAATTGCAATCAACATTACATTATATAATTTCCTGATGTAGTTTCCATGAAAACTTGTTGATCATACACTTTAAATTTTACTCATAAAGTTCTTATATAAGGATATCATATGATTTTAACATCCTCATGAAATGTTATTACGGGAATTTTTAGCTTAATTTTTACCTTTTGAAACAAGCTAAAAATGTCCATTTGGCCAGTAATAGAAAACAATCATAACTTCCCAAGCACACCCCATGTAGATAATTTACTTCCATCTGAACAATCCAAGAATGTACAACTGCATGATTCAAATCTAGAACTTGCCTCTAATTACTCTCTATTCATTAAAAAAAAAAACTCCACAGAAGCTTTCCCACCAATGTCTTGACATTATCAGCCTTGCGAGAAATGATGGACATACGTGGAACAGTTAAGATAATAAACTCGCATTTGGAGGTAGTGGGATTCATATACCTGTCGGGCTGTCCTGATTTCATGTTTCACTGTTTTTCCTAAATCACTTAAGGAAAATGTTGGGATAGTTCCTCTCAGATAGACACCATTTATTTCCTTCCCCATTCTGTTTCAGTCTGAGGTGTTACAATATCTGTAATGCTCTCAACCTATATGAGGCTATTAAAATGTTATTCATTCCTGACTAGGATGGTATTCTCCAGCAGGATAATTGTCACTATCTTTTGGCCAGAAGCATGACAGTGAGCCAACACTGATGTCTTGGTCATCAAATTTGCCTGATCTGTACCAAATGGAACACATCCATTGCGCATCAGCTCCATGCACAAATCACCAGTCTATAATTCATGGGAACTGTGTTAACTGTGCATAGACATATAATGCCCCATATTTCTGTAAACCGCCCGTGGACTCGTCAAATCCATGCCACTCAGAATCACTACCGTATGTTGTTCAGAAAGTTATAAGCAAACTGAATCGGTCTCATGCAGAGAGCATTTATTTAGCATATGTCTTTCAAGCCCTTCCATAAACAGCCAGATTCAACCAACACAACCATTGAATTATGCACTGTTTCCACAGAGTAAGAGTCAAAAATACATAGTTTTCTAATATCATTAGCTGCAATTGCGTGGAAATTTTTATTATAAGAAATCGTAGGCAAAAATCAACACTGGCTTTAAGCATCGATTACTGCTCACAGACATGATATGGACTTCATTTATTGCATATATGGCTTTACTTATTTATGGTCTCATACATTTCTCCACTTATGTGGTTTTTATAGTTTTTTATATGACACTCTTGTAAAAACAAAATTTTACTGTTCCAAGGTGGTCAAACAGTCAGTAAAGTCAGCTATTTTAAATTCTTAGGACTGAGGCTAGATGGAAGGTTTTCTTGGAAGCACCACATTTTAGATCTTATGCAGAAACTACGTGCTGCTATTTTCACTATCAGAACGACCTCCCCTGTCTGACACAGAAAGGGTGAGGCTTGTGTACTTCGCTTACTTTCAGCCTCTTACCTCATATGGTGTTTATTTTGCAGCAACTTTGTGCTCTCACCAATAATGTTCTTAGCCCAGAAAAGTGTAGATTCACTGATCTGCTATGCCAGTTTGCACATTTTGTGCACAATGCTGATCAGGAGTCTCTGAATTCTAACTCTATCATATCTGTACATATACTCCATCATGAGATTTGTTGCTCACAATATTGACACATTCAGAAGAAAATGCTATTTAATTTAGTGACACTAAAAGGAAAAACAATATTCACTTGTATCACACTTCTTTAAGCACTGTACAAAAAGCTGTGAATTATTCAGAAGGTTTCATTTGCAAATGACTTCCAGTAGTACTGAAATAACTGAGTGACAAACACCAAATATTCAAATACAATTTACACACTTTCCTTGTGGTTCACTCCTCCTATCCTCTACAGGAGTTCACTGCAGTAACTGAGAAATTTTCTCTTTAATATGTTATTTATTTGTATAATCCCTCACAGCTTCTGTGTGTTTTATTAATTATTTAATTTCTTTGCTTATCAACTTTCTAAACAGTACTCTGTAAACTATGTTGCCACCCCGTGCCATGGCCATGTAATTCTGGCTTGTATGGTCCCATGGAACCTGATAGATAAATAAATAAAAATAAATAATAAATGACACCATTACAGATACCAAAGAAAGGAAATTAATGTATACAGTATAGCATAATAGGAAGAATGCATGATTCAGTTTGTAGACATTTGGGGGAATACAATGTGCAAGATTTAGTACACAAAGCTACCATCTCGGAAAACAACAATGGCTCCAATCCCAGTGCACACTGAATGGAACTGAGCTTGGATGACAGATGACAGACATGACTTCTTCTCACATGGGCACAACATGATTTTCCCACAAACAATCAATATCCAATGAGATTCCTAAATGAGAAACCCATGGCTTAATCTTTCGTTGTTTACAGACCTAACTGCACACTGAAGTTTAAGGAGAGCCTTGGAGACAATCACTTTTTAGGGTTCCGTATCTCATTTGGTAAAAACAGTGCTGTTAGGGGATCGCTTTGTCAGTAAATTCATTTTCCTAGCCAAGAAGTAAAATATAAGTAAAACCTATCAAAACAAGCAAAGTGATTTCATTAAGTTTTTAATACACCCAGTGAAATCTCCTAGCCAAGTATTCAATGTTAGTTTGTATTCATAAAGATAAGATTACAGTGCTTAACTCTGGCACTGATGTAAACTTCCGAAAATACTTTTGTCACTGAAGCTTCTTTGGTTTACTATACCATCACTAAGGTAAACATCTGAACTATTGAACTGAGTAGACTCCTAAAACTTTAAATTATGATTTTTTTAAAGGTCAAATTTTGATAAAATAAAGCTTGTACATTGTCCCAAGCTACACTCAAGTTACCTGTGAAATCCCCATAAAATTTCATCTCATGGTTTTGGAAATTAGCGTGTTCAGACAGACAGACATAATGATTTTAGATAAAACTTTAAAACATGACATCTTTTTTCCTTGCGATGTGATTTTGATGAAATAAAGCCTATACATTGACCCAAGATATGCTCACATTACCTGTGAAAACCCCATGAAAACCTTTCCATCCTAATCTGCGTAGATAGAAACACACTTTGTGATTACTTGCACTGGTCACAACGAGGAGACCAGTGGAATCAAACAAGTGGTTGCAGTGGTGACCCACAGCAGACATCACACGATGAATTAACAAATAACCCAAGTCCAGAGTGTAACCGAGTCATCTAAGCATGTATCACAATCCAGGATAAAGTCCAAATCACAAAACGTTAATCGGGCAAGGTCAAAATACTCTGCTATCCAATGGCACACACATGAAACTTCAGTGAATACTGAGCAACTGGCCACCATTGCTGGGCTGCGGCATATTGTTAAACAGTAGTCAGAGGATTGTGCAACCTCACGTGCTTCCCACAGCAGCTGCGCTCCATGCAAGCACAAGCTGCAGCTGTCGACTGGAGCCCGAGTATCTCTGACAAGAGCTCTCTATTGATACTTGGCCTAGGTGGGGAATCCAAATCACCCTCAAATACAAAAAGAATTGGTCCAGTCATTTTAAAGATTAGCACCGGCAGACAGACAGACAGTTACAACAGTTTTATTATTAGTGTAAATTTCTAAAAGCTTTAACCATTCATATGTTATAAACTGGCATTAAATTCTAACAGATCATATAGAGAGTGAAACATTTTTGATAAACTTTCTGTGTGTCATTGTCTTGAAATGGCATACTTTCATAATATGCAAGTTATAACACAAAAACAACTAAATATGGAACTTCTTTAGACTTTTGTTCTTGTTGCGGTCCACAGCCTGAAGTTTTTTAAGAACAAAAACATGGTCCAAGCTGGCTGTAATCTATTTATTGTCTATGCGGTTAGCTAATTTCAACCATCTGTCATTTTCAACTACATATCACAAGCATCAAGCTTCACATCATATTTGACAAAATAGCAAGTACACATGGCACATATCAATTTCATGTGTGTGTGTGTGTGTGTGTGTGTGTGTGTGTGTGTGTGTGTGTGTGTGTAGCACAAATACAATCCAATAGGGCACTAGATTATGTCAATTACCAACGCGGATGTTATCTAATGCACTACTGGATTGTATCTGTGCTACACACCACATGAAAACTGTGTGTGCCATTCCATATGTACTGGCTATTTAGTCAAATACGATGTGGAGCTTACGACTTGTGGTGAGTGCTTGAAAATGACAAATGGTCAAAATTAAGCCATCAGTATGGGCAATAAATAGATTACAGCCTCCTTGGACAATGTTATCATTTTTAAATTCTTTAACCACCTATGTGACATTTCTTATTATTTTGTTAAAAACAAACTATATCAAAAACGACGCATTTTCGAGAGATCCTTAATGTGGTGTTGCTTTGAAACAGAGTATATTCATACGGCGTACATTATAATGCAAAACCCACGAAATATGGACTTCGTCTGAAAAATCTAATATGGCGTTTCCCCAAAGTTCTGCTTGTGACTAGAATGATACCTTACACCTCATTGGCCACGTTCTTCTCCACGAAACAAAAATAGGACTTGTCCTTTTCAGTCTTTCATGTTCTGGAATGTTGTAGAATGTGAAATTCCACATTGTGACGTCACAAAACTCGACCACGCTCCTGTCCTCGAGCGCTTTCACGTCCTGTGTGAGGACAGCTTGCGAAAGAAGTTTACCAGGGATAGGAGTTATGACAATAAAGAAACACACGTTATAAAACACGAAGGCCATAGCGGAAGAGGAAAGGGAATTTGTACCTCGGAAAGAAAATACCATATTTACCCGACTATACGACGGCCCTGATTATAAGACCATCCTTTTTTTCCCAAGAGGTTTCTAGGGAAATTTTTTTAACATATACTAACTAATGAAAATAACAAACTTTTTTTTCCTTCCGAATATGTTGCAATTTCTGAGGGTATGCTTACCGTGGAACGTGCGCACACAGTTGCTTTTATCTGAATACTGGCGTTTGTTGCAATGTGTCTTGCTACCAAACAAATCGCCCGTCGGCCACTCTCTCATTGGCTGCGTAGAACTAGTAGTTGACACACCCCCCCCCTTCATTCCCGTCGTACGTACGACGTCATGGTCAGCGCATGAATCACATAATCTAGACTTTTACCGTCTCCAGCAGAGAGGTATACTATTGTTGAGTATCTGTCCAATTTTAAAAGCAATTCAATTCCGACTGCAAATTTACACGCAAACTACAGTTTAAACGTGTTAGATGTTCCTAAAAAGCCGAAGTAAGCGTTATGTATGCCCACATTTGTCAAGATTGACGTAATTTACTGCCCGCTAACTACTCTCTGCCCTCAACCGAATTGACAGCCAGGCTGCTATCACCGCTCCTCTCCAACCCTTCCTTGGCACTGTGCTCCAGCAACTGTGAAACACGGGACTGCAGTATCTTCTGGGGACGCAAGTCATATGTAACAGCAACTCATACATAAATAAAATATCGCAATAAAGATTCAGTCCAATATGAGAACTTCCGCTGGTCCTGCGATCTAGTGACGTCTGTAGGTACATCTCCAAGACGCATTTTGCTGCTGTAATTTATTCTCGCAACAACAGTTAGTCAGTTTAATATGAATTATTTCGTTTATTAGATATTTCACATTAATTTCCCTTCTTGTTTCATTTGAATGTCGCCATCACCTGTTCTAAAGCTGATAAGGTAAACGGGTATTCTGATATGTTAAACGCGACCGAATTTCTCATTTGCAACCACTTAATACTTACTAAATCATTACAGTCTCTCATAATCAAATAAAATATTGACCTGGGTTTAGAGTCACGTAATGTTTTTTGAAGAACATTTCCGCTTTCGAATGTTACCTTTATTTAAATAGCAGCATTAAAGCTTGTACAGGGTATCCATACAAGTATGGGAACTTTTGTTACAAAGCTGTTCAGATACAACAAAAGTTTATAAGATGATAGAATTTAGAGCTTTTTTCTCCTGTGAGATCTTAAGCAGAGCAGTAGATTGTATATTATAGTGACTAGTTCATGGTTTCTCGCGTATCCCTGGCACAAGCGCCGCGTGAGTCAAATGCCACGTGATCGAGCCCATCGACACTGTATCAAGCGCTTCGATGTATCGGGAAATCTTGAGTCTGTTCTAATGCGAGCATAATTTCCTCAGCCTTGCCCTTACGAATTCTTTAAAATAAATTTGCATGTGATCTCAATAGACAAAGTTTCATCTGCAAATGCAAGATGATCCCCATGTACTCTATTAAACAAGGTAAAAATGTTAATCACATCAATCTGCGAATATAATACAACCCTGTATTTTTCGAATGGAGAATCTGGGAAAAGACCTCGTTGTATTATCGCGTAAATACGGTAAAAAGCATTTGAGTGACAGTGGATTTGCAGTTTATGGTGGGACTTCAAGATATAAAGATGATATGAGGGTGAGACTAATTGAGTGAACGAAGCCTGTACAAGCTTCAAACAGGAAGTCAAAAGTAGAGAGAGGACATAGCCAATTTAGATGGTATTAAACACACTTGGTTATTCAGCTGCAGCTTAAGGTTACAGGAGTTCTCCATTACGAATATAGCACATGTTACTGTGAATGACCTAAAAAGCACTTGAGAACTACTTGGAAATATAGATGGCCATAAAGATAGTTTTCCATTGTCACCCATGTACAGACAGTTTAGAATTCCTCTGGTTTGTAATCACCATCTCTCTCTCTCTCTCTCTCTCTCTCTCTCTCTCTCTCTCTCTGTGTGTGTGTGAGAGAGAGAGAGAGAGAGAGAGAGAGAGAGAGAGAGAGAGAGAGAGAGAGAGAGTGTGTAAAGAATATGGCACTGTTAACTTTAAGCACTATGAGCACAGAGTATGGCAAAATCATAATTATATAATTAGTACACAATTGCACTGAAATCTGCCTGCAATTTTATTTTCATTGTTTTCGTAAATGTATATTAATCCCATCAGCAATCTTTCACAATCTGCCCATTTGCAAGAACTATTATTACCACAACAACAACAACAACAACAACAATGCAGCACTTCTTTCGGTTAACACCAATATATAATAAAAAATATTTTGGCTTTCTATATTTTCTTAATGAACGAAAAAGAAAATAGAGAAAACAGCGAACTCATCTTTTCAGTTTTCATTTAACTGCATATTTTAGAATACACGAGTTTTAAACATAGATGTAATTACACTGCCTGATAGCAAAATTGAAACAACCAGAAAACACTGTCGAATGTCGATGTAACTTTGTACACAGACACACCACTGGCGGTGGTTTACTCGTAAATGATTACAGTTGCAATTTTCTGTGACAAGTAGAACGGCCATCAGAGTGCACTGGTGTTATTACAAGGTTTGGTAGAGTGTCTAATGGGCGTGAATAGCATCACATGTTGAGTCATCACTATGAAGAACATGGAGATGCCACACACTCATGTGAGACAGTGCTATCTTCAGCTGACAAAATTTGAAATTGGCCTCATAGTGTGATTCCAGTTTGCCAACTGAATGAGTCATGCAAGATCCAGATTTGTGTGGCATTCAGGTGTGACAGTGATCCTATGTTGCACTTCATAGGAATGAAAGGCAGCCCCACTCGGCGTCAAGGTTCTAGTCGACTACATATAATCAGCATAAAGGAGAATTGGCATATTGTGCACCAAGTATATTGTAGCCCTCCACATCTGCACCTGCCATCCGAGAACATGTAATGGGCTCCCTGCGACATTCTGCATCATCCTGCACCATTTGTCAGTGATTAACAGTGGCCAGACTAGGGAATTCCCCGAACTCATACGGGACTTGGAAAGAATGTCTTCCACGAGTAATGAGTGTGTTGGGGTGGGACACTAAGGACGTAGTGTGTGGATATACAAGGTGAGAATGTGAGCCTCGTGGGAGGCATGCGCGAGATAGTCCCTGCAGTCGCACTATCCTCTGTGCCCTCGGTGGCTCAGATGGATAGAGCATCTGCCATGTAAGCAGGAGATCCCAGGTTCGAGTCCCGGTCAGGGCACACATTTTCACCTATCCCCGTTGATATATATCAATGCCCATGAGCAGCTGACGGTATTAATATAATTCTAATTTCAATTACAACAGTTGTGGGTCAGCTTGCCTCAGAAGAGGATACAATGGCTTTATAACCCCTTCTAACAGATATTGGTGGCTACATCTGGGCCAAGGGAGTGAAACATCATACTGATAAGTAGGCTCATATCGCTAAGTTCTTTGTAAATTTGACTCAGTTTTGTAATCATTGAAACTATATCTCACATTCTCTCAACCAATGAAGTTGCGTTCTATTCCCTTCTGGGGCTCACTTTTTTTTGGTCAGATTTCAATAAAGTGCCCAACATTACACCCCAATTCCAATGCCCCCATCCAACAATAAAATAATGCAAGTTAAATTCTCCACAACTTTCCATTACCACACAAATGAATTATAATTTGGACTCTATAGGTGTGCATTTAACACCTTATTACAGTCTTCACTTACCTCTATGGTGCAAATTCTTTGAAATCAATGTTTTTAATCTCTTCACATTTTCCAGTATTTAAGAACCCCTTTCCCTACAGTTAGTAATATGAAAAAACGAGTCTTACTATTTAGGTGCATTTTGAGAAATTGAAGCTAGAAATATTTGTGTGAGACAGCTGTACAACCTGGGACGGAATATGTAATGCAGTCTTGTGTATTACTGCTTCTACACACAGAGCATGTGTTGAATGTGTCTGCATGGTGACATTCTTCAGTATGTGAGAACAGTCTTAGTCTTTCTCTCTGCACGGAGTTAAAAGTCAGCATTCATGTAATATGATGCACTTCATTGTGGACTTTTACAGCGAGACCACCACTCTATGCCAACCATCTAGACACACATCTCAAATTGTCATATACAGGAATTTACGTTTACCACCACTCCACACTATTACCAAGACTGTAAATAATGAGAGCCCAGCCTAATGGAGGCACAAAAAAGATAAATTTGTGGAATAAACCTTTCTGACTTACTGAAGTATGACAGAACAGATTATATTATTATTATTATTATTATTATTATTACACATATAATAAAAGACCACATTCATAGAAGATAACATTGGAGTACAGAGGGTATGTTCACTGAATTCCTCAAACAATAACACCAGCAAAAACTTGAAGCATTCCATAGAACAGCAAAACCGTGGAGACTCTTGCCTGTCTACTACTGTAGAGGCCTGTTTCTGTACAATTACATAATATGACTGCCACACACAAGATTTCATAATTTTATCCCAAGCAAAAATGGTGGGGCAAATACACAGCTGACCAATAAAACTCCAACAGCATGAACACAGCATTCAGTGAACATGGAACAGGCATGAAGTGTCCTACATGCTTGAATCTGTGAACTACTGGTATTTCGGCACAACCATACAAAGTACAAAGGAGTAAAGCCACATACATTCTGCGTATAAGGAAAGATTACACAGCAGGAAATTTCCTCTCAGTTTTGCAGGCTTGCGAAATATCATTTTATGCCTTAAATAAGAAGGGGGAATGTCTACCAGCACACGGAATTTAACAGTGGCAGGAGTGTCCCCTATTGAGGCTGCAGTTTATCATTCCATGATATTGCTGGTCATACAGGCTAGGATCCCGCAGCTGCCATGCAAACCTGGAATCTGTGTGTTCAGGGCAACCATATTCAGTGTCATGCAGTGTGTCAACAGACTTACACATTTAGCACCCGAGACAATAGACATATTGTTTGCTCGCCCATGCAACATCGTACAGTCACATCAAATACTTTGAGTCAGGAAATGAGCTTTTTTGCAGCAAGGCAAGTATCCACAAGGACAGTAAGATGACATCTGGAGTGCACAGACTGTCAGTACAGCAACCGCTGTTGCAGCTTCCCTTTACGCAGCAACAGCGAGAAGCAGGCCAACAGTAGTGCACCCGACAACAGCACTGTTCACAGGAGTGGCACCACAATGCATTCTTGGATGAGCGCCATTTCTATATACAGTACCACAATTGATGTATCCATGTGTATAGCTTCTAAGGAGAATGAGTGTTACTGGACTGCATTCTTCATCATCATACAGGGCCATTGCCTGCCATGATGGTGCACGCTTCCATTGGGAGCAAAATATGATCGCCTCTGACTAATATAGTGGTAATTTTGATAGCAGCCATTACATTTTTGAAGTGTTAGGGCCAGTGGCTATGTCCTATCTTTGGGGTCTTTGTGACATTATCTTACAAGAAGATAGCCCAAGACTGTATGGCGCTCATGATGTCCTAACCTACAACTTGTTCTCCATATCTCATCCAGTGAAAACATCAGGTCGTGGGTTGCAGAGACATTGGCATGTCACCACTCACTAGCCACTATGGTTGATGAACTGACGAAGTTGAAGCAGGATGGAATGACATACCTGTATCTATCACACAAGCTCAGTTTGACTCAATGCCCAGTCAAGTTGGTCCATTGTTCCTGTAAAAGGTGGCAGCTCTCTGTACTAAATTTCACAACGATGTAACCTCAAATCACCTTCAAATTTAATTATGTATTTTTCCTACTGTACTGTATAATGCAAATAATTAAAACTTTTTTATTCCTATTCTTCCTGGTACAGCAATTTTAATGGTCAGCAGAGCATATAG
The DNA here is from genome assembly GCF_023864275.1 of Schistocerca cancellata. Taxonomy (NCBI): domain Eukaryota; kingdom Metazoa; phylum Arthropoda; class Insecta; order Orthoptera; family Acrididae; genus Schistocerca; species Schistocerca cancellata. The sequence goes on along the minus strand of NC_064629.1, from coordinate 262,539,045 downwards.
CAATGTTGGAACAACATTTTTTCTGTTCTGCGACAGATGAAAGCCTTCAGCACACATTCTTGATTTCATTGGAAGATCCTTACATTTCATTACTAATCAATCTTGCACCAGAGGTTGATGCTACTATGCTGCCCTGTCAAACTTTCTGCATAATATGAGTCATAGAAACAACAATGGTGGCTGCATGCATCAGATGCCCAATAAGAGCCCTGTTAGATATTCATTTACAGCACAGATAAATGATGATTACCAATGTGTGAAGGACGTTATACAACTCAATTACCAAAACCTGTACCTACACAGATCAGCCAGAACATTATGATCACCTACCTAATAGCAGGGATGTCCATCTTTGGCATGGATAACAGTGGTGGCGCACCATGGCATGCAAGATATGAGGCCTTGGTAGGTCACTGGAAGGAGTTGGGCACCACATCTGCACATACAAGTCACTTAATTCCCCTAAATTCTATGACGGGGGCCCATGAGCTCTGACACCACATTCAATCACATTCCAGATGTGTAGTAACCACAACCAACAGCGGGAACGCCTTGGGCTGCGGATCGGAGCTGCCGGCGGTGGAGCACGCACCACTGGGTAAACACAGGATGAGTCGGATGACAGACTAACGACAACTGACAACAACCGACTATGAGCGACACAACAAGGAAGAGATAAATAACGGAGGCTTGTGGAAACCACAACACCAAACGTAAATCCACTCGGAACCAGAGCCAGGCAAATGTCAACAACGAGCAACGACCAGAATGCAGTACCGCCGAGTTAGAAACGAAATCCAGAGCGAGTACCAGACTGGCTGGACTAGGGCAGAGCGGGTCCCTATACACAAAACTGGAGAGAGCGGCTATTGGCCGCTGTCTGCACGTGGCTTAGGGGTGGCGCCCTCGCTGCGCGAAAGCCACTGCGCGGAATAGCCGCCGCTGAGGCGGAGCCCTCTATGGACTGACCACGTCCATTTGTTTTGCCACGTGTTCGACTTCCGCGACGGAAGGTACTAGAAGATGTGTTCCTTCAGATTCAAATCTGGTGAAATGGGGGCCAGCACATCAACTGGAACTCACCGTTGTGTTCCTAGAACCACTTCATCACACTCCTGGCCTGGTGACATGGTGCATTATCTTGATGGAAAATGCCACTGCCAATGGGAAACATGATTGTAATGAAGGGACGTATGTGGTCTGAAACCAGTGTACGATACTCCTTGACTGTCATGGTGCCTTGCACGAGCTCCACTGGACCCATCAACGCCCACGTGAATGTTTCCCAGAGCATAATGGAGCTGCTGCCGGCTCATATCTGTCCCGCAGTAGAGGTGTCAAGGAGCTGTTCCCCTGGAAGATGATGGATTTGTGCCCTCCCATCAGCATGATGAATAAGGTATCAGGATTTATCAGATGATGCAACACTCTGCCACTGTGCTTACGTCCAATGCCAATGGCAATGTGCCCATTCCAGTCATAGTTGCTGTTATTGTGGTGCTAATACTGGCACATACATGGGTTGTTGCCTGTGAAGGCCCATCGTTAGGAGTTTTCGGTGCACTGGGTGTTCAGACACACTTGCACTCTGCCTAGCATTAAATTCTGATGTTAGTTCTGCCAAAGTTTGCCGTATGTCATGTTTTACCAGTCTGCCCAGCCCATGACATCCAATATCTGTAATGAGGGGTGGCCACCAAACCCAACAACATGTGGATGTGTATTCACCTTGGTTTTGGCACATGTTGAAAACACTCACCACAGCACTCCTCGAACACCCAACAAGTCATGCAGTTTCTGAAATGCTCATGCCAAAAATACTGGCTATCATAATCTGCCCTTGGTCAACTCAAATGGATATCACGCCTTCCCCATTATACACACAAACAGCACACTCACTGATACTACATGCACCATGTGTGTGTCTGATTAGTAGTCATTCCTTGCCAGGTGATGCTGCTATTGCCTGGATGGATTTATGTCGATAATAGGTTGGTGGTCACATGGTTTTGGCTGATCAGTGAATATTACCAGCCTCAGTATGAATGTTTATAAACAAGTGGATATGTGGCAGCAATGTGTGTCAATTTAGCTGTAATCCAGATGCTTCTTTTACCAAGCAATACAGTGCTTACCCATTCATCAAATCCAAATTATTCTATAAAAGGATAATGAACATACAATAGAGCTTTACATTAAAGCTATTTCTGTTATATCCCAGCACAACACAGGTGCCACTAAATCCTTAATAAATTGGCAGATATATTCACTGTTGGAATATCAACCCTTTCAACAAGTTTTGACAATACTGTAGTTATAGTAACCATGAGATACCACTTACAGGCACTAATGTCATAGAGAAGAAAAATATGTGCATTAGGAGAGCACTCCCAGTGTCAGAGATAAATCAGTGACATTGTACTTATTTTTAAAAAGGACACTAGTATGCTTTTTTGATTTCACTGCTTGTGACACAGTGTAGGCAATGTCAGATAGCATTCAGTGTCTGTTTAAAGAATTACAACCAATATTTGATCATGTGAGGAATGTGCCAAAACATTTCTCTCTCAATTTCTCAGCAGATGTGAATTCAACTTTTATTAAAAAAGTTCTGTAGGTATTTTTTAAAAAGGTAAGAGCTGGGCAACCTAAATGTAAATCAACCACTCCTGTCATATCTGTGGGCCCCATCATTTTAAATTACACAAAGAACTGATGAACAAACTTCCAATACAACATGATTTTAAACTGAATGTCATAAATCAAAGCATTATTAACACAAAACTTTTTCACTATACTAAAGAGCTGATGGTGTGAGTAGCTCCAAGACTATGTTAATGAAAGTTGATCTGGAAGAATTATAGCTGTAACTGCACTTTGACACAGTTTTGAAGTTATATATGGTGTATGTTGGACTATACCTGTATTAATATCTTCCTTTTTGTGTGACCAATACACCGCCCACTTTCTTAAATTTTTAGAGCAGAGGAAGCACATTCCATGTTGCATAAATTACTGACATGGACAGTTGAGCACAACTAAACAGAGATCAATGTCATGTCATAAAATGAAAGGCAATATGTATGGCCAACATGTATCTATAGTATGCAATAAATTCTATAAAAAAATACACCAGAAAGCAGTGATCTCCTAACTTGTTCTTAGCCTGTCTTGGAGTACCAGTGGCTAGCCACACAAATGTAAAAGAACTTTTAACATAAATTGTATTTTATTTCAGTCAGTAACTTTTTTTCTCTGGAATATTTATGTAAGTCAGCACCCATAGCTATGTAATCTTGGTGCCCAAACCACATACCTTGACCAGTGAAACAGGAATACATGACACTAGGCCATACTAATGATAACATTGACAAGCAATGGAGTGACAACACAAAAGAAGATTTATTCTAACTTTTCTGAGCTTGTATGTCTTGTAAAGCCCTAGCAATGGTTGCCAACTTGAAATTATGCATGGTGCATAAACTCACAATGATCACTGTCAATCCACAACAACGTGCACAAGTGTGTAACCAACACAATCATTGACAATAGATCCTTCAGTGTAGAGATAACTTCCAGACTTGTGTTTTTGTTGAGAGCTGGAGTAAAGATTTGTTACAATAATGTAGGATACATGCTCTCAGGACAAAATACTTACCAAGAGGTAACTGAGAAGTTTACCATGCATACTCACTAGCATGGAAAGTTGGGCATTGCTTGAAAAAACTTTCAGTTACACCTCAGCCAATCTGTAGGAGAAAATGAAAGTTTTAGCCATTTCATTGTAGATCACTTTGATCTAAGATTGTCCCACAAACAACATCCACCCACAGCAGTTGCACTGCATTTGTTACCCACTGCCAAGACTCCCAGTATCACAAATTAGACAGATACATATTCCGTTGAATCTGTGAGAACTCCACAGCTCAAGCATCAGGGGTTGGATTCCTGAACTGTCAAAGGCCTACAACTGCAAGAACACACAACAATGTCCACACAATGGACTGATTACAACACTGGAATTGGGCACTATAAATTTATCCTTTTTGGATGAAATGTCCTCTAATACTGAACACTAAATTTTTTTTTGCACCACATAAGGAATCCTTTAATGGGTTAACTGCACCAAACAGAAAGAAAACTGAAGAGATGTCACAGACAAAGTAATCATACAATTATGAATGTCAGCTGCAAATGCAGATGGCAATGAAATTGAAGACCTGTATGACAATATTAACAAACCTGTAAAATACGTCAAAGTATATGAGAACTTGATCACAATGGGAGACTGGAAGGCAGTCAAAGGTGAAGGTAGGAAACAGAAAATTACTTGAGAGTTTGGTCTAAGCAGATGAAAGGAGAGAGGAGAAATATTAATATAATTCTGTGCTGGCTATGAGTTAACCACATTAAAAAAAAAATATCATCCAAAGACAATGAGATATACATAGAATACACCAGTGGATCGAAGATGATCTCAGATTGACTACATTTTGGCAAAACAAAGGTTTAGATATTAGTCAGTTGCAGAGGAATTTTTATTTTGCTTTACTGTTTCAACAAATTAATCTGACACCTACAGAAGCCTTCACAATTTGGGATAATACATATCATAAGAACTTGGCCATACACCTATGTAAAGTATATGAAGTGTATTGCAAAAACTTATTTAATACTGGTTTAACAGATATCAGTATCTTCTTCACAGAAGGATAATGACATGACATATCCAAAAATGTACATATTGTATGTGATAATCATAACCATAGAGTGATAATTTACATTAAATATCTCATATTTATGTACACAATGAAGCTGTGCTAGCAGCAGAGAACAAAAGCATATAAAAAGTACAGCTAAGGTATATAAAGGAAGTTATATATAATACATTTGAAAGACATTTCACATAGTCCTACTTAAGTTATTGCTGACATTAATATCTACAAGGACTGGGGTAATTTTCACCATTTTATAAGAGATACTATACAGTCAAAACAGTGTCCATTTTCCACTGCAAACTGATTATTCAAAAATCTTTAGATTTTAGGTAGGAATGTTTATATATTTCAAACTCGTCCAAAAGGTTAGTTTTGTAACCCTTGTCAACTATGTGCAGAATTTCCATGTTAAGCAACAATAGAAGAGGATGTTCTGATTAAAAAAAAAAATCTGGACCTGCACCATCTTTGCTGAGCAACTGCTCAGAAAAACAGGTCTTAAATGCTCTCCCTGTCTGTCATATATAAAAACTTGGACATAGATTACACTGAATTTTATCTACCCCAGATTTGATAAATTTGTCAGTTGGATCCTTCTCATTCTGCATATTGATGTCAGGAATAGCTTATGTGGAGCTATGTGTAATGTCTTTTTTATATATGTTTCTTGAAAGCAAAATAAAAATAACTGCAACTGCTGACTGAATTTTATTCTCAAATATATAACACACTACAGTTGTTGAGAAAATAACAGCCATGAATTAAAGTTAAGAACTAGATGTTAAGAACTTTGAGTTTTTCCAGGTGCTGACACTGATAGCTGAAATAACCCAGCACTAATTTAATACCAATTGAAATTCTAGACATTAAAGGCAAAGTAGCTGAAACACTGGAACTAGACACATTGAAGGAACTACAAAATCAGCCTACTACAGAAAGATGTGTGACAAAAGAAATAATGACACTTCATGGATTTATTAGTGAGAACAACCAATGGAATGTTGTTGAAAGAAGTGGTGTAAATGCCACTGAGAAAGTACTAGGATTGAAGAAGGCAGAAAAGAGGCTGCCATGAGAAACTGGAAGTACAAAAATTGTGAAAATACTGACTAATTAACATAGAAACACTTTAGGCAGCTCAGAATAGCCAAACAGTTGTAGATAATAAATGTAATTGGGTGATGGAAATAGAAAAATAAGACTAGAAGACAGAAATAATAGTTGCTAAAATTTTATTGTTACCTAGGAGAAATTAGGCCAATTGAAAAGTAAGAAATGGTGCAATAAGATGAGTGGAAACATGCAGCAACATTTCATGAATTTTAAACGGCTTTGCATGAACTGGAAAATATATGTGATACCAGAGGAATTCTTGTGGTCATCAGTGCAAGAGGCAGAGGAGAAAATATGCAAGCTTGTGAATGAAATTAATGTAACTGGGCAAGTTCTGCCAGATGTGTAAAGTTACTGCGGGATCAGTCTTATCTCGCATACATAAAAAATAATCACAAGTACATTTATTACAGAGTGGAAGAAACCACTGAAAGTAGGTTATGGGGTTATGGGTGACTCAGTTTGACTTTAAAACGAACAGGGGCACTTGTGAAGCAATTTTAGCATTTTGGTTAATGATAGAGAGCAGATACAGGAAGAAGATGGCGTTTATAGATTTGAAGGAGGATTCTGATAATGTGAAATGAAATAAAATGTTTTCCAGTCAAAGGCAGTGTGATGTCAACTACAGGGATAGAAGGATAATTCCCTTTCTTTGTGTAAAGCAAACTGGAGCAGTTTTCACTGATGGATTGCTACAAGAGACCAAAATCAGGTTAAAAGTAAACTAGGATCATTAATCATCAGCATCAATATTCAATTTGTATATAAATGAGGCAATGAGAGGAGCAAAGGACTATCTTAATGCAGGAGTTATTTGTCATGGACAGAAAACAACACTGTATGATTTACTGATGGCAAAGCAGTAGTTGCCAAAAGTAAACAGAAACTGAGTTAGGTGCTTAATATAACAAAACATGTGCAAGCTAAGGGTTATTATAATATGCACATAAACAAAGAGAAAACTAAGGTAAGCTGGGGGCCATGATGGGTGGATTAAACTGGAGCACGAAATTGTTTAGAGTACAACTTTGAATGAGTGCGAAACATGGACAACTAAGAAGACAGAAACAAAATGATTAGAAGCCTTTGAAATGTGGTGCTACAGGAGACTATAGACAATCATATGGACTGATCGAACAAGGAATGAAGATGTCCTCCAATGAGTCAATGAGGAAACAAGTCTAATAGAGAACACAATGGAACAAAGAGAGATAACGGTTGGGTACATACTACAATGAGTCACTGCTGATGGCATGGTAAAGGAAAAGAAATGCGAGGGTAGAAGTATATAAGGCAGATCATCAATGACGCAGGAAGCACAGTTATTCTGAAATAACTAAATCAAGCCTGGCAAAGTGTGGCTCATGAAATATTCCCCTTCAATGCACACTTCCTCCTCCAACTTTACTCAGGCGGTGTTGTCATGGCCTGGCTGCACCCTTTGGCTCATATGTTTATAAGCAATCAAGTGGGGCAGCACCTCTTCGACTTGGAAGATGCACTGCTGTTTCGTTAGTTCACTTGCTTGCCGTGTTTTGCCCAGATTTACTTTCCTAACATTGAATTTTTGTTTAGGTTGTCATTACTGTGGCCATCATTATGGTTTTGATATTGGTTATTAATGGGACTGTTTTCCTATTGCAGTTTGAAAAGAAAGAACACTGAAAACCATTTTTTTCATGGGGGGTGGAAGGTAAAGAACTTTTTTGTACACAATTGTGTTGAAGAACCCCCATGTTTAATACGAAAACCATGTCTAATACAAAACAAAGGTAGGAACCTTGCTTGACATTTCTCTTCATTCTGTGAAACAACACATGGATGTTACTCTCACGAGGAATGATGGCCTTTTGTCGACAACTAAAAAAAAAAAGAGGTACAAAAGCTGCCCGAACTCTGAAATCTTAAAGATTATTGTATGTTGTAGGCTTAAAATTAGCAACAGGTCAGAAGTGCTTCAGTGATGTCTTACTTGTGAAAGAGTCTGCAACAGAAATGGCAAAAGCATTTGGTCACAATGATGCCACTGTACATTTTAAAACAGCTCCTTTGTTATGTAACACTGTGAATTCTTGATATGTGACACAGCATAATAAAAGAAACTAACTATCTCTCCCTCCCTCCCTCCCTCCATGTGTGTGTGTGTGTGTGTGTGTGTGTGTGTGTGTGTGTGTGTGTGTGTGTGTGGGAGGAGGGGGGGGGGAGTCGTGCATGACAGCACTTACTGGACAGATCTTAGTCTACTGCTAATTTTTTTTTGCTCATAATAATGGATGACTTTGCTGTACATGAAGAGTTACTCGCTTTAGTTCTAATGCTCATTTGGATATTTTCTTATGTAATTAAAAATATTTTAATAAAATTGGTGGTTTTAAAAAGTGTTTTAACAAAATTGGTGGTTTTAAAAAATATTCTGCAAATTGTACTGATGGTGCAAAAGCTGTGATCGGTAGCGAATATGGCTTCATTGGTCACTTAAGGAAAAACAGAATAAACTGATTTTTTATTGCATTATTCATTATGAAGCACTGTGTGGGAAAAATATAAAGTTACAGTTTGCAACAAAAGCTGAAATAAAGATTCTGAATATAATACACCTAGGAAATTGACCATTATCTCATCAAAAATTTAAACAATTTTTGGTAGAAGTTGACATAGAATACAGAGACATACCTCATCATTCTAAAATTCACTGGTTGTGTGCAGGAAGATGTTTATCTTACTCTCCTTTCTCTCTCTTACAAAGAACACAGCTTTTCATGTTTTTGAGTAGGAAAGTAAAATCAGGTGCTACGAATTTGAGAATAGGCTGAAGGCTTTTCGTTTATCAGAATTTGCATTTCTAACATATTTTACATTTACAAATGATTTAATTAATACAAATTTATGTTTGCAAGGAAAGAAAAGCAGTATTTGTGATATGTTTACAGGTATAAACAGATTCTGGTGTAAATTACAACAATGAAAACTTTTGTTATTTTCTGAGTTGCTGTGAACTGAAACAAAAATAAATGGAAGTAAAATTTTCAAGATTTACTACCATTATTAGTGAAGTTTCCAGTAAGTTTCATAGTTGTTTAAAGATTTTAAGTGTATAAAGCTGGATATCATTTTCATTAATAATCCAATGAAAATTAGTCTTGGAAGTATTAGATGTGATCCTCAACTAGAAGTTTGCAGATTACAAAATCATCTATTCATACTATCCAGAACAGAAACAGATGTCTTTTTTATGCCATAAGATCAGTACTTAAAAACTACAGACCTTGTTCATAAAATATCTTTTTCCAATCAACATACATGTTCTTCAATGAAGAACATTAAATTTTCTCAATGCAGTAGTCTCCAATGAGTCATTGAAAGACCCACTTCCTTTTGCTACCAAGCAAACTGAAATCGAAATGTAGGACATGTAAAGACCAAGTTAAATAAATGTAACCTAAGTATTTAAATATCACTTTAATGTAGATATAAGAGTTGGGAGCAAGCAACAAAATAGAAAACAATGTTTTAGTAGTGTATTTCTTTTGGTATTTAGGTACAGGGTGTTGGTATTACAGAGCTCACGATTCACAATGACTGACAGTCATACGCCATGGCTGTGCCAGGGCTGTGACACCACTGCATGTGTCAAACTGGAGAGGAACAGCACTCACTGGAGAGGAATGTCTCACGAGCTATACATTGCCACGCCTGAACTACAGTTTCACCCATAGCAAATGCACAGAGCACATGTTCGGCTCTACTGCTGTCCACTTGTAATATAACGTATTTTTGGCCAGCAACCCACAACGCTAATGTTGGTGCTTTACCCAAGTTCATGGTGAAACTAAAATTTAATTTGCCAGGTCAGAGGCAACTTATTTTCTATTGGACATCATCCACACCATACATGACTTTCCTGTCAATGTCTGATATATATTATAAACTATGGGAAAAACTTCACTCTGTGTAACATCAAAAAGAACATCCAGTGGGGATAGTCACTGTCTGCCTGAAAAATAATAAAACATGGACATCAACACTCAGCACCACTACTGTCCATTACAATGCCAGCAGTTCATCTTACTGTTTCAACATGGTCATGAAAAAGGACATGGATCAGGTTGTCATTTGAATCCACTATTGCTCAAAAATTCTTGGATTACTGCAGAACAATAATTAGAGCAGAAAGTGAGTGTCATTAAAAATGTCATAAAATGGGGACTAATACAGCAGCAGCATATATCACCTTTAAATGTGAGTACATACTCTTCAACAAGCAGCCCTGCATAGAACTTCACAATATTATAGGAACCAGGACCTAAGTTTCTATTACAATGTTGTAGCATTTGTAGAATTGTTGCAGTCAGTGGGAAAATGATTACCATCTTTGTCCATTGCCATTAATAGCATCAGACGGCACTGTGTGGGGACAGGGGGTAGAACTGGTAACAACCTGAAATTAATTTTGGCACTCAACAACACATTATTACCTAAACAAGAAATAACAAACATCCTTGTACTACTATACACCCTGGAATTGCCCAACAAACTTTTGTTTCGTCCAGAATTGAGGACAACCGTAAACACACACCAATTTCCAACCAGACAAGCATTAACGACAATACAATGTTAAGTACCATGCATAATACTCCATGAATGGAAAACCAAAGGAGTGCTGGGTAATTAGACAGGGGAGTATTGATAAGGGTGCACACTAGAATATACTTATAACTGTATTGATAAAGTTTATGTACACACATTTAATTTTTCTAAAAGACACTGTTCAATTTTAAACAATATTGAGTGGTGACAAAATACTGTCTGACCATCAGTTGTTCAAATTTAATTGTTATAAACTCACTAAACACAATGATGTATGCTTCAGTATTATAAAGATGACAGAAATGTCACTGAGAGGCAACATCTGTACACATACAGTACAGAAAACACAGAAATCTACCCTCACCAATGCAGACAGAATGAAATTGAGGGAAAAGAAGGGGAGGGAGTCACTCACTGCAAAAAACAGATCTACCTCAAAATACAATATTCTTTGCCAAGTTCTTACAAATTGAGGCATTAGAAGGATATATGAAACATTCTTTCAGAGGCTGTGATATGCTTCAACTGTCTCCAATAGGCATGAATCTTCTGCTAAACATCAATTTGGCCCACCAACGAAAAAAAAAAAAAAAGTCATATTTACTACGCAGGAAGTGACGTCAGTGTTCAGTGTCAAACCACTAACAGGATGCTGTGAATTCATTTGTACATGAAAAATGTATTTTAAAAAATCTGCATAATTTAGCCTCAAACTTGCTGAAATAAGTGGATCTGTCAAGTTGGATGATTAACACTGAATGTAAAAAAAGTATAGGAAATACAATTACTCATTTGTACCACTCATTTCAGAAGTTTGAAGTGCTTCATACTTTTTTAAAAAATTGAAACAATTATTTCCAAAATTACAATAACTGGCTGTTAGTGATGGAAATAAAGAAGTATTACATCTCCACAGAAGATTCACACTGAGCTTACAAGGAAAATATTAAATTAACTGTGGGGAACATAAAGTGATAGAAGTCATTCTTTCCAAGCTCAGCCTATGAAAAGTGAAAGAATAACAGCAAAGAGTGCTGTACTATCTGTAAACTTTATTTTTGGATCCCCAATTCCAAATCAGTACGATCTGAAAGACTTCAGGAAACTGGTGTTTTTTACACAGTCACCTTTTTTTTTTTTTTTAAAAAAAAAACACTGATTACACAGTACACTGTGCAGTAGAAAACAATTAGCCATTAATGAACAGGTGGTTTTTGAGAAACAATATGTAATTTGTAACAAATATGCAATATGCATACTGAATATATCAATAAGACATTTTCAAATTAAATTCCATGAAATATTTTAATGTTTGCTATATTTACTTTCATAGATGCTTAGCAGGAGGCACAAAAAATGGGTATACTGGCTCCAGTATATGGAAAGTATTTTCTTCATAGTGGTCTTCAGTATACAAGCTAATGAACTTATGGCTCCTTAAAAAAAGGATAAGGCCAATTCCTTCCTCTGTCTGTAAAAACTCAGCTAGCACTCTTTCTGTATTAGCTTTGGTGGCAGCACGAAAAATCTGTAATACCTCCTTCCAATTCTCATGTCATATTTACCAGTTTTTCATTTACAGCCACATGCTTATATCTCTCTCCCATTTCAGTGTTTGTTCCATCCTTCCTGTTTGTGTGAGTGGTGCATCATTATTACACCTTTCTTTATTTTGTTTTTATTTACACAGATCATGTTTCATCACCATTATAATCAGAAGAAAAGGTACACAGACTCATTACATGTGAAAAAAATGGATATGGTTCTTATGAAGGAAAAATTCTGGTATCTGCTGAAATGGTTTATGGAAACAACAGAAAATGTAAATCATGTGGAGAGATTGCAACTTAAATTAGCTTCTCCTAAACAAAAATCCCGTGAGTTGCCACTGTAACATCTCCATGCGATGTTACCACTTGGTCACCATAATCTGTGCCCACTTATCGATAGGAGGATTGATGTCTCCACTTTCTGAATTTCAATTTTTGCATATTCTGAAGTCAGTACTACACTCTTTTTATGTATTATGTAACCACACATTACCAAGAAAACTTTTAAAGTGTACTCTATTCGTTTTTTACTTTTGTACAGTCTCCTGCAACAGTTTTCCTTTGATTCCTATAAAGAAATAATATGGGATACTTCGAAACCGCACAATAAGAAGTTGATGCACCATAACAACTGTGATCTAATAGTCACAATTTCATAGCAAACAGTAAACACCATTGAGTTAATAAGGGAAAACCACATGCTAGTCATATTAAAAATATTATACTTCATGCATACCTACAAAATTAGGTGGAAAGAGTGAGAGAAAGAACTTCTAAAAGACTGTGCAAGGAGCAGATCACCCATTACAAGCATATAGAAATTTTTAATATATATTGTTCCACATAAAAATGTCTAATGTGCAAAAACCAGTACCCAGCTGTTAACAGGATAATATAAAAAGTCCAGCATGCTGCTTGCCACCTGGATGTAGCTAACAGGATGAATAACAGCATTAAAACAGAATAAATGTAGGTGCAACAAATGAAGGAAACACCTCCTTTTTTGACATTTGGGCATCAGGCACTTACACACATTACTCGCCACATCTTCCTGTTGGCCCTCTGGGTCAATTGGGCAGCCATATGGTGTGATCTACATAACAAATAAATGTTTCAAGTGAAGTACTAATTGCCCATTTCTGGTTTGAGAAACAGCATGGCTGTTATCACCAAGTGATTTTCACATTTACAGAATATGAATAAAGCAATATTTTCAAACAATTATACAACAAAATAAGAACATCAAACAATATATAAATCCTTAATGGTTCTTAATTTTTGTTAAGTACATATATCACCAAGATACACAAACAGTACAAAATGCAAGACCATAACAAGACAGCTATAAAGATAGATGCAATTACAGTTGTAGTGATGTGTAATTGATGAGGAAGAAATTGTATACATGCACTTACAATGTCATGGCTATGAAAGATTGGTGCAGAGCACTGTTGCACAGATACTTGTTACAAAGGTGATTTCTTTTTGCCATATGAGATAAGATACTTAAGGACAGTAACAGAAACTTTGCTCCTAAGTGAAGGACAAAAATATTTTTAAAACCAAGTGACTGAGCAATGAAACAATTTTTGTTGGTAAAATCAATCAAATTCCTTGGCAACAAATATAAAGGAGACTATCAATGGTCCTTCATATAAACTGTAATGAAAGTTCACATGTTTCTACAAAACAGGGGACTAATTTAATAACTAACCTGTTCCACAGGCTATCAACACTCAGTCCAACCATCATCACCAGAACTGCACATTTTAGTGGAAAATGATAAGAAATCAACTGCATCCACTACGAACCATAATTTGGTGCATGTACTTTTAATACATTTAACATTGGAATGAGCTATTTTCATACTGATGAATAGTCAACAAGGGACTCAAACTAATAACCAGTGTGTTTCTATAATCCGTTTAACTACCAAGATACAGGCATCGCCTTTGTTTTCCCCACATAGAACTATGATATTTCTTACAGAACGATTTGCAGAAAAATTCTGCCCAGCTTGTACCAGCTTTGTCAGTACAATAAACGGGGTTTCATGAGACTGAAATTATGCCTAAAGAAATGCATTTCATGTACAAAGGGGAACTAATGAAGCAGCAAAAGCAACAATATTTGGAACTGATGCAATAAAGCCACATCAGCTCTCATCAAATGATAAAGAATGTGCTCATAAGCATCAAATTACACATAAATTTTAGCATACCTCCCAACAATTGAGGTCAGCTAAACTTACTGATATTAGATGCCACCTTTGTCTCATAAAGTAATGATACTGTGGCGAGTGACATAATGTGCAGAAATGGAAGGACAACAGAACACTGACAACATCTGTATTAGTTTTTGGAATATTGGTTGTTGTGACTGACTGATCTGCAGTGTAGCCGGACATCTGTGTTACGCTGGAAGGTGACAGTGTGAATATTTATCTAAACTAATCTTCGTAGTCTTAGATCTGGTGATACAGAAAGTCACTGTTGCACAGTCATGTTTAACTTTGAGGTTAATAAGTGAGTTGAAGAAGAAGTGATAAAATGTGAGAAACATCAAACAGCAGTTAGTGAAGTCACATCTAATTCTGGTATAACAGTTGGAAGTAGTAAGCCCTTATATGCCTCCAGAGCATATGTTGCCCCCCCCCCCCCCCCCCCCCCCGCCCAACACACTCCTATCTCCTGTGAATAGAGAACTCGCAATATGCAATGCATCCAGTGTACAAATTTCAGTACATTACATTTTGACATGATGCACTGCATTCGCTGATAAAAAGGTGGCCAATATCTTGGCAAGACACATACCTACAAAATTGTGATACACAACTAAAAATAATATTTGTATGAACTTACAACTCACCTCTAAATTACTACAAAGGAAAATGGAGTTCCTAAAATGATTCTAATCAATCAATGATAAATTATATGATTTTCATGCTTTTCTCATATTTTATACCAGTACCTTATACATCTAACATTCTTTTGCCTTTTGCAAATATCACCAGTGATTTATTTTATTGGTGTTCTTTTTGTTGCAAATTTAGCTTTCATTTATTTATGAAGGTGCACTAATGACTGCACTGTTGTGTGTCCACACCAACATTATAACACAGCTGCACAATTCCATCAGTAGGCCTACCCATCTATAACCCACCCTGCAATATGATGCACTTTCATTAATATTTGCAAACTTTGCTGTTGCATTAAATCTTTTAGATCAATTGCTGGATAACTAGGCCAACTATTTATGCACTAATAGAAGTTATCACATACTGTCAGTTACAATTAAACCAATTTTTATACCAATACCCTTAAATACGCCCAAGGTCAAAATCAATTCAGGTGCCAAAAGCGATGTCACTAATTTTGTGTTACAATCTGACACAAACTAGGCAAGTCACCACTTCACACTACAAGTCAAGCATGATGGTGTGCTCAGATAGTATAAATGGTCCACGCAATCACTCACAATTACAAGGAAATAAAGGTGCAAGCCTTGATCTGGCACAACCTTTTAATTGACACTAAACATTCCCTTTATTATTTACACCTAAATGTGCCAGTGGACCAGAAAGAGGTTGAACAAGCAGCCACAAAAATCTTTGTGCATAATCTGAATCCACGTATTTTGGAAGCTATTTTTATGCCATAAATATTTAACTAAATGCCAATGTCATGTGTAGTATAGCAGAAAAAAAATTTTACTTTGCTTTTAACTCTGTTTTTCACTTGAAATGTGAGTAGTAACAAAAACTATAGGCCATATGTTCATTTTTATTAAATTTAAGCCAGTACCCTCAAAATGGCCTGCACACCCACAAACAGAAACATATCATGTAGGCCTATACGTGGCCGGTCACATTCACAAGTAATGTGCAGGCATAGAAAATCTCTTATGGTTTGCCAGTTCTATCTATAGACAAAAATAAGTACTCTAATACTATTCTGTAAATGACCAGCATGTAGCCATATAAATATATAATTTTGTTTTAAATTGTAACTTCATTTTTTGTTTAATTAGTTAGCACTACATCACAGCACTTTTTGCAAAAATTATTAAGGGATCAAACTAACTAACTAAAACAGAAAAGTACCCTAGGTAACTCCAGCAGCATAGCTATGTGATCCACCTTTTCATGAAAGGCAAGAAATGTCTTCTTGTTTGCCACACATTTTGTCCTTGGTCCATTCTACTCTTAATAGACAGCAATGCCTTCTTACTTCATACAGATGGAGGTAAATTAGATATTCACTCATTTGTGAAAGGTGTCTAAAACTATCCAAGACATGCAAGCAGAACCTGATCCAGGATACTGCACCAGGCTGCTTACCCATCCTCTAAGCCCAAGTTTCACTTCACCAAATTTCTTGTTCCATATAAAAAGATATTCTCCAATGAAAAAATGTTATTCAAATCTGAAAGAAACTGTTGGAGTGCAAGCCTAATAAGTACCAGCCACAGATGAAAACCAGTAGCGCACTATTTGCAAACTTGATTTTGGCAGATGGGGAGCAACACAGAGGCTCGAAGGAGACTGCTGAGCACATGAAAATACCAGCAAGTGATTACACATAACAGCTACCCAGCTTCTGTGTAACCACTGTAGGTGTGCTAATTACATATGTTTCCGCCTTGTCCAGTACATGGTGTAAAGCACTTTTATTTCTCGTAAATTTTCATCAAAGTGAAATGCTGCACCACTGATAGTTACTTGTTCTCTAGCTCATATTCATGATAAATGTTGTGATGTAGAACAACCCACATCTGGAAACGTGCAGTTTGGATACAAAATAAGTTTGAAAATTGGATCACTTTTATATCTTCCACTCCAAGGTATGGTAGAGCTGCCCAACGCATATGTATTGCAAACATTTTCTGGATCAGCTCAGTCCATCACATACTATTTTCGTATGACTAAAATAACAGCAGCAAGACACTGGTACATTCACAACTAGGTGGGTTGGCTGTGGAGTTCCACAGGTGCCCACCAGCTTTTGTGGACCTTGTGTATTAAAGCATGTGGCACAGATACACCTCATGCAATTAACACTAGGGTCACCAAGTGGAGCAGCTCCTGTAGGGCACAGAGGTAAGAGCTCATGGTCACCACTGTGTGCATAGTGCGAAGTGAGAAATTTGAAAGTGATGCAACAATCTTACATTTCAGGGCATGGGTTTCTTATCAAAACTATAGCTACTATGCCTCTTCCACAATGCACAGAAATCTGTAATAATAATTGTAAAACACCCTTTATGAAGAAGCTATGTGATATACGAGATGCCAAGGAGAAACATCTTTAACCTACATTTGAAAACACTTGTACTGGCTTACAGAAATTGTCAGACTTTTATAGCTGCATATTTCACCCCATTCTGCACAAAAGATAGTTTCATTAAATGGTAATGCATATCTTTTTTCCTTCCAGTGACTCACTTATCAATATCTCTGTTATGCTCAAACTCAGATGTAGGCCAATTGTTGATAAATTTCATAAGTGAATAAACGTAAAATGAGGATATGATCAATACTCCCAGATGCTGAAAGAGATGCCTGCAAGATGCATATGAGCAAGCTCCAAATGTAATTCTAATTACTTCCTGTTGTGCAATGAATCCTTTTTGCCTAAGGGAGGAGATAGCCACAATATTATCCCAGAAGACATCAGTGAATGGAAATACACAAAATATGTTAACTTACTGATTTTCATATCCTCAAAGTTGCTAACTATTGTTACGGCAAAAGCAGCCAAACTTATGTCTTAGCAGGTCTCCTGAATGTTTTTCCTGCAGGCCTATAATTTTTCATTAGTATGAACACCTCAGAAATTTGAACATTCCACATTGTTTATTATATCTTGTTGGTATACTAGATTAAAAGGAGATAGGATTTTTTTTTTTTTTTCGACAGTATAAAATTGGAAGAGTTTTTAAATCCACCTCATTTATGCAAAACCAGTCTGTAATATTCACAAGAACATCATTTACTATTTTCTCCATTGATGCTTCTATGCTTGGCTTCAAAATAATCATATGCAAGGAGAACTACTAATGCCTTCTGATTCAAATAAAATGTCAGAGCATTAACATAAAGCAAGAACAGTAGCGGTCCAGTGGTCAAACCCTGTGGGACTCCCACTGTAACGCAAATCACAGGACATCATTTTTTGTAGTACTTTAACAGCCTAGGGTAACTTTATACATTGTGATTCTTAAATAAAAATATAAACAGGCATGTGCTGAACTGTGTATTCCATAAAAAAAACCTTCTATAATGGAGTATTATGACTGCCATCAGTAACCCACAGAAGATACCAATGAGTGATCTTTTATTACTTAAAGATTTTATTGTGTGTCCAATAAATGCATAAATTGCTGAACTGGAAGAGTAGTCCTTTGGAAATCCAAAGTGTGATCGACTATGTATCATATTAGTACACAGGTGAATAACAACCCTGAATTACATTGCTGTCTAAGCTGAATTACATTACTTTCTTAAAATACCCAGAAATAAGAAAGAATCAGACAGTATCCGTTAAAAATAATTCATCAGCCCTGAAACTGAACAAAATTTTAATAAATAAGCAAAGACCATCTGGATCACAGTGTGATGCAGGCCGTGTTTGTTTGTTTATTTTACAGCTCATGTTTTCTAGACATGCTGTCAATTATGAACAAAATTTGCTATAATACACACAGGATCAACTGAAACATGTAACAGTCATGGTTTTGACATGTGATGTAACTGTGTTGTGTTATGTGATGACACAGTTAGGCAATATATTTCAAATGCGTTATATCTAAAGAGGGCATTTTGTGATGTGTAGTTGCACTCTCTACTGACGAATGTTGATGTTTTAAAAGTCGATTTTATGTGATCATATATTATTTGTCTGTTTTGTAACTAAAACTGTGTCTCTGGAGTTTTGTCAGTGAATAAGTGTAGTGTCTATAGTTATTGGCTACAGACTTGTTTCTGGCTTTGGAATTGTTAGGTTGCCATCTTAATAATGGCTGGATACTTAATTTTTATTAACAAATATCTGCTCCAATTGCTACTGACATTAGATTATATTTGGTTTTCATTCATAGATCCAAAAATGTGAGATGATTCTCGTGGGCATGGAACAAGTCATAAAGTATAATGTATAAAAAAAAAAAAAATTATTGAATATAATACTCACTACCCTGATCATATGTCAGGAGATTGTCAATACAGGTTAGTACATTACAGTAAGTTGGAACTGCTAATATTTACAGAATTAATACATTGTCAGAATGAAACATAGTCATGCACTATTCATTGTACACTAAGTACCTAATCTTGATTGCTGTGGCTAAATGTTATCAAAACTGAAATCCGAGATTTTTACTGAAGCTGGTCTAACAGTCCCTGTTAAGATCATGTATAGAGTAGAATGAGTTGCCTATCAAAAGGTCTTTCAAACTCTGTTTAAACTGTGCTTTATCTGAAACCAAGTTTTTAATGGTTGCTGGTAATTTACTGAAAATGTGTGTTCATGAATACTGGACACAGTTTTGGACCAAGGTAAGTGATTTTAGGTCTTTATGTAGATTGTTCTAATTCATAGTATTGGTACTGTGTACTGAGCTATTGGTTGGAAACAGAGATACATTATTTACAGCAAATCTGATTAAGGAATAAATATATTGAAAAGCAGTGGTTAGAATACAACGGTCCTTGAACAGGTTTCTACACGATGCTCTTGAAGTTACACCACAAATGAGTCTTATTACACACTTTTGCACACTAAAAACTTTTGCTCAGTTTGACGATTTACCCCAGAATATGATCTTGTTATGACATAATAGAATGAAAGTAAGCAAAATATGCAAGCTTTTTTATATTTATATCTGCAACATCTGACATCATTATCACTGCAAATACAGACTTGTTTAGGCGCTTCAGCAATTCTGTGGTATGCCGTTCCCAACTCAACTTATTATCGAGTTCTAATCCCAGAAATTTAACACTGTCAACCTCTTCAATCTGTATGTCTTCATATGTTATACACATGTTGGAAGGAAATCTCTTACACGTTCTGAACTGCATATAGTGGGCCTTTTTAAAGTTTAATGAGACTGAATTAGCTTTAAACCATTTATTAATGTCAGTGAAAATTTGATTAGCAGCCATTTCTCAATCTGTACTTGACTTGCCTCTTACTGCAATGTTTGTATTATTTGCAAACAAAATAAACTTAACATCCAGCAATGTAACGGATGAGAGGTCATTAATGTACACGAGAATACACAATGGGCTCAACATGGAATCTTGAGGAACACCACATGTACGAGGTGCATTCAAGTTCTAAGGCCTCCGATTTTTTTTTTCTAATTAACTACTCACCCGAAATCGTCGACGTAATCGCCCTGCAGATGTACACATTTTTCACAACGTTGATGCCATGATTCCATGGCAGCGGCGAAGGCTTCTTTAGGAGTCTGTTTTGACCACTGGAAAATCGCTGAGGCAATAGCAGCACGGCTGGTGAATGTGCGGCCACGGAGAGTGTCTTTCATTGTTGGAAAAAGCCAAAAGTCACTAGGATCCAGGTCAGGTGAGTAGGGAGCACAAGGAATCACTTCAAAGTTGTTATCACGAAGAAACTGTTGCGTAACATTAGCTCGTTGTGCGGGTGCGTTGTCTTGGTGAAACAGCACACGCGCAGCCCTTCCCGGACGTTTTTGTTGCAGTGCAGGAAGGAATTTGTTCTTCAAAATATTTTCGTATGATGCGCCTGTTACCGTAGTGCCCTTTGGAACGCAATGGGTAAGGATTACGCCCTCGCTGTCCCAGAACATAGACACCATCATTTTTTCAGCACTGGCGGTTACCCGAAATTTTTTTGTTGGCGGTGAATCTGTGTGCTTCCATTGAACTGACTGGCGCTTTGTTTCTGGATTGAAAAATGGCATCCACGTCTCATCCATTGTCACAACCAACGAAAAGAAAGTCCCATGCATGCTGTCGTTGCGCGTCAACATTGCTTGGCAACATGCCACATGGGGAGCCATGTGGTCATCTGTCAGCATTCGTGGCACCCACCTGGATGACACTTTTCGCATTTTCAGGTTGTCATGCAGGATTGTGTGCACAGAACCCACAGAAATGCCAACTCTGGAGGCGATCTGTTCAACAGTCATTCGGCGATCCCCCAAAACAATTCTCTCCACTTTCTCGATCATGTCGTCGGACCGGCTTGTGCGAGCCCGAGGTTGTTTCGGTTTGTTGTCACATGATGTTCTGCCTTCATTAAACTGTCGCACCCACGAACGCACTTTCGACACATCCATAACTCCGTCACCACATGTCTCCTTCAACTGTCGATGAATTTCAATTGGTTTCACACCACGCACATTCAGAAAACGAATAATTGCATGCTGTTAAAGTAAGAAAAAGTCACCATTTTAAGTATTTAAAACAGTTCTCATTCTCGCCGCTGGCGGTAAAATTCCATCTGCCGTACGGTGCCGCCATCTCTGGATGTATTGACAATGAACGCGGTCTCATTTTAAAACAACGCGCATGTTTCTATCTCTTTCCAGTCTGGAGAAAAAAAATCGGAGGCCTTAGAACTTGAATGCACCTCGTAATTCCCAATCAAATGAAGACTGGTTGCTTACTGCACAAGCATTTCCTGTTAGGCAAGACTTGAACCACTTGGCAGCATGGCCAGTGACACCATAATATTTTAATTTACTTAAGAGATTGCTGTGATTCACACAGTCAAAGGCTTTTGACAGGTCATAGAAAATGCCAGTAGCCTCAAATTTTTAATCTAATAAATTAAGTACATTCTTGCTGTATGTAAAAATAGCTTTCTCTATACTGGGACCCTTAAGGATCCCAAACTGTGACTTGGACAATATATTAGTTGCACTCAGATGCTTAAGGATCCACTTAAACACAACTTTTTCAAATATTTTGGAAAAAGTCAGCAAAAGTGGAATCGGTCGATAGTTCGACGGCATCTCTTTATCCCCTTCTTGTGAAGAAGCTTAAAATCAGCATATTTTAGGAAGTCTGGAAATGTTCCACTAATAACTTAAGACGGGTTAACTCGCATTGGCACTCTTTGAATAACTTCATTGATATGTTATCATAACCACTAGAATACTTGGATTTTATGATGGATGCTACTTCTTTGGGAGACATGAGTGTAATTTCCATTTTACTGATCTTATTTGTAAATACTGGTCTCAGGTACTCCACTGCAATCTTTATCGAATCTGATAACCCCAAGCTGTAGTAACAGAAACAAAGTACTTGTTGAAGAGGTTTGCAGCACTACATGCACTTGTTACCAATGTCTCATTTCTTTTCAGATCTATTTGTTCTTCTTCCTTTTGGCCCCATCTGTGTCTATCTTCACTATATCCCATATAGTTTTTACTTTGTAGACTGATGTAATTATCTTTTTCTCATAATAGAGCTGCTTAGATTTTTGGATTACTTGCTTCAATATTCTGCAGTATTCTGTGTAATGCATAACAATGCTAACATCAGAGAGTTATACTGAGGCCACTACTGATTTCGGTCTTATATTCAGCCATTTTCAGATGGTCCTGAAAAATATTCTGTAAAGAAACAACTTCCAAATAATAAAAGAACAAGACAGATTGATTTAAAATGTTACATGCTCCATGATACCATGAGATATCTCACAAAGTTGAGTAATGATGAACTACCTCCATTTGGCTTGTACTTTTTATCACTATATCTTGTTTCTTTACAGCATAATTTTTCAAATCACCACTAGGAACAGGCCTAATATGAAGGCCGAAAGCAGTAGTGGACTCGACAGTTGCGGAATCAGCACACATAAAAACTAGTATTTATTTTTTGTTTTGCACTTGTCACCAGTTACAGATGTGACAAGCAAATTCACTAGTAGGTGGTTGCACTGCACAATGTATGCTGATATGCCAACAACAACAAAGTCTGCTGACCAAGTATGTCAAGAGCCAGGTTTTTGTGGATTTATGAAGTAAACCAAAGTAGTTGTATTTTGGACCAGAGACAAATATATGTGGCATTGTCACCATGACAATGTTTGGTGACCTATTTGGAGGAATTTCTGTTTTGAGAACTCTAGGCTGATAATTTGTGATATTGTTTTGTTGAATTATAATGGTTTCTGCTATTTATTTTATTGGGTGCATAATTCTTTGGGTGCATGCTGGTCGATGCCTGTTAGCATTTTGTGCCAGACCTGATTTTGTGTCGTCTAACTTTGGTTGGTAAGTACACTGCCTCCCCCCCCCCCCCTCGTAAGGAGTATGGCACTTGTGTTTAATTTATGTGCATGATTGTGTTTTGGTTGTATACAGACATTGCTGTTAATGGAGCCCTTTTATGAGTTTGTGGACTGTTTTGCAACTTAATAAAGAGTAAAATAGATTGGTGGGTAACACTAAGTTTGTTCCAGCTATCTTTGTCAAGTTAGGTTTTTAATAATAGATTAGTGATGTTTGGTTCTCTGGGTAAAAGGTTTTTTCACAAGAGTTAGTACGGTGAGTTTTGCTTTTTGTGAAGTTTTCAATACCAGTTCTTCGAATAAGTTGTGCTTTCATGGAATCATGGACTTCATTCTAGCCAAATAGGTCAAGTGATGTTTTCTATACCAGTTTGTTTCTTTTTAGCAAGTTCTTGTTTTCAGATATTGAGAACTTCGTCTGAGCTATATACACTCCTGGAAATGGAAAAAAGAACACATTGACACTGGTGTGTCAGACCCACCATACTTGCTCCGGACACTGCGAGAGGGCTGTACAAGCAATGATCACACGCACGGCACAGTGGACACACCAGGAACCGCGGTGTTGGCCGTCGAATGGCGCTAGCTGCGCAGCATTTGTGCACCGCCGCCGTCAGTGTCAGCCAGTTTGCTGTGGCATACGGAGCTCCATCGCAGTCTTTAACACTGGTAGCATGCCGCGACAGCGGGGACTTGAACCGTATGTGCAGTTGACGGACTTTCAGCGAGGGCGTATAGTGGGCATGCGGGAGGCCGGGTGGATGTACCGCCGAATTGCTCAACACGTGGGGCGTGAGGTCTCCACAGTACATCGATGTTGTCGCCAGTGGTCGGCGGAAGGTGCACGTGCCCGTCGACCTGGGACCGGACCACAGCGACGCACGGATGCACGCCAAGACCGTAGGATCCTATGCAGTGCCGTAGGGGACCGCACCGCCACTTCCTAGCAAATTAGGGACACTGTTGCTCCTGGGGTATCGGCGAGGACCATTCGCAACCGTCTCCATGAAGCTGGGCTACGGTCCCGCACACCGTTAGGCCGTCTTCCGCTCACGCCCCAACGTCGTGCAGCCCGTCTCCAGTGGTGTTGCGACAGGCGTGAATGGAGGGACGAATGGAGACGTGTTGCCTTCAGCGATGAGAGTCGCTTCTGCCTTGGTGCCAATGATGGTCGTATGCGTGTTTGGCGCCGTGCAGGTGAGCGCCACAATCAGGACTGCATACGACCGAGGCACACAGGGCCAACACCCGGCATCATGGTGTGGGGAGCGATCTCCTACACTGGCCGTACACCACTGGTGATCGTCGAGGGGACACTGAATAGTGCATGGTACATCCAAACCGTCATCGAACCCATCGTTCTACCATTCCTAGACCGGCAAGGGAACTTGCTGTTCCAACAGGACAATGCACGTCCGCATGTATCCCGTGCCACCCAACGTGCTCTAGAAGGTGTAAGTCAACTACCCTGGCCAGCAAGATCTCCGGATCTGTCCCCCATTGAGCATGTTTGGGACTGGATGAAGCGTCGTCTCACGCGGTCTGCACGTCCAGCACGAACGCTGGTCCAACTGAGGCACCAGGTGGAAATGGCATGGCAAGCCGTTCCACAGGACTACATCCAGCATCTCTACGATCGTCTCCATGGGAGAATAGCAGCCTGCATTGCTGCGAAAGGTGGATATACACTGTACTAGTGCCGACATTGTGCAAGCTCTGTTGCCTGTGTCTATGTGCCTGTGGTTCTGTCAGTGTGATCATGTGATGTATCTGACCCCAGGAATGTGTCAATAAAGTTTCCCCTTCCTGGGACAATGAATTCACGGTATTCTTATTTCAATTTCCAGGAGTGTATGTAAAGTGAAATTTCTGATACTAGCTTTTAGCACATTTCTTTGTATGTTGCTATCACGGAGTTCAGTTTACCCACTTTGGTTAACTGTAGTTGGCGACACCAATTCTGTGGATTTCATGTAATATTGGCTTACTGAAATTTTGGGTAAGCTTCTGTTTGGGTATGTATTCCATATTAGGGATGTCATTTAGCTAATTTGTCTTCATGATGCCATATGAAAACAGCAAATGAAAATAGGCACAGTAAGCTCATTCACTTATACATTTATCACCAAAGTTTGCAATAACCCTAATAGCATAAGAAGCTGAACTCAAACATTTCAGCAATTCATCAATGTGCTTCTTCATATTCAATCTCTCTTCAATGCACACACTCAAACATTTGGAATATTCTGCCTTAGTTAGACTTCTGTTCAGACTCTATATTTATTAATGGTGTTGTGCTATTTACTGTCCAGAACTCTACATGCTGTTTTTATCAAAATTTAATGAGAGTCCATTTGAGAGAACCACTTAATAATTTTCTGAAAGACATTATTTACAATTTCCTCAGCTAATTCTTGTTTGTTGGGTGTGACTACCATACTTGTATCATCAGCAAAAAGAACTAGTTTTGTATCTTCATGAATCTAGATTCGCAAGTCACTAACATACAAGTTGAACAACAAGGGGCCCAACACTGAATCTTGTAGGATCCCATTCTTGATACCTCCCCAATTTGAGGAATCTGCCAGTTTTTGCACATTATATGAACTGTTTATTTCAACCTTGTGTACTCTTCCAGTTAAATATGAATAAACCATT
Organism: Schistocerca cancellata; assembly: GCF_023864275.1. NCBI lineage: Eukaryota > Metazoa > Arthropoda > Insecta > Orthoptera > Acrididae > Schistocerca > Schistocerca cancellata. The sequence continues at coordinate 262,513,128 of NC_064629.1, read as the reverse complement.
TGCGCACTGTCCCACTCATACCACAATACTTAAGCTTGGCTAGAAAAATTCTATGATTTACACAATCAAAAGCGTTAGAGAGATCACAGAAAATCCCAATTGCTGGCGTTCAGTTATTCAGAACATTTAATATTTGATCAGTGAAAGCATATACAGCATTTTCTGTTGAAAAGCCTATCTGAAAACCAAACTGGCATTTTGTTAGTACTTTATTTTTCCAAATATGTGATATTACTCTTGAATACATTTCTTTTTTAAGAAATTTGGACAATGCTGTCAGAAGTGAGAGTGCATGGTAGTTGTTGGCATCAGACCTACCCTCCTTTTTATGCAATGCTTTAACAATAGCAAATTCCAATCTATCAGGAAAAATGCCCCATTTCGTTGAGCTATTATATATGTGACTGAGAATCCTACTTACATGCTGGGAACAAGGTTTTAGTATTTTGTTGTCAATCCCATCAATTTCATGCGAGCTTTTACTTTGGAGCAAGTTTATTATTTTTCTTACTTCAGAAGGAGGTGTGGGTAGAATTTCAATTTCACCAAATTGCATAGGTACTGCTTCTCCCATATATAGCTAACTAACATCTGGATCCTATTTTCTCCACGACATTTAAAAAAACAGTTATTAAAAATATTTCCAAACTGTGACTTTCTGTTAAATTTTTCATTCAGTTTGATGGTAATACAGTCTTCCTGTACTCTGGGTTACATAGTTTCCCTTTCAATAATATTTCAAATTGTTTCAATTTTATTATCACAGGTACTAATCTCAGACACAATACACCCACTTCTGGACCTTATAATTACTTTCTTTAATACAATACTGTAGTATTTTTACATTTTGTCTGTTTCTGGGTCATTACTCTTTCTTGTTATTAGATACATTTTCCTTTCCTGGCTACAAGATATTTTTATACCATTCGTAAGCCATGGTTTTTTACATGGTTTCTTACAATTATATTTCAGTATCTTTTTAGGGAAACTATTTTCAAAAATACTCACAAACACATCGTGAAAGAAGGTATATTTTAAATTAGCATCAGGTTCCCGGTACACCACATGTCAGTCCAACTGCTGCAGGCTTTCCATAAAATTTGCAATTGTTAAATTGTTAGTTGAATGCACTAGTTTGGAGGACTTTTTGCATTACTGTATGGAGCTATGTCATACTGTAGCTAGAATCGTGATCAGAAAGACCATTGTTCACAGGATAAATGTTTATTTCATTGAATTTATCTTGGTCTACAAACATATTATCTATAAGTGTGCTGCTTTTCTGTACTACCTGAGAAGGAAAATCAATAATTGTTACCAAATTGAAAGAACTGAGTAATACTTCAAGATCATTCTTCCTATCAGAGTCTTCCAGAATATCTATACTGAAATCCCCACAAATAAAATTTGCTCCCTTCTGTCTGACAGCACAATAAGGAGTACTAGTATTTAAGAACTAGTTGAAAATTTTCCAATGTGGACCTAACCACAACTACAATTATAAAATTACCATTATTTAGTTTAAGCTCATAGGCACACATTTCTGAATGTGGCTCTACACAATTTTTTTGGTTTCCCAATTTTTCACTCTATGACAAAATTTAACATATAGGAAACTCCTCCTTTTTCCACATTGTCTCTACTTACGTGTGCTGAAAGCTTATATCAACTTACATTTACCTTTTCCACATCTGTGAATACACGATGTTCAGACAGGCATAGTACAGCTATTGCATTCTCTGTTTCTAATCTTCCAAACAAACATGAAGTTCATCTACTTTTTTTTATAATCCCCTGATATTCTGATGAAATATACTAAAAAATATTTTGCACTGTACTTTTTTAAGAATCTTATGATATTTCTTTCAATCTTGTATCACTGGACACTGATCTTACCCTAAAAAAGAAGCACTCCCATAAGTTTCAGTGGCCTCCTTTAAGAATTTTGCTATCAACTTAGCCAATTTACCCTTGCCTTTCTTACTGAGATGCAGGCTATGAAAACCCACCTATCAGTAGCATCAACAGGAGCCGAACCCGTCTGATGCAGTAGCCGCCTGAAGCAGCTGATCCAACACTATATTGACCCTCCTTACAGAGCTGTTCAACCAGGACTTATCATACCGCATGCAAGTAGGCACTAACCCAACATTTGGATAACAGTAAAATAGCAGTGCCCACCATCCTGATGACACCAAGGGTAAAATCTGACTGCCGGTATTGCGAATTTTGGTATTTCCTAAATGTAGAATAGAAAGTGTCCAGATAAATTGCTGCACAAACAAACAAAATTAGAATTACATACAGAGTTAAAAGTTGTACACCTACTTATTCAGGCACCTTTTTAAACTATCAGTTACAGAGTCACAATACATTTATTCTACAATAAAATTCATTGCAGTTTGGGAGTAATAAAGACACTAGCAAATGCCATATCAGAAGAATAAATGACCTGCTCCTGCCTGTATTAAATCTAACTTGTTACAGTGCTCGAGTCAAATACACAACTGCACAACTATTTTTCATGTTCTATCCATGGAAAGAAAATGTCTGTCACACAGCCAAAGTGTTTTCAAATGTAGATTAAAAGGATTTCTCTTTAACAACTCCATATATATTATAGAGGTATTCTTGGACCAAAATAAGTACTCAAATACTATTCTGTAAATGACCAGCATGTAGCCATATAAATATATAATTTTGTTTTAAATTGTAACTGTATTTTTTGTTTAATTGGTTAGCACCACATCACAGCACTTTTTGCAAAAATTATTAAGGGATCAAACTAACTAACTAAAACAGAAAAGTACCCTAGGTAACTCCAGCAGTGTAGCTATGTGATCCACCTTTTTATGAAAGGCAAGAAATGTCTTCTTGTTTGCCACACATTTTGTCCTTGGTCCTATTCTACTCTTAATAGACAGCAATGCCTTATTACTTCATACAGATGGAGGTAAATTAGATATTCACTCATTTGTTAAAGGTGTCAAACTATCCAAGACATGCAAGCAGAACCTGATCCAGGATACTGCACCAGGCTGCTTAACCATCCTCTAAGCCCAGGTTTCACTTCATCAAATTTCTTGTTCCACATAAAAAGATATTCTCCAATGAAAAAATGTTATTCAAATCTGAAAGAAATTGTTGGAGTGTAAGCCTAATAAGTACCGGCCACAGATGAAAACCAGTAGCGCACTGTTTGCAAACTTCATTTTGGCAGATGGGGAGCAGCACAGAGGCTCAAAGGAGACTGCTGAGCACATGAAAATACCAGCAAGTGATTACACATAACAACTACCCAGCTTCTGTGTAACTACTGTAGGTGTGCTAATTATATATGGATCATTCCATGTCAGTTCAACCAGGGGCTCCAGCTCATAAGTCTCAGATTTGTCTGAAATTCAGTACACTAATTCTACCATGTGTGGAACACTCGTGTACAAAGTATTAGTTTTCCCTGACTATTAGTTCCAGAATTATGACCTGTGAAAGAAGGTGGCATGACCCGGAAACTGCAATCTGCATCTGGAAATCTATCTTCAGACCCAACTTCAGGCCTTAATAACTTAGGAACTATTCCACACAGTCCAGTGAAATTTTTACAACCCAGTAACATCCATTTACAGAACACACTCCATGAATCAAAACACCAACAACTAATTTCTGAGGGAAAATAAAAAATTCCAAAATGTGATTAAAAAAATGTAACACGTTAAAAGGTACACATTGTAGGTGCCCTCTATGCCAAATATAATTCACTCAAAAAGGGTATAAATTTTTTTTGTGGTAAGCTTAATGTGCCCTAAACACACACAGAACTCATCTTGCCCATATCAGTCACAAAAACTGAGTTACATGCACACGAAAATACAAAAATTTGAAAAACTACCTGAAAAACATGGATTTTTTTAAGTGTAGTAACAAAAAAGGGACAAGTGGTATCCAAGCCAAATTTCACACACTGCATAAGTAGACCATAATGATATAGATCTCAAAATTTCAGCATGTTATTGCAAGACATTTGTGTACAATGGAAGTTGACAGATGTATTTGGTGATGTGGCCATTGTTCCACAACACAATTTTGTAAAAACATATCATAAACTGTTCTGCCTCTTCTTATCCTCTCCCACAACTTTTTAATCACCAAGCAACAACATATAGACAGATTAACACAACCTATCATTAATGTTTACTGCACCTTAACTGCTAAAAACCAGTCGATTGTGCTTCAAACAGAAGTTCTCCCACACTTTAGCTACTGTACTCTGTACATTGAGTGACAAATTGTACTGCCTTCCTGACACTGTGGTAGGAACTGGAACTGTCATAAGAATATGTTCAAAAGAAATCCAACACCTGTCTGCCAAACGTGGCCAATGAAATGATCTTGCTGGTCCTGCTGGTGCCATGAAGTTCACAAATACACCACCTTCTGCTTCACAGCACTCTGCCACACATCCTAAGTACCATTTGTCATCATAAACAGCAATAACATAGCAACCTGGCTGTATGTTGCTGCTTTTGCTTCTGAATCCTGAGTCAGACACACTGTGAAGACACAGTGCATGAACCTATAGTTATAACTGAACAGTCTGCTCATCTGCACATTGTCAGAGTCTGCTGGGGAGAAGTGATGATGGCTCCTTGTGCCTGCAACAGTTTTAACAGCTTTTTAGCAACTCTTTGACTGATTTCACCTCATCTTTTGAAACATAGAATGATTGTATGCCAGAGATATTTTTCTGTACCCAGGTAAATAATTGAAGAGGTGTTAGAATGTGACCCTCTGTAGGGTGCTGCAGACTAGCTCATGATGCCATGCGCTTAATGGTAGCACCAATACCATCACATAAATTTTTACCATGACTTGTTGCGAAAAAATTCCATTCTGCGTGAATCTGAAAATCATGATAATGCATGCATAAATTTTTGAGATTTTTACAGTTTTTGTAATGATTAGCTGCCCCATCACTGAAGTATTTCGCAAAATGTATGTGAGGCAGCTTGTTTTTCACATATGCCATGACAGTGCGAATGTGGGCATGAACTGCAATGGCATCATGAATTAAACAGTCACTAAAAACACACAGGTTCATGACAGACACATCACCTGATTCACCTCTATAGTAAATCGCAAATGGCTGGAGAGTTGCTTGACTGTTGTCTCAATGATATCCTTGGATGGCATCTTGAACTAAAAATGCATACTTTTCAGAAAAGTCTAGTAGGCCTATTACTATAATTTCATCTTGTTTCAAATTATCATTACAAAACTGGTTTGACAACACATTTCAACAAAATCTTCCACTGTATTTTGCTTTGTTTCAAGACTTGTGCGATCCATGTGTGTCCATTGTTTATAAGAAACAAGTTCATCATCATCCATAAGGATTTCACCATACAGTTTGTTATTCATGTGTTCTACAAGATTTGCCTTACCAGGACACTTTTCACACCTGTGTATCATGCACTGGTAGGAACTGATGTCACACACTAGCAGTTTCATTGCACCTTTGTAATCCACACCAGAATCCTTTATAGCAGCAAACATCATCTTAGCATTTTGATGGGTCTCACATACACAAACATTGTGTGTGCCCCTTGCACTTACAGGCACAACCCATTTTGGCCAAAGATTGAAAAAAGATGATAAACTTACTTTGGTATTGGGATACTTTTCCTTGAATTCTACATATAGGCCTAGTTCTGGTATGTTGCACATCAACAGTCTTTTTTGCATCTGTACACATACATTTCCCATTTTCACTGTTACATAGTCTTTTTTCCAGGCATTATTCGGCTGTAGTCGTTATTTTCATAAAACTCCGACGCTAGCACCTTTATTTCTGAACTCAATTGCTTACCCTGAGCCTGCTGGAGTTGTGGAAGCACTCCTTGGGTTGCTTTTATTTTCCTAGCTTGCCTTACCATATATGTAGAAACATTGAATTCCTTTGCAGTGTAGTCAATAGACCAGCGGGAAGGTGCAAGGGTAAGAAAAGCTACTTTTTTCTGGCGTGTGGATATGGCACATTTTTCTTTCAAATCATGCACAATTTTGTCCAAATCTGAGCATTTATGGCATGATTTCTGTTCCTTTGGAGCAGATAGTTCTTCCTCTTCCACCATTAGTGTGTCAGCTATTTTGTGTTTTAATTCCATTTGAACTTCTTGTAGTTTCCTTCTACCATAGCTGGGCCTGTCTCTTTTCCCAACTTTGTGTCTCTTCGTGGGAGACAAACCAAGAGCAGTCACTGAAGTATTTAATTGGTCATCCACTGTGGTTGTAGGTGGCTGATACTCTTCGTCGCTGTCATGTAAATTATCAGAATATTCTTCATTTTTTAGCAGTGTAACACACCTGGAACATAACTTTTGTCCTGGTTTCATGTTAAGTCCCATGCACTGATTCACTTTCAATACTGATTTTATACCAATTTCTCTGAGGCTAAACTTCACTGTCTTCTTATGAATTCGAAATGGATCAAAACAACTTCTTTGTAGGAAAGAATACTTATCCAGAAACACTTTCATATGATGATAACAAACACTAAAGTTTCCTGGAACTGTACTTCTTGTGCCCACAGGGTGTATCCCAGTCCTCCATTGCAACAAATCTTGGTCTGATTCATCCAGATCATACAGTACAAAGCGAATGCCACATTTTGTTCCATATGTTGTTTTATGACATTCAGATGCTTGTGCTCTAGCAATACTGCAACTTGTTTGATCAAATGCACCACTAGTACACTCGTCTGCCTCCATACTGACTTTCCACAACAGTACTGACCAGTCTGTACTAGAATCTTTAAAAAAAATGAGTAACCTGTAATTGTCGCTCGTTTCCTTTGTTGTTCCTTCCTAACAATGACTCATTCTGTCCCTGAAAACTACCATTGTTTAACTTTCTGTTGCCTAATGGTTCCCAACAATTGCTGCAGCTTTATCTGAAACAAGCTGTCTGCATCATCACTATTACTTGCTAAATCATGTTAAAGGAACGTAACCAAATACATCTCTGTCAACTTTTATTGTACACAAATTCCTTGTAATAACAAGTTGAAATTTTGCCACATATTATATTATGGTCTACTTATGCAGTGTTTGAAATTTGGCTTGGCTATCACTTGTCCCTTTTGTGCTACAACACCTAAGTGTTTTTCAGGTAATTTTTCAAATTTTTGTATTTTCATGTGCATGTAACTCAGTTTTTGTGACTGATATGGGCAGGATGAGTTCTGTGTGTGTTTAGGGCACATTAAGCTTACCATAAAAAAATTTATACCCTTTTTGAGTGAATTATATTTGGCATAGAGGGCACCTACAATATGTGCCTTTTAACATATTACATTTTTTTAATCACATTTTGGAATTTTTTATTTCCCCTCAGAAAAATGTTGTTGGTATTTTGATTCATAGAGTGTGTTCTCCAAGTGGATGTTACTGGCCTGTAAAAATTTCACTGGACTGTGCAGAATAGTTCCAAAGATATTAAGACTTGAAGTTCGGTCTGAAGATAGATTGCCAGATGCGGGTTTCAATTTCCAGGTCACACCACCTTCTTTCACAAGCCATAATTCTGGAACTAATTGGCAGGGGAACTTAAAATTTTGTACATGAGTGTTCCACACTTGGTAGCATTGGTGTGCTAAATTTGAGCCAAATCAGAGACTATCAGCTGGAACATTTTCTAAAATTAGTTGAATTGACATGGAATGACCCATATGTTTCCCCCTTGTCCAGTACATGGTGTAAAGCACTTTTATTTCTCGTAAATTTTCATCAAAGTGAAATGCTGCACCACTGATAGTTACTTGTTCTCTAGCTCATATTCATGATAAATGTTGTGATGTAGAACAACCCACATCTGGAAACGTGCAGTTTGGATACAAAATAAGTTTGAAAATTGGATCACTTTTATATCTTCCACTCCAAGGTATGGTAGAGCTGCCCAACGCATATGTATTGCAAACATTTTCTGGATCAGCTCAGTCCATCACATACTATTTTCGTATGACTACAATAACAGCAGCAAGACACTGGTACATTCACAACTAGGTGGGTTGGTTGTGGAGTTCCACAGGTGCCCACCAGCTTTTGTGGACCTTGTGTATTAAAGCATGTGGCACAGATACACCTCATGCAATTAACACTAGGGTCACCAAGTGGAGCAGCTCCTGTAGGGCACAGAGGTAAGAGCTCATGGTCACCACTGTGTGTATAGTGCGAAGTGAGAAATTTGAAAGTGATGCAACAATCTTACATTTCAGGGCATGGGTTTCTTATCAAAACTTTAGCTACTATGCCTCTTCCACAATGCACAGAAATCTGTAATAATAATTGTGAAACACCCTTTATGAAGAAGCTATGTGATATACGAGATGCCAAGGAGAAACATCTTTAACCTACATTTGAAAACACTTGTACTGGCTTACAGAAATTGTCAGACTTTTATAGCTGCATATTTCACCCCATTCTGCACAAAAGATAGTTTCATTAAATGGTAATGCATATCTTTTTTCCTTCCAGTGATTCACTTATCAATATCTCTGTTATGCTCAAACTCAGATGTACGCTTATTGTTGATAAATTTCATAAGTGAATAAACGTAAAATGAGGATATGATCAATACTCCCAGATGCTGAAAGAGATGCCTGCAAGATGCATATGAGCAAGCTCCAAATGTAATTCTAATTACTTCCTTTTGTGCAATGAATCCTTTTTGCCTAAGGGAGGAGATAGCCACAATATTATCCCAGAAGACATCAGTGAATGGAAATACACAAAATATGTTAACTTACTGATTTTCATATCCTCAAAGTTGCTAACTATTGTTACGGCAAAAGCAGCCAAACTTATGTCTTAGCAGGTCTCCTGAATGTTTTTCCTGTAGGCCTATAATTTTTCATTAGTATGAACACCTCAGAAATTTGAACTTTCCACATAGTTTATTATATCTTGTTGGTATACTAGATTAAAAGGAGATAAGATTTTTTTTTTTTTTCGACAGTATAAAATTGGAAGAGTTTTTAAATCCACCTCATTTATGCAAAACCAGTCTGTAATATTCACAAGAACATCATTTACTGTTTTCTCCATTGATGCTTCTATGCTTGGCTTCAAAATAATCATATGCAAGGAGAACTACTAATGCCTCCTGATCCAAATAAAATGTCAGAGCATTAACATAAAGCAAGAACAGTAGTGGTCCAGTGGTCAAACCCTGTGGGACTCCCACTGTAACGCAAATCACAGGACATCATTTTTTGTAGTACTTTAACAGCCTAGGGTAACTTTATACATTGTGATTCTTAAATAAAAATATAAACAGGCATGTGCTGAACTGTGTATTCCATAAAAAAACCTTCTATAATGGAGTATTATGACTGCCTTCAGTAACCCACAGAAGATACCAATGAGTGATCTTTTATTACTTACAGATTTTATTATGTGTCCAATAAATGCATAAACTGCTGAACTGGAAGAGTAGTCCTTTGGAAATCCAAAGTGTGATCGACTATGTATCATATTAGTACACAGGTGAATAACAACCCTGAATTACATTGCTGTCTATGCTGAATTACATTACTTTCTCAAAATACCCAGAAAAATAATGTATGGAATGAAGCTTGATGGTAGTTGGGCTGTTCCATGAGAACATGTACACAAACCTTAAAATTTCAGCTTCTGTACCCTCTAAGAAATTAGTTTTTAGAAGTACTATGATGATGCATCATAAAGTACTATATTAACAGAATATATGTGAAAAACTTTACAATTATCTTAACCCAGCCATCTTGATAGCTTATATTGACTTTATTTAATCAGCAAAGTTCCCATTACCAAAAAAATCCTGAAATTTGTTTTTCAGAGTGAATGCATTTTTATATGATCCTGAAGATACACATGGAAATGCAGATTCATCAGATAGATAAACGTCTCACAGCTAAGAAAAAAATATTAACTATAAACAACATTTTGTAATGGTAACGGAGTGACACACATGCGGTAACAGAATGACATAAATGGGGTGACAGAATGACAATAACTTTATAACTGTATAACTGTATTTGACTGACATGCCTTACGATGTAGGTCAAATACATTTATATGCTGCCTATACTCTAATTTTGTATGTTGGTTATAGTGTTAGTATAAAAAATTGTTCAAATGGCTCTGAGCACTATGGGACTTAACTTCTGAGGTCATCATTCCCCTAGAACTTAGAAGTACTTGAACCTAACTAACCTAAGGACAGCACACACATCCATGCCCAAGGCAGGATTCGAACCTGTGACCGTAGCGGTCGTGCGGTTCCAGACTGTTGCGCCTAGAACCGCTCGGCCACTTCGGCCAGCTAGTGTTAGTAAAAACTGGAAGGGGAGTGGAGAAGTCCCAAAAACCAAGAACGTACTTTTCAGAGAGAAAAAACATATTCAGTGAGTATGAGCAGTATCTGCTGAAAGGTGAGTTACTAAGTTTCTTTAGTAAAGATTACAATGAAATGATGAAATGACTAAATGGCTGCATATTACATACAGAATAGAGTTAGGCTAATTATTTTGATAAGCAGTATTTCTTCTTCCATAACCTATGCTGTGTCTGGGAAGGGATGGCAATGCCAAATTATAAGAAAAACTCAATACTGCCTATAGAAAAAGAAGTCACTGACTTCCTATGTACCTCAACACAATGTTGATGTCTTTGAAAGTCACTATGTATTATGCCTAAATAATAAGAGACATTTTTATGTATTGTGTTGTTAGATCACCATGTTGAATAGATTTTTTTTTATTTAAAATAGGTATTGGTTTACTTGTAGCAATTACACTATTTCCACAATAATTCTCAAACAAAATATTTCATTTTTACAGTTGTTATCATGCCTCTCACATCAGCTGAGAAAATGAGAGCATACTGGAAGTGACTCAAGCAGAAAGGGTTAAGCGATGAGATTAAGAGAAAGGACAGGGAAAGGAAAAGGTTGAAATGGCAAAGTTTAGCTGCTGCTCCACTGAAGAAGCAATGGGAAAAAGAGAAACTTAATCAAAGAAAATTTAGAAATAAAGTTAGAGGCAGCAGTGAAGGCAATGGTGGTCATGCTTGCATCATCTACACCAATAGTCCATATAAATCTCCAGCTACATTAAGGAAAACAGCTAAATGTGTGGAAACTTGTTTACCTAGAAGTCCGAGAAAGTGCAAGAAAGTTGTCTTGAAATTAGCTGCTTCTCATGGAGTTTTAGTAAAATAACAACAGGAGAAAAATCAGATTCAACACCTAAATCCAGGCACAGAAGAAGCTGTTGCTACTTTTTATGTTCGAGACGACATTTCATGGCAAACTCCTGGAATGAAAGATTATGTGATAATGAAGGATAAGGAAAGTAGAAAAAACAAAGTCCGTAACATGTACATGATCATGACATTGAAAGAAGCACATGCTATATATCAAGAGGAATTCCCAGACAAGCCAATAAATTTTGTCCAAGTTCTGTGCATTGAGACAAACGTTTGTGTGCACCTTACAGGCTACACTGCACAATGTGTGTGTGTGTGTGTGTGTGTGTGTGTGTGTGTGTGTGTGTGTGTGCCGCTACCACAAGAACGTAAAACTATTTTAGACAGTTATTAACGAAATTGTTCCAAAAGTGAAAACCACATTTTCTGACTTCATTAGCACAATAGTCTGCCATCAAAAGAAAGAAGTTTGCAAATGTATCTTTGAAAGATAAGTATTCTTTGGATGAGAACTTAATGAAGAAGCTGATCAAATGGGCCCAATGGCAAACAGTGAACCGGCAAATCACTGTGAAAGAGATACATGGTACTGTTGGTCAGAGTCTTGATGATCTTTCAAACATGCTACCCCTATTCTTACATTTATTAAAAGACAACAATCAAATTTTTCTAAAAAAAAAAAATGAATTCTACAAACAAGAACATCCTGGTGCAAGTAGATTTTGCAAAATATTTTACTGTTCAACTGCAGAGTGAAGCCCAGAGCACCCATTGGTCAAAACCACAAGTCACTCTGTTTACAGCATATGTCTGGGACCCACAAAACAAAGGATATTCTTGTGCTGTTGTTAGTGATGAACTTGATCATAATAAATATTCAGTGTATGCTTACCTAAGTAAGATTGTAGAGCACATTATATCCATGTACCCAGAGGTATAATCTGTCACATTCAAGAGTGATGGTGCAGCCAGTCAATTTAAGCAGCATTTCCTGTTTGCCAACTTGACATATTTCAAAGAAACCTATAGAATAAATATTTCATGGGACTTCTTAGTCACATCACATGGCAAATGTTTCATGGATGGGATTGGTGGAACTGTAAAGCATGCAGTCGGCAATATCTGCAAGGCTGGGAAACACACACTATCTGGTGCTGAGGACTTCACAAAAATTGCTTGTGAAAGATGTTTTTTACATCTCTGACTTGCAAATTCCAGAGAATAAGGATGAATTAGATCAAATGTGGATGGGAATAGTTTCAACAGACCAGAACAAAACCCTCCATGCTGTTACAACTACCGCTCCAAATATTATTGAGTGCAAGCATTACTCACTATGTCCCCAGAGGTTTGTGCACAATTTCAAAAAGCGATCTTCAGTGAAAGAAAATTCACAGGAATTAACATCATACGGCCTTCCATCAAGGGAATTTTGCTCTGGTTTCCTATTCTGGAAGAAACAGATGAAGATTTTTTGTGGGGCAGATGATTTATGTTGAAGATGGTAACGAAACTTCATTTATTAGAATGAATGACACAAATGGAAACATGTTGGGTAAAAGAAGGACCAAATTGTAGAGAAACTAGCTGCGCCTACTATAGATCAGAGGAATAAGTACATTTGCCCTACCCAATCAGCAGTGCACAATAAAATGTAATTTTCAAGTGAGAGTGTCGTTCCGTTACTATTAAGAGTCATTCCACTACCAGAACTTTTTAAAAATTTTGTTAGTAAAATATTAGTTTAATGCATGTATCTTCTATGCCATTTTGTTTCCCATTTATTCCTCTTCATAATTTGGTTTTTATGAATTGTTTTTAGGAAATGGGTGAGCTGAATTATTGTTGCGTTATAAATGGGAACAATATGCGTGTCTGAACTACATCATTCCATTACCAGAACTTTTTTTACGTCTCACTATATGAATGAAACTTATACTATTAAATTAAATAAATTGTGTTCCTTAGCTTATGTAGAAAATACAGTATTAAATTTTTTGTCTCTTATCATGATTCTTGATCTTTTCTATGCTTAAAGTGCAAACTGAGTGTCATTCTGTTACTTGTGGAACTACTCAGTTACTGATAGGCATGGAGTCAGACTTCTTTATTGAGAAGTCTAACAATTGCACATTTCAATTTACCTCGGAAAACACCCTTACATGAACGGCCCAGATGACCTACCTCATTTCAGATGGGGATGTGAGATTTTTATCTCACGAAATGGCCTCTATATTGCTTTTATGGTGTACTGTTTTGATTCCTCTTCTGAACTATTTACCCAATTTTTCATATATTTTTAAAAAGTATTTATCAAAAATATCTGCTATACATTAACTGTCTTTCACAATGATCTCACTCCCTTTAGCAGAAGAAATGTTGTCATCTATGGCTTTTTCCCTGTCCCTCTTTTAACAATATTCCACACTGATTTGATCTTATTGTCTGAGCTGCTAATTTCAGGCAAGATGTGCATACCCCTGGATATTTGACTTTTCTTAACTGGTTACTGTACTGTTTATAATATAAAAGTACTTCTAGTGGCTATTTGATATATGTCCATTTTTTGTTGTGGAGAGGCTCTGATTCAATGACTTCCATTTATTACACTCAACTATCTTTTTAGGATAACTTCTTTCAAAAATGGATATAAACTCATTAAGAAGTATGTTGATTTTGGAGCTGGCATTAGGCTCATTGTAAACTTCACTCCAGTCAATAATTTTTAAGCTTTCTGCAAAATATTTAGTAGTTTTATCATTAATCAGTCTCACTAACTTCATTGTGTTTTTCTGGTCTGTACATGGGGCTAAGTTATGTAATGCAACTAAGTACATTATTACCTGACAATTAATTTACCACAGGATAGGCATGTGTTTCTTTAATTTCTGCATATCAATTAATACATTCTCTATAAGGGTACTAGTATCTTGAGCAACTTGGGTAGGGAAATTTATGAGACAAGCACGTTAAAGTTGTAAGTTAATAATCGCATTCTCCTGTGTAACAGACAGCACAACAAACCATCAACATTTGTCACCAAAATTTCTGAATCATCCAGTAGAGAGCTGTATACTGTAACCTAAACAATTATTAACTTTTCCAATACTAACTCACAAGCACATGCTTATGTGTCTTGATTTATGCAGAATTTATTTATTTCTATATTTTCGTGTTTATGTTCCTTTCTTCAAAATGTGACAACAACTCCTTCACCCATTTTGGATCTAAGCTACATGAATATGCAGCTAATTTATAGCCACTTACATAAAATTTTCTATCCCTGCAGCAATATGGTGTTCAAACAGACATACAATTTTAACATCTCATTTACTTCATTTTTTATCCCTTCCCCTCCTAACATTCAGACAAAGCAAGTTGGTTACACCTTCTTTCTCTTATTATTATAAGCTGAACTGGGAATCTCAGTCATATTAATTTCCTTTCACAATATCTGCCTGAATTTGACCTAAATACAATTTCTCATCTGACTCCAATAACTACAGGTATTTGCCTTTGTGGGCTTTTAGGTTCCATTGTATTTTCTGCTAATGGATTTGCTAATGTTTCCTTGCCCCTACTACTCACGTGTAGGCCATGAATAGGCTATCCTCATCTCCCAATAGCAACTATTGGGGCAGCACCAATTTCAGAATTTGCATTTGTCTGAAGAAACCAGTCAGCTACATATTTAGCCTACTTCCATGAAACCTGATTTAACTGATGACTGCGCCATAGAATCTCCACAAAACCCACATTTGTGTGCTCAGTAACTGCCTTTAATTTTCCCATGTCACCCCAATGCTGGATCTTAGGAGTCTTGGCAGGCAGTTTACAGCTTCCCCAGCTGTTAACTACTGATCATCTTTGTTGAAATCCTTACACATTTAACGTAAATATTCTGTTACCTGGCACTTCGTTTCACACCATTTGTGTCCTTGTATTCTCACCCATTTTCCCCTGTATCTCCTGATCTACACTTCTTTTCCCAGTGTCCTTTCTGTTTTTCCCGCTTCAGATTTGTAATTAAGAGCTGAGTGGATGATTATACTGTAAAACACGGTTGTGCAAAGTGATTCAAATGATTACGGCGGTTCAAAGTCATTTAACAGATGTATTCACATTCACAACAACCAGTATCACCGAGATGCTGCAAATGTTACTTCGAGACAATATTGTACTTTTCTCCATTTCTTGGGCTCCGTATCAAAAAATAATAATAATAATAATAATAATAATAATAATAATAATAAGCATTCTAGAACTATCATATTTGCAACAACTGAGATGTATTTGATTCAATAAACACGAAGGAAAAATAAATGTACCTTCACCTCAATAATTCAGAAACCTTATCGCCTCAGTTCAAAGAGTCCGATACACAAATCGCAACTGAACCAAGCAGTATTGTTAAGCTGAATATAGGAAAGAAAAATGGTAAAAGTCTTACCGTACTTGTTATTACCGCTGATCAATGACAAAACCAGCAATATGGGGCAGGATCCACCCACAAGTAAGAATCCTACACTCAAATATAAACGTTGAGCAATATCTGAACCTTCAAAATAATTTGGGCGGATCCACATCCTGAAGACTTCGCGCTTGTTTTCAATGAATGCATCATATGTTGTCTATCGCAATGATGCCTAACTGCAACTAGTAATGATTAACACTAAACTTCACGGGGCTGAATCACACCATAAGAAAAATATCCGACAACAACAAATCCAATAACTGTCTCACTCGTTCACTCAAGTCAAACTCCCAGTCTCTACTGTTTATTTGGATCCTACCGCTTCTCCAAAGATTATTACTAACAACAACAAGTAAACAATGCGCAAGGTATCAAAGTTTGTATACCATACACGCATTAATTTCACTGTATATTTCTTCGTTTACCGTGGGAATTTATTTTCATAGTCATGGATTACTTTATCCATTATTCATTTTAAAATTATTAAAATATAATGTAGTCATAAAATATACTGGGAAAGAAATTTTGTTGTAAAATGTTAAATAATGAGAGAAGAAATTATGGAGAGATGTGCGAAAGACAGCATCCATAAGAAGTGTATTAAATGTGGTTCATGAAAGTCAGTTTATGTACCGTGTGCCTAATTACAAATTTTTATCAGATCACAATCCGGAGCGTCTTCTTCATACTGGGATACACAAAACAACTTAAGAACTGCTACAATTTTAAGGCAAGGAATAATCACCGGAGGTAACGCAGATTGCATTAATATAATTTATATTTTGAATGAAGTGTCTCTTTATTCCGGTTAAGAACATATCACTTTACGTCATATTCCATGGATAGAACGGAGAGTAAAAGGCTATCTGGCACATACACTTAAGAGCCAAAGAAACTCGTACACTTGCCTAATATCGTGTAGGGCCCCCGCGAGCACGTAGAAGTGCCGAAACACGAAGTGGCATGGACTCGACTAATGTCTAAATTAGTGGTGGAAGGAACTGGCACCATGAATTCAGCAGGGCTGTCCATACATCCGTAAGAGTACGACGTTGTGGAGATCTCTTCTGAACAGCACATTGCAAGACATCCCAGATATGCACAATAGGGTTCATATCTGTGGAGTCTGGTGGGCAGCGGAAGTGTTTAAACTCAGAAGACTGTTCCTGGAGCCACTCTGTAGCAATTCAGGACGTGTGGGGTGTCGCATTGTCCTGCTGGGATTGCCCAAGTCCGTAGGAATGCACAGTGGACATGAATGGATGCAGATGATCAGAGAAGATGATTACGTACGTGTCACTCATCAGAGTCGTATCTAGACGTATCGGGGGTCCCATATCACACCAACTGCACACGCCCGACACCATTACAGAGACTCCACCAGCTTGAACAGTCCCTTGCTGACATGCTGGGTCCATGGATTGATGAGGCTGTCTCCATACCCGTACACGTCCATAGTCTCGATACAATTAGAAATGAGACTCGTTCGACCACACTACATGTTTCCAGTCATCAACAGTCCAATGTCAGTGTTGATGGGCACAGGCGAGGCTTAAAGCGTTGTGTCATGCAGTCATCAAGGATACACGAGTGGGCCTTAGGCTCCAAAAGCCCATATCGGTGATGTTTCGTTGAATGCTTCACGCGCTGACACTTGCTGATGGCCCAGCACTGATATCTGCAGCACTTTGCGGAAGGTCTCTGTCACGTTGAACGATTCTCTTCAGTTGTCGTCGCTCCCATTTTCGCAGGATCTTTTTCCGGCCGCAGAGATGTCGGAGATTTGATGTTTTACCAGATTCCTGATATTCACGGTACGCTCATGAAATGGCCATACGGGAAAATCCCTACCTCATCGCTACCTCCGAGATGCTGTGTCCCATCGCTCATTCACCGACTGTAACACCATGATCTAACTCACTTTAATCTTGATGACCTGCCATTGTAGCAGCAATAATCGCTGTAACAACTGCACGAGACACTAGTTGTCTTATATAGGCGTTGCCGATCGCAGCACCGTATTCTGTCTGTTTACATATATCTCTATTTGAATACACATACTTAATGGCTAAGCAGGCATGGCTAGAGGACAAATGTATGGATGTAGAGGGTTATCTCACTAGGGGTAAGATAGATACTGCTTACAGGAAAATTAGAGAGACCTTTGGAGAAAAGAGAACCGCTTGTATGAATATCAAGAGCTCAGATGGAAACCCGTTTCTAAGCAAAGAACGGAAAGCATAAAGGTGGAAGGAGTATATAGAGGGTATATACAAGGGTGACGTACTTAAGGACAATATTATGGAAATGGAAGAGGAGGTAGATGAAGATGAAATGGGAGATATGATACTGCATAAAGAGTTTGACAGAGCACTGAAAGACCTGAGACGAAAAAAGGCCACCAGAGTAGACAAAATTCCATTAGAACTACTGACAGCTTTGGGAGAGCCAGCCCTGACAAAACTATACCATCTGGTGAGAAAAATGTATGGGACAGGCGAAATACCCTCAGACTTCAAGAAGAATATAATAATTCCAATCCCAATGAAAGCATGTGTTGACAGATGTGAAAATTACCGAACTATCAGTTTAATAAGTCATTATTAAGAAAAAGCAAACTTACGTTTCTAGCACTTGTAGACTTTCGAGTAAGCTTTCGACAATGTTGAATGGAATACTCTCTTTTAAATTCTGAAGTTGGCAGGGGTAAAATACAGGGAGCGAATGGCTATTTACACTTTGTACAGAAACCAGATGGCAGTTATAAGAGTCGAGGGGCATGAAAGGGAAGCAGTGGTTGGGAAAGGAGTGAGACAGTGTTGTAGCCTATCCCCGATGTTATCCAATCTGTATTTTGAGCAAGCAGTAAAGGAAACAAAAGAAAAATTCAGAGTACGTATTAAAATCCATGGAGAAGAAATAAAAACTTGAAGGCTTGCTGATGACATTGTAATTCTCTGAGAGACAGCAAAGGACGTGGAAGAGCAGTTGAACGTAATGGACAGTGTCTTGAAAGGAGGATATAAGATGAACATCAACAAAAGCAAAACGACGATAATGGAATGTAGTCGATTTAGCTCGGGTGATGCTGGGGGATCAGATTAGTAAATGAGACACTTAAGGTAATAAAGGAGTTTTGCTACTTGTTGAGCAAAATAACTGATGATGGTCTAAGTAGAGAGGATACAAAATGTAGACTGTCAATGGCAAGGAAAGCATTTCTGAAGAGGAGAAATTTGTTAACATCAAGTATGGATATAAGTGTCAGGAAGTCATTTCTGAAAGTATTTGTATGGAGAGTAGCCATGTATGGAAGTGAAACATGAACGATAAATAGTTTGGACAAGAAGAGAATAGAAGCTTTCGAAATGTGGTGCTACGAAAGAATGCTGAAGATTAGATGGGTAGATCACCTAACTAATGAGGAGGTATTGAATACAATTGGGGAGAAGAGGAATTTGTGGCACAACTTGACTAGAAGAAGGGATCAGTTGGTAGGGCATGTTCTGAGGCATCAAGGGATTACCAACTTAGTATTGGAGGGCAGTGTGGAGGGTAAAAATGGTAGAGGGAGACCAAGAGATGAACACACTAAGCAGATTCAGAAGGATGTAGGTTGCAGTAAGTGCTGGGAGATGAAGAAGCTTGCACAGGATAGAGTAGTATGGAGAGCTGCATCAAACCAGTCTCATTACTGAAGACCACAACAACAACGACGTATACCAGTTTCTTTGGAGTTTCAGTGTATAAAGAAGACAAAGATGTACATCTGAAACCATAAAATAAAATAAAACATAAAATTTTTAGAGTTTTTGTGAAGATATTCTTCCATTTAGCACAAAGACATCCTCAATAACGAGTTCCTTATTTGAGTCCTAAATATCTATGTGACATTTAATATACTCTGGCTAGCTGTTGAATACTTCTTTCCATACCCCTCGAAGCTTTTCTAGGTCTTGTATCTGTGGCTAGGTTTAAATTCATGTTTTCACCGTTTTCTGAGGATATGGAAGTATTGGTAATGGCAAAGGAGATTGAGAATGTATAAACTGCCAAACATCAGTCAAAATATCAAGTGTTATGAAGAGATCTCTGCACACTGTTCTAGAATTAACACTTAATGTAATTTGTATTACACGCTTCTTTATTCTGGAAAAAAGTTCCTGTAACTTACATTACCGAAAAAAATCCATAACTCAACGTTGTTTGGAAATATGTAGAATAAAGAGGTTTCTGTATTTTTAAATAGCCTGTAACAGAAATCACAGGTATGGTACTGCAAATATAGTTGAGCTAAAGGGATTAATTAATTCTTGGTAGTGGGTTTCTCAATTAACCTTATGATCTTTAAGTAGTCACAAAAATTTAATACTTCCTATCTATTATATTTCGCTCAGAGATGATTGCTTGTGGAATTGTAAGGGATGTACTGTACTTTGTATATTGAGTCTTGTCGAAATTCAATGATATTCCATTTGCCTTGAACCATCTGTTTATCTGAATATTTAGTTCCTGCCTTTCCATTAAGGTGACTGGTTCTACTTTTTATACCAATACTTACATCATCTGTGGAAAGAAAAAAAAACGCTAGCACAAGTATATCAGAAATAATATAACACCCAGAATAATACCTTGTGATACATTATCTCTGAATGCTTCAAATTCTGAGTGCCTCATGTTGTGTGACCAACATGTAACTGATGCACTCTGCTCACTATTATTCAGCTAAGATAAAACCATGCACATGGTGCATCTACTATTCTATAATAATTTAACTTTTTCTTGAGCATATTATGATCCACACAATCGAAAGTCAAAACGATTCCCACTGGTAGTAATTTTTTATTTCTAGTATGTTATCTATCAAAGGTAAATATAGCATGGTGAACTGACAATCCTGTTTGTTACTGTGTATGGTTTTCTATAGAAAGTTCTTATAAAGTCGATTGCATTTTTTGAATACTGGGAACAGTGGGTCAGATGCTAATTATTTACTAATGTTTTGTCTCCTTTCTTGTATATTTGTTTGAGTCTACTCTACTCTGAAAAGATTCATTATATAAGTAACTCAGTATATTACTAAGTTTAGAAAAACAACCTATCATGACTTTGTGACTGACTTTATCATAAGCACTCAAATACTTGTTTTTATGACTGTTGATTACAGTAAACAGAAAAATTCTTGTGGATATGATGTATGAAGTTAAATTTCATCAATCTTCTTTAAGTTGGCTTTTCTTTGATACTGTGTGGTTTCCACTAAGAAATTGTTAAAATGTTAACTATTATCAGCTACTGATAAATATCATTAAAAGTGCTAGTGATTTAATGCTGCATTGATCAGTTCATTGCCTTCCTTTAAAGAAATTTCTTCAATACTCTGGCTCATTTTTTCTCTCTCACTTTTACTCTGTACCACTCTCTGATCTTGTCGCTAGAGGAGCTTGTTTTCTGCCTTGGAATTTCACACATTTCGATGTGCTGATGAATTTCCTTACAGTTTCACAACATAGTACATAATTTGTTTTGTCCACATCATCATCTCTGTGTCACTTGATGCTAAGTAAGTATTCTCTTTGTTTACATTATATTCTCTTTCCATATGTAACACAAATGCATCTCTTACATGTTCTATGGAACTTATACTCGATTAAGAATAGATGTTCTGCCGGCCAAAGCAAACTACATTACATGATTTCTTGATCACTTCTGTATGGTAAATTTCTGAGAAATGAAACAACATTTCAAAATATTGATATTTATTTTCTGGCAAAAATTTCTGCACACAAACACATCAAACAATATTTATAAGTAAATACACAGAGCCTGTTTACCTTTGACATTTTTTCCTATGTGTAAAATAACATCATAAACAACAATACTTTCCTTCCTCAGTAGAGCCAACTTCCTTACTTAATAAAAGAACATTGCTTCATCGATTTATGATCATGTTTACACACAGTGCAAGCATCAGATCTGTTCAGTTATTGTAAAATCTATATCATTATTCCTTTAATATATCTTATCTCTCTTATGGAGGAACACTGAATGAAAAAATATGCAAGTTGTCGTGAAACTTTTGCATTTCGTCATGAAAACAAAGCAAAGTAGAGGAAAATGCGTAAAAATGGGCACGGGTGTAATTATGGGCACCCCTAGTGAACAGGGTATGGGAAGTGCTGGAGTCTGGTGACCAGGACTGAAAACGGTACCTGTTGTTGATAGACAGTTGCAGTGACCAGTTGGAAGCATTGTTTCAAGCAATATAGCAACAGCGTCAGTTATTGTGTGAAATGGTGTTTGTTCAGGTATATGTGAAATCGTTTTCTTTTTATATCCTTCTGATTAGTTTAAAACAATTCCTCGGTGAAATCCAGAATAACGG
Source organism: Schistocerca cancellata (assembly GCF_023864275.1). Lineage (NCBI taxonomy): Eukaryota > Metazoa > Arthropoda > Insecta > Orthoptera > Acrididae > Schistocerca > Schistocerca cancellata. Next base: position 262,491,026 of record NC_064629.1, on the reverse strand, counting down.
AATCCTAAGCTACTTTTAGAAGCACGTTTTACGTTACACATGCTTTTGGGTTAGACGTGATAGTGGCCATGTTGCTTAAGAATAGTTAGTGTAAATATGGGCCCATTGGATTGGTGTAAAAATGGGCCCCTGTTAAGAAGGGCCCATAATTACACCATCTCTTCGCTCAAACAATGTAAAACATTTAAATGTTTTTATGGGGATATAGTTAGTCGAATTTTGTTTAAAGTTCTTATATACAATTCACAGAGAAACAAACAAATAGAATTTTCAAATTGCGATAGTAGACCCTAATGCTTTTATTCGTGCTTGCAGAATGAAGATAATGAGAAAGTCTATGAATGTAAGAACCAGAGGCATCAGTGACATAAATCTCAGGTGGTACATGCCATAGCAACTGTGTAAGCAAAGGAGACTTCTGTGAAAGGTGCTGCAAGAACATCTGGAGTGCCTTGTATCAGTTTGCAGGGATTTCTTAAACTTTATATAATCCCTGAGCAAGTGGTGACTGAAACCGATTTTAAATATAGATCTCGAAAAACAACTAGTTTCTTATCTTCTCTCACACCTTATGATGTTATGGAGGTTTTTGACCAAGCCTACCTTAGTACCCAACCAGCATTTTTACTTGCCCAGAGAAATTGTTTGACAACCTGTTTCAAAGGAGGAGAAGCAGGACGAGCTTGGACTGAACTTTTTCCTTAGGGACACATGCATCAGTTGTCAATTTGCAAATCTTGTGAAACTTCATATGCCATAGCCTTAGGCTTCAATAAATTGAATGTGATGGTATTCTTTGATTTATTGGCAGACACTTTCAACAACCACTCAGATCCAGCAGACCAAATGTATAACGTGAACGAGACAGGCCTGTTCATTGCCCAAAGTAAAATTCCAAAAGTGATAGGGATGGAAGGGAAGAAACAAATTGCAGCCCTATTGTCTGCAGAAAGAGTGGCTTAATCACAGTTATCCCATGGATGAGAGCTTCCGGACATTATGTCCCGCCAATGATAGTTTTCCCTAGAACCAACAAGTCCCAAGAACTAATGAGATCCTGCCCTCACCTTCCCTCCCCCCCCCCCCCACCCCCCTGGTGCCATTGATGGAGCCCATCCTTCAGGTTGGGTTCAAAACAATTTGTTCACCAAATGGTTTGTTCACTTCATTGAGAAAACATGTCCGAGTGAACAAAGGCTTGTTCTGCTCATCTTGGATGGTCATTATAGCGACGTTCGAAATCCAGATGTGACGGCCAGCCAGGGTGGCCGAGCGGTTCTAGGCGCTACAGTCTGGAACCGCGCGACAGCTACGGTCACAGGTTCGACTCCTGCCTTGGGCATGGATGTGTGTGATGTCCTTAGGTTAGTTAGGTTTAATTAGTGCTAAGTTCTAGGGGACTGATGACCTGAGATGTTAAGTCCCATTGTGCTCAGAGCCATTTGAACCATTTTGAACCAGATGTGACTGACTTGGCGAAAGAATACCACGTGACTATCATCTCATTTCCTCCACATTTCACCCATAAACTGCAGCCTCTCGATAAGACGTTTATGGAACCTCTGAAAACGTGCTACAGCAGGGCAGTGACAGTATGGTTGCATGACAGTGGGCGTCCTCTCACACCTTATTATGTTATGGAGGTTTTTGGCCCAGCCTACCTTCGTACCCAATCAACTGAGATAGCAATAAACGGATTCAAAGTGACGGTTATACCCTATGAACTGTTACATCTTACATCTTCACTGACGCTGATTTCATAGCTGCTGAGTTGGTTGCAGAAAAAAACTTGCTCCACAGTGGAACATAGACCTAATGTTTCTGAATCACATGCTCCTCTACTTGCCATCTCGGGACCATCGACATCATCTGCTTCTTCTTCAAGATATCCTGATGTACAGTCACGTCAAGCTCTAGTTATGCCCGTTGATGGAGCTATTGAAACACCGGGAAGTACTCCAGGTACTTCAAAAAATGCAGTTTCACTGTTCGACAGATCTACTGTCCCCAACATTAAGAAGAGAACCACAACACGGGGACGAAAAGCGGCAACCGCCTGTCACATCACTGGGACCCCAAACAAAGATCAGTTGACAAAGTCGATTGACAAAAGTGCTGTCAAGAAGAGGTCGTTGAGTTTCTCTGGGGCGAGAGACCACCCTGTGGACAGAGGTGCAAAATACACTCCTGGAAATTGAAATAAGAACACCGTGAATTCATTGCCCCAGGAAGGGGAAACTTTATTGACACATTCCTGGGGTCAGATACATCACATGATCACACTGACAGAACCACAGGCACATAGACACAGGCAACAGAGCATGCACAATGTCGGCACTAGTACAGTGTATATCCACCTTTTGCAGCTGCTATTCTCCCATGGAGACGATCGTAGAGATGCTGGATGTAGTCCTGTGGAACGGCTTGCCATGCCATTTCCACCTGGCGCCTCAGTTGGACCAGCGTTCGTGCTGGACGTGCAGACCGCGTGAGACGACGCTTCATCCAGTCCCAAACATGCTCAATGGGGGACAGATCCGGAGATCTTGCTGGCCAGGGTAGTTGACTTACACCTTCTTGAGCACGTTGGGTGGCACGGGATACATGCGGACGTGCATTGTCCTGTTGGAACAGCAAGTTCCCTTGCCGGTCTAGGAATGGTAGAACGATGGGTTCGATGACGGTTTGGATGTACCGTGCACTATTCAGTTTCCCCTCGACGATCACCAGTGGTGTACGGCCAGTGTAGGAGATCGCTCCCCACACCATGATGCCGGGTGTTGGCCCTGTGTGCCTCGGTCGTATGCAGTCCTGATTGTGGCGCTCACCTGCACGGCGCCAAACACGCATACGACCATCATTGGCACCAAGGCAGAAGCGACTCTCATCGCTGAAGACGACAAGTTTCCATTCGTCCCTCCATTCACGCCTGTAGCGACACCACTGGAGGTGGGCTGCACGATGTTGGGGCGTGAGCGGAAGACGGCCTAACGGTGTGCGGGACCGTAGCCCAGCTTCATGGAGACGGTTGCGAATGGTCCTCGCCGATACCCCAGGAGCAACAGAGTCCCTAATTTGCTGGGAAGTGGCGGTGCAGTCCCCTACGGCACTGCGTAGGTTCCTACGGTCTTGGCGTGCATCCGTGCGTCGCTGTGGTCCGGTCCCAGGTCGACGGGCACGTGCACCTTCCGCCGACCACTGGCGAGAACATCGATGTACTGTGGAGACCTCACGCCCCACGTATTGAGCAATTTGGCGGTACGTCCACCCGGCCTCCCGCATGCCCACTATACGCCCTCGCTCAAAGTCCGTCAACTGCACATACGGTTCACGTCCACGCTGTCGCGGCATGCTACCAGTGTTAAAGACTGCGATGGAGCTCCGTATGCCACGGCAAACTGGCTGACACTGACGGCGGCGGTGCACAAATGCTGCGCAGCTAGCGCCATTCGACGGCCAACACCGCGGTTCCTGGTGTGTCCGCTGTGCCGTGCGTGTGATCATTGCTTGTACAGCCCTCTCGCAGTGTCCGGAGCAAGTATGGTGGGTCTGACACACCGGTGTCAATGTGTTTTTTTTCCATTTCCAGGAGTGTACAAAGGCCTTCAAAAAAGAAAATTTGTTCCACGAAACTATCTGATTCATCATAGGACTCTTCAGGCTTCTGCAGCTCTCATCTTGTGGACAGCGATAATGACCTTGATGTGAACGATAGAGATACAACAAACTCAAGTGATGCAACTTGCATCTTGCTGGTGAAAAGTTCTCTCAAGACAGGAGAGCAGAGGTGTGAATTAAACGCATTATGTGCCAAATGTGGACACACTTAGATTGTGGTGACGGAGCTACTTACATTTGCAATTACTGTAAATAATTTCAGATTTCATGTATAAATCTACGAAAGTCGCTTTTTGCAGACTAGTCTACGATTTTGAATTGTTTTAACCCATTTCATTAAAATATTTCAAAAGATTTCTTGCACCTTTTATGTGGATGTACGTATTTGCACCCCCTTTTTTTAAGCTCCATTTTACAAGTTTTTTTGTAAATCTTTGTTTTCGAATAGAAATAATGGATACTAATCGTTGTTTCGCCTCTCATCATTTCTTAAACTTTTTATAATTGTTAGTTATGTCATAAAATCAAGAACTCTTACAAAAGAATGTACCTTTAAGTGAAAAACAAAAGAGGGTGTCCATATTTACACCTTTTCTCTAATAAAATAAAGACAAATAAGATGCCAAAGCAAAAATTCACTACTATTACATGAGTGAGCATCACGAAAACGTTAACTTCGGATCTTCAAAGATGACAACACAATCCTTCCTCCCAACCAATTTCAACATCAACATCAGAACTCTCTACCTGAGAAACCATGATGGTGACATCAAATTGCATTCTGTTCCATGCTGTTGACGGCCAGTGTGAATGCAGACATTTGAAATGCATTGTAGAATATTTTAATGTGATGTGACATTATGTTCCATTCAGTCAAGTGACAAATGGCCTTTGCTCATCAACTTATGTACAGTACTGAGAAGAAGTTTTCAGCAACATAGGAGATAAAAATTCGTTGTGGAGGACTATCAAGAAATGAGTTGACCATTGGGTTGGACACCTGCACAGACATTGCCCAACCATTGTGAAAGTGATAGAAGGAAATATGCCTCAGGGGTTTCTTTTGAGAAACTTACAATATGAAAATAAATAAGAAGAAAAGGGAAATCCATGTATGTAACAAAGTTCCAACAACAGGAAACATACTCTAGACAGAGAGAGGAGGAGGAGATTAGTGTTTAACTTTCTGTCGACTACGAGGTCATTAGGGACAGAGCACAAGCTCGGGTTACAGAAGGATTGGGAAGGAAATCAGCTGTACCCTTTCAAAGGAACCATCCCAGCCTGAAAGTATGTAGGGAAACCATGGATAACTTAAATCCGGATAGCCGGAGACAGGTTTGAACCATCATCCTCCCGAATGCGAGTCCAGTGTGCAAAGCACTGCGCCACCTCACTCGATAGACAGAGAGTACCCGAAGGAAGTCACTTCCTTTAAATGCTTAAGTAGCAGAATAACAAAGGATGACATAGCATGCTGGGAGATTAAATGTAGAGTTTCATAATCCAGAATAGCATTCAACAAGAAGAAGAACCTAATACAAACGAAAAGTCTTAGTTTAAACATTAGGAAACAGTATATAACAACTTTTGTTTGGAGCTCTACCCTCTGTGGTTCAGAGACATGGACAGTAAACAACCCAGAATGGAAACGACTTTTTTTTGTGCTATGGTACTGAAGAAGAATCCTAAAGATTTCATGTACAGAGAGAATGATAGATGAAGAAATTTTAGGACTATCAAGGAATGAGTTAACCATTGGGCTGGACACCTGCACAGACATTGCCCAACCATTGTGAAATTGATAGAAGGGAAAATGCCTGAGGGGAATACGTGAGGAACACCAAGACTTCAGGACACTGGGCAGATAAAACAACTTCTGAAACTGACAACATTCTTGGAAGTGAAGAGACTTGCAGAAGATAGGGAACAACTGAGAACGAGAAATGCTGCAGATCATTCTACAGATTAAGAACAAAAGCAGATGTAACAAGTTACAAAATTTCCTTTTCTTTACGAAATAACCGTTGGGTGCATGTGGTAAGGTTTTAAAATTTCACTTAGGTACTTTATATTCCTCGGAGGAAGGCAACGGCAAACCACCTCCATTAGGACCTTGCCTAGTATGGCGCTGCAGGTCTCCTGCGTCGATCCCCTATGCTCTGCAAAGAAGAATGGGACTTCATTTCAATTTCTGCTTAATTTTCCATATCCGACAGCACAGGGATTTAACTTTTACACTAATTGCAATGTCACAAAATCCCAATTTCCTATGGCTCTGAGCACTATGGGACTCAACTACTGTGGTCATAAGTCCCCTAGAACTTAGAACTACTTAAACCTAACTAACCTAAGGACATCACACACATCCATGCCCGAGGCAGGATTCGAACCTGCGACCGTAGCGGTCGTGCGGTTCCAGACTGTAGCGCCTTTAACCGCTCGGCCACTCCGGCCGGCCCCAATTTCCTAGTTAGTATATGTAGTTATACCTGCTCAGCTATGGTGTCCATGTCTCCACTTATACCTCAGTTTCTGGTAACCATTAGTAACAACCATGATGTAGCACTGATTTTTTTTTATAATGTACACCTAAACAAATGACTTAAATAAGTAATTGTTCGCAAGTCTTTATATAAAATATAGAGACTGTCATATTTTTGCTGTGGTAAATTCTATCATTTTGTTCTCATCATTGTTGACATGTTATCACACAATCTGAATGCTCATATCTATCTTAATCTGTGCTTTGATAACTCTTGTGAATTAGTGATTTTTCCTATTCCATTTGCGTATAGAGCTCAGGAAAAACGATTACTAAAATTCATCTGTGCGTGATGTCTAGTTTTGTCTTTGTTGTCCCATCAAGAGCAATAAGTAGGGGTTGAATATATTAATAAATTCCTAATTAAACAGTGCATCGTGATGCAATGCAAGTAGACTTTAGGGGAAGATGTGACTTTTTCTTTAAGTATCTTTCAATTTATATTTTCCAGCAACTCCATGCTGCTCTCACATGGGTGCAGCAAACCTGTGACCATTGATGCTGGCCTTCAATACCCCCTGTTAGGTCTGTTTGGTAAGGGTCTCACACTTCTGAACAATATTTTTGTATGCATCACACGTTTTCTAAGCAATCTCCTTTATAGACTGATTGGTTTTTAATACTACATCATTTCATTTTTTGAAGTGCAGAGTATTTAGGAATTTTGTGGGTACACTATTAACAAATTATAAGATTTCCAATTATTTCAGATGCTCTCACTTGAATTTTAATTGTTTTCTGATACTCTTGATGATTTTTCAAAACATAGTTGCCACACAGCATTTCATTGATGGCTGCAGAATGTTGTTGACATGACAAAAGCAAAAACGACACTGACTTTTGCCTGCACAGCTTCACGTGACTGCTTCGACTACTATCTGTGGATTTCCATGTAGTTGGATGTGGAACTCCAACTCAGATTGCTATGGTATTCAGAATAGCCCTCAAGTTTATTGTAACTTCACTATTCAGTTTTTCTAAATGTGACAATGTTGAAATATTATTTACGTAAGATGAATGCTGTATAGCACTACAAGGCTGTGAAATATTAGTTACATATTTTATAATTATTTTCATGTGTGTCTCATTTCAGATATTAGGTGCAAAACCTCTCTTTCATATGCAGTGCAGTTGTCACATTTAGTCCCTTACTGTAATCCCAATGTTGTGTGATTTGGCTGAAAAGAATGAACTACAGCATTTCACCATAATTATCAATAGGGAAGTAAGTCATTAAAAAAATTATATCACATCCTTAGATGTGCAATAGCCTGCCACACCCGCCAATACCCTTGGTCATTTCAAATAGCAACTGGAAGTTATTGTTCATTGCTTTTCCCCTACATCAACTGTGCATAATTGTTATCACCTTGTTTTTCAACAATTGGATGTGATTATTTAATTGGCGTAACCAGGTACACACTACTGGCCATTAAAATTGCTACACCAAGAAGAAACACAGAAAATAAAATGGGTATTCATTGGACAAATATATTGTACTAAAAACTGACATGTGATTACATTTTCACACAATTTGGGTGCATATATCCTGAGAAATCAGTACCCAGAACAACCACCTCACTCCGTAATAACGGCCTTGATAAGCCTCGGGATTGAGTCAAACAGAGCTTGGATGGTGTGTACAGGTACAACTGCTCATGCAGCTTCAACATGATACCACAGTTCATCACGAGTTGTGACTCGCGTATTGTGACGAGCCAGTTGCTCGGCCACCATTGACCAGACGTTTTCTATTGGTGAGAGATCTGGAGAATGTGCTGGCCAGGACAGCAGTCGAACATTTTCTGTACCCATAAAGGCCTGTACAGGACCTGCAAATTGCGTTCGTGCATTATCCTGCTGAAATGTAGGGTTTTTCGAATGAAGGGTAGGACCACAGGTCGTAACACATCTGAAATTTAGCGTCCACTGTTCAAATAGCCGTCTATGTGAACAAGAGGTGACCGAGACGCGTAACCAATGGCACCCCATACCATCACGGTGGGTGAAACGCCAGTATGGCGATGACGAATACGCGCTTCCAATGTGCGTTCACCGCGATGTCGCCAAACACGGATGCGACTATCATGATGCTGTAAACAGAACCTGGGTTCATCCGAAAAAATGACGTTTTCCATTCGTGCACCCATTTTCGTCGTTGAGTACACCATCGCGGGCGCTCCTGTCTGTGATGCAGCGTCAAGGGTAACCAC